>NC_133772.1:143906375-144125619 GCF_003597395.2 Chelonoidis abingdonii | reverse complement strand
ACATTAACTCTTAACTATCTGTTTATGACAGATGCAAAGAGCCAAACCTATATAAATGAGGCTAAGGCTAAAAGAAGAAGGGGAAAAAAACAGTGTGGAAGAAACTACCTGGCTCAAACAGTTGGGAATGGGATACGCAGACAGTTACATCTAGATTAGTGGCTCCAATCCATACAAGGCCAAAAATGGAATCATCATTTTTGCTATCTAAAAATACCCAATGGCCTGTACACTGAAGTGATGATCCAGGTCCAACTGTAGCTGGCAGCCTCAGAAGGACATGAGAGGCAGAATGGCCCAGTAGACAGAGCATTGAACTGAGATTCCAGGAGATTTGACTTCTGTTGCTGGATCTACCATTGATCTGTTGTGTGATCTTGGGCACGTCACTTCACCTCGCTGTTGCCTCTGTTTCCCCTCCCTTTGTCCATCTTGTCTCGTCAGGCCATGGGCCATCTCTCACTAACTCTATGTACAGCAGCCAACAGTAACAGAAAGGAAACGGAGACTCAACAACCCCCCTCACCTCTAGAGGTGGTTCCTCCAGAACAGGGTGGATGCACATGGGCTGAGCATGTTGTGCCTCTTTAAACAAAGAGTTTCGGTCTTCACCGTTGTTAATCTGACACTTCTCACAAGCCAGAGATTTGCTGTCTGATTTCTTGCAGCTCTCCCTGCTCAGGGTCTTGTTTAAGGTTCAGGGATCCTAGAGATGGGCTCAGTCCATGTGTCTGTGTAGAGAGGAAACTACTAGAAATTACAAAAACGCGATCTATAGAGACCGTTATCTGGCAGCAATGTTTGCAAACCGGTCATCTCATTTAGAAAATGACCTCTTATGAAGTGCTATTTCCTGCCTACATAATCTTCTTAGAAGCTGTTAGGGATCATGCAAAGCAAAAGACCTGAAATGTCCTTCTGGAGCAGGAAAAGAGGTTGAACTATCTGAATACCTCCTTGGAGAGTTTAGAAAATGACTCATGTCAACAGTGAGAGAGATTGCTGAAACAGTTCTTCTAGATGTTTGTTCCCTAATGCTCATGAACTCCCTTGGTTTGGTTCTTACTGCTACTTTCCTGTGGAAGATGTAATATAATGACCACCATTAGATCCTGAGGCTGTCCCATGTCATCTTTAATGCAGCATGAATACTTTAAAGAACTATCAGCTGGGGGGCCCTGATAGCCATAAATCACATTTATAAGACGAGGGAAAGAAAAGCAGTGACTCTGTAATGGATTGGGGGATACTTGTAGATACCAAATGGCCACGAGGTCCCAGAACAGTGCTGTAGCAAAGAAGCTGAACGCACTTCAAGGATGCATAAGCAAGGGACTGTTGAGTAGAAGTAGGAAGGTAACATTGCTTCTGGATATTGAGTCCAGTTCTGGTGTCCATACTTCAGAAAGGTTGCTGATAAATTGGAAATGATTCAGATAAAAGCAACAAGAATGATCAGACGCCTGGAAAACATGCTTTATAGTCAGACTTAGGGAAGCCAACCTATGAAGGGGCTGAGAGGTGTTTTGATCAAGAACCAACAGGGAACCAATTTCTGATGATAGATGGCTTTTTAATCTAGGTGAAAAAAGGTGTAACAAGATCTACAGTTTAGAAACCAATACCAGACAAATTCTGACTAGAAATAGGGTGCTCCAATCTAGGTTCCCTGCTTGGCACCTTGCAGCCAGACCCTTCTCTCTCTACAGGCCGAGGGAGACTGCCTAGGTCTTTGGCTCACAGCCTTTTGTAGGGGCAGCTGGGCCTGATTGGGGCATGGCCCCAGCTGAGCCTACTTTCCCCCAATCAGCCCAGGGTTCTTGCCCCAGCCACAGCCCTCTGTTGGGCTGTTTCAACCCCTGCAGGGCAGGAGCGGGTAACCACCACGCTACATCACCCCTGATTTTCATCAGCTGCACTGAGATGGCTTAACCTCCTTTTAAATGCCAGCTATTTTTGCCAGTGCCCTTTGCAAAGGCTGCTCTGCTTATCAAATTTCAGTTCAAAATAAGTTTTGCTGAAATCTAAAAAATGTCAGAGTAAATAGACTGAATCTTCCTTCTGTGAGTCTCCTCTCTCCACCAGTGTGACACTCTGCAGACAGCAGTGGACTCTCCTGAGCCACACTACCAGACTTCTAATTCTTAGCCTCAAATATCAGGATTGGGTCCACTCTTTCAGTTGCTCTTTCAAGGATCAGGCCTGTCATTGACAATCCTGACATCACAACTCCTTTCTGTGCCACGTGTAGTCTTGGAAGCTCACTGTCTAGCTAGCTGTTCGAGTACTTCCTTACCTGCCAACCTGGAAGAGTGTCTAGACACATCCTGGATGACTCACTTGTTTGATTGGTAAAGTGATCTATGTTTCCTAGCACAAGTGGCTTGCAATCCCAAGTTGGAGGTGAAGGAAGGTCTTGCAGTTAAGGCCCTGCACTGGAACTCAGGAGTTCTAGGTTCAATTCCCAGAGTCTTGCCACCATAACCTGTGGTCGAGCAGGGTCTCCAGGATCCCAGGCTGGCTCTCTAACCACTAGACCATCCTTCCTCTCCAAACCATCCTGTCCCTTCAGTGTCATAGAACTTCACTGTTGTAGGCTTCCATCCTGCACTGAGTGCTGCATGTGTGTGCTTGCACCCACACACAGCCAAAGGTCCATCCATGTGACTCTCAGTCCACTCAAAGCTTCTGATCCTGTAAGATCCTCACAGCGTGTATGTGTGACGGGGGGACGATGGGGAGTGGCTGTATGTAGCTAATTCAATAGCTTTACAGTTGGGAACACTTTGCACTCACATACCCCTCTTTACGTGCTCACTCATACGCCAGCTCCCAGCTGAGCCCTGGGCCTCTGAAGGAGGGTCTGAGGAAGCCCTTTACATTCCTACATGGGCTATTCATATCGCAGGTTGCAGCACATGGTGAGAACCGCCTCCGAAGGGTTGCTACTCCAACTCCTACAGGAGTGGGCAGGAAATGGGCATGCAGGGGTGGGCATGGACAACACCTTGGTTCCACTCCCCCTCAAAGCACCAGCCAGAACGCCAGGCTCGCATGGAGGGAGAAATGATCTGCACCATGGAAAGGCAGGCATAGAGTCCTTCCTGCATGGAGTGAGGGGAAAGCAGCGATCGGACTGTGGCTTTCTGCGTTATACCTCAGGCCCTGCCTAGCTCCTGAGGCAGGAAAGTTACATGCTGCTTTCAATAGAGGGAAATTGTAAGGGGCCCACAATGGTTGTGAGCAGCATGCACTTGAAAATGAGGCCTTCAAATGGAAACTGTTTTGCAACCTGACCTTTAACAGCATCTCCCCTGCTCCCAGTGTAAGACTCCATAGCAGCCCCTGAATTGTTGGGTACATCTCAGAACAATATGTCTTTCTTTTAACTATCTTAAACAAAAATTAACAAAACTTTTTTAAAAAATCCATTCTCTCCAATTTGCTTTCCAGAACAGGAAATCCAAGCAGGGTTTTAAATCACGTCCATTACTGAGGAATTCCCAAAGGAACCACCTGATAGCAAAGAACCGTATCCATTTAGTAACAATATGTTCCTGCCCTAAATCCTTCCAGCAGCTACCTGCCAATGAAGCCTTCCATATATTCCATCCATTTTCCCTGTAACAACTATCCTGGTCTTCTGGGTGAATCCAGTTCATTTTGAAGAGCAGTCAGGTGCTGCTGCTTTGTATTTCCATCAGTAATATCTCCCTCGAAAGCTTGCTTTGCTTCAGCGGTAGTTTCACAGGGATATTCATTCACCCAGTGCCTATCTGCACAGTAGGTACTACCCTGCCTTATATTTACTCAAACATCTCTCCTATTAACTTCATGACAGCTTTGCCTACATTAAGGTTGAGTGAGATGTGAGGGCCTCGCCATCCCCTGATGTGAAAACCCAAGGACCGGGGAATCTTTACAAGGTCCTCCTCAGCGACTAGACCTTTATAAGAATCCCTAGAATAGCTACAATTACATTTAATAGGATGTAGAAGGGTTATGACCCCTCCTGCTTGAGGGCACAAGGCCACCACTGACAAATGGAGGTCAGGAAGAAACTTCACTTATTAGGCACTGTGGGATGTGTTGCCACTGGTAGTGGACACTGTCAAACAGAATCTGGGTGAGATGAGCCAGTGAGATTGTCTGTTACTATGGCAATTCCTATGTTTCTCTCTGATTGTACATAGTCCTGATGCAATCCCAAGAGGGCTCTGTTCAATGCATGACATTCTGTGACACCATCCAGTACCACAAATGAGGCACTAATAAGAGTAGTGGATCAGCCAACATGTCATGGCAACATGGATGTAGTCCAGTCCCTTGACGAAGCCAGCACTGCAATCAGTGCCACGAAGAACTGCAGAGCTCCCAGTTCTGGTGGCTTTCCTGCAGAAATATTCAAGTATGGAGGTGAGAACCTGCCGAGGCAACTGCATGGACTATTTATCAATACATGGAGTATTGAAGATGTACTGCAAGACTTCAAAGACACCACCATTGTCACCATAGACAAGAGGAAAGGTTACAAGTCCAGCTGTGGTAACTATCTCAGTATTTTGTTACTCGCTGTCGCTGGAAATGTTCTGACGAGAGTACCATTCAATCATGTGCTATGCAACATTGCTAATCGTGTGCTACTGGAGTGGCAATGCAGTTTTAGGTCAAAGCGAGGAATGGCAGATATTATATTGGTAGCCCACCAGAGGCAGGAGAAATTCAGAGAACAGCAACAGGATCTTTACACTGTCTTTATTGACCTGGCTAAAGCATCTGACGCCCTTGGCAATTATTACATAAGTGTGGTTGTCCAGAAAAATTCACCAATGTTCTGAGGCTATTTCCTGATGGAATGCTCAAGTCGAGTCAGCATAGATGTTCTGTTGGACTAATTTCCTATAATTAACAGTAATAAACAGGGCTGCATAATTTAGCCACTCACGTTTAAGCTATCCTTGATGATGCTACAAGACACCTGAGTGCCGGTATCAGGATACGTTTCCAATCCTCTGGAAAATTATTTAATCCGAGCAGGCTGTGATCTTCCACAAAGGTCTTCAAGGCAATTGTGATGAGCTGCTATATGCCAGTGTCTGAGCTCTTGAGGCACATATTCTGGGAAGACAGACAATTGATTATGGACAGATTTGCAGACTCTGCAGAAAGGTACGGGCTGACAATCAGTCTGAAAAAGACAGAGGTCATTTATCAACCTACGCCAGGGATACCCTCCAGGAAAGCAAAAGTCGCCATCAGCAACCCACATCTTAATGCTGTCACAGACTTCGGCTATCTCAGTAGTATATTGTCCAATGGTGTTACTGGCAAGGAGCTGAAACAGCATATCAACAAAGCCAGTTCATAGTTCGGCAGACTATCAGGCAGAATCTGGCAGCAACATGGCATTAATCTTCAAACCCAGTTCAAAGTTAAAGTTAAAGAAGTAGTGCTGTCCAACTTGTTGTATGGGTGTGAGACCTGGACCTGCTACAAGCATCACATTAAACTTCTAGATAAGTTCCATTTATGACATCTGCATGCCATGCTCTGAGTCAAACAGCAGGATAAAATTACCATTGACGAGGTTCTGGCATGTAATCAGCATGGCTTCAGTCCCTGTGGAGCAAGTACATAGAATCACATAATATGGTTTCTGTGGCTTCTAAGGACCTGGGGATTACAGTGGACAAGAAGCTGAATATGAGTCAACAGTGTGCCCTTGTTGCCAAGAAGGCCAATGGCATATTAGTAGGACCATTGCCAACAGATCAAGAGAAGCGATTATTCCTGCCTATTCAGCACTGGTGAGGCCACATCTGGAGTATTGTGTCCAGTTTTGGTTCTCTCACTATAGAAGGGATGTGAACAAATTGAAGAGAGTCCAGCGTAGAGCAATAAAAATGATTAGGGGGATGGGGCACATGACTTTCGAGGAGGGGCTGAGAGAACTGGGGTTATTTGGTCTGCAAAAGAGAAGAATGAGGGGGGATTTGATAGCAGCCTTCAACTACCTGAGGAGGGTTCCAAAGAGGATGGAGCTCAGCTGTTCTCAGTGGTGGCAGATAACAGAACAAGAAGCAAAAGGTCTCAAGTTGCAGTGGGGGATGTCTAGGTTGGATATTAGGAAACACTATTTCACTAGGAGGGTGGTGAAGCACTGGAATGGGTTACCTAGGGAGGGAGTGGAATCTCCATCCTTAGAGGTTTTTAAGGCCTGGCTTGACAAAGCCCTGGCTGGGATGATTTAGTTGGGGATTGGTCCTGCTTTGAGCAGGGGGTTGGACTAGATGACCTCCTGAGGTCACTTCCAACCCTAATCTTCTATGATTTATGATTCTTTATACTTGCTCCACAGGGACTGAAGCCAGGCTTATCACATCACAGTCACACTGGGCCGGTCATGTGTTGAAGATGGACGATACCAGAATGCTAAAGCAGTTGCTGGATGGCAAACTGAAAGTAAGCAAACCAGATGTGAAGGGGCCAGAAGCAATGCTCCAAGGACACATTGAAGCATACCATGAACTAATGCATGATTGATGTTGACAGCTGGGAATCATCAGCAACAGGTAGATCAGGCTGGCAGGCAGTAGTCAGCGATGGGGTTACCCAGTTTGAGATCAGCTGCCCTATGGATCTTCAGGCAAAGAGTCTGGGTTGTAAACAGCATCAGACTCAGCCGGCACTGACTGCAATCCCTTCCTCAGCATTAAGCTACCCATGCGCTTCATACACAGAAGACTGCCACTCCCGCGTCAGTCTTTTTAGCCACTACTGTCCTCCCAAGACGTAAAACAGCCTCATCTTCGGTCACAAATGACAAGAACAACATATTCCTCCAGGAGACCAAAGGAGACTCTGTTCCATGCATGTCATCCTCTGATTCAAGGAGTTCATTTAAATGCCAGACCAGAGGAGAATGCTTCTCTGAGGCTAAATTTACACTATGAGCTAGGGATGTGCCTTCCCCTGCCCATGTACACATACTCGTGCTAGAGCGCATTGATCTAGCACAAGTGTAAATAGTAATGTCGCTGCGGTAGCACATACAGCAGCGGCATAGGCATGGCTGAGCTGAAATTAATCGGCATCAGGTTTAAAACAAACAAAAAGAAGTATTTTTCACACAACACCCAGTCAACCTGTGGAACTCCTTGCCAGAGGATGTTGTGAACATAAGAACATAAGAACGGCTGTACTGGGTCAGACCAAAGGTCCATCTAGCCCAGTATCCTGTCTTCCAACAGTGGCCTATGCCAGGTGTCCCAGAGTGAATGAACCTAACAGGTAATGATCAAGTGATCTCTCTCCTGCCATCCATCTCCACCTTCTGACAAACAGCGGCTAGGGACACCATTCCTTACCCATCCTGGCTGATACCCATTAATGGACTTAACCTCCATTAATTTATCCAGTTCTCTTTTAAACCCTGTTATAGTCCTAGCCTTCACAACCTCCTCAGGTAAGGAGTTCCACAGGTTGACTGTGCGCTGTGTGAAGAAGAACTTCCTTTTATTTGTTTTAAACCTGCTGCCCATTAGCTTCATTTGGTGGTCCCTAGTTCTTGTATTATGGGAATAAGTAAATAACTTTTCCTTATCTACTTTGTCCACATCACTTATGATTTTATATACCTCTATCATATCCCCCTTAGCCTCCTCTTTTCCAAGCTGAAAAGTCCTAACCACTTTAATCTCTCCTCTTATGGGACCTGTTCCAAACCCCTAATCATTTTAGTTGCCCTTCTCTGAACCTTTTCTGCTGCTATAACAGGGTTCAAAAAAGAACTAGATAAGTTCATGGAGAATAGATCCATCAATAGCTATAGGCCAGGATGGGCAGAGATGGTGTCCCTAGCCTCTGTTTGCCATCTGATAAGACTCATGGAATGTGGTTATTATAGATGAACACATCAGAAGCTCTTTCTACACCACTTCAAGGAGAAGTGAGTTACCCAATGAAGCCGTATTACTATTCTCATTGAGGCAAAAGGAGAGATGTGGGCCAGTGGTGGAAAAGTCATGATGTCACTGATTATAGCTACCATGACGAGGTAGTGACCTGAGTATTGGATATGTGTTTACTCCTCTGACTCCTCTGTTGGTCTCCCAGCCAACTGAGCTATTGTCTTGTAGATGTATGGGTTTGGTGGGGTAGGTTGCCTTCTATCCACAGTTGGTTCTGGTGCCATCTATCACAGTTGGTTCTAGCCAGCAACATCCCAGATACTCCATTCTAGAGCCATTAAAACCTGCCAGTTCTGTAGGATAGATGTTCTGATTGGCAAGCACCCCCTTGGGGGTGGGATAGCTCAGTGGTTTGAGCATTAGCGTACTAAACCCAGAACTGTGAGCTCAATCCTTGAGGGAGCCACTTAGGGATCAGGGGCAAAATCAGTACTTGGTCTTGCTAGTGAAGGCAGGGGGCTGGACTCAATGACCTTTCAGGGTCCATTTCAGTTCTCTAAGAAAAGTATATCTCCATGTATTTAAAAAAAAATTGATCCAGTAAGCTTCACCATGCAGGACAAATCCCAAAATTTGTATCTCAGTGTCTAGTTTGCAAAAGATCCTCTTTCATCTCTTCTTGTCTGAACATTCCCCTGCCTGTCCTTCCATGCACTCTGCAGTACCTGCTCTTTCACTGTCGTTAGGAGATCTCACTCCTAGTACCAGTGAGGAACACTGGGCTTGTGATGCTGCTGCACGCAAGCCTCTCCACTCCCCAGCCGTGCAACTCCTGTTGCAATCAGAGTGTGAGTGTGCTGGCTGCATAGTGCAAAGCCACGCTAGTTCTCTTCTGCCTTATTCCTTTCCTCAGGATGCAAAACTCTGAGGAGTGGCTTCCCTTGTGCCAGCCCTATTCCCTCCTCTGGCACATCAAGATGTGGAACACTGCTAATTATTGTGGTACAGTCTAACTGCAGGATCTATATGCCAGTCCTGGATGGGAGTCAGCTCACTTGGTCCTGCTGACACTTATTATTACCTTTGTTTTTAATATATCTCTTTACAGGCTCAGAATACACTGGCAACATGATGGTAGAACGTTCCTGGGTGCAGTGATTTTTCTGCCTGTACGGAGAGCCTGAAAAATGAAGGATTACTGAAGCTGTGCTCTGTACAATTTAAATTCTGCAAAGTCTAGGAAGCCCCCCTCTCTTCTTCCACATGGCTTCATTTTAAATGATCACCCTATCGGAGCTAAACCTTTCTTTGCTAAACAAGTTCGCTCCTTTTAGCTTTCATGCTATATATGCAGGTTTAAAGTTTGGTAGTTCATATTAAAACTCTTTTAGCTTTTCCTCTTTAAGGGGATTGGTTAAGCAGGCAGTGCTTCCCACTGCCTTACTGTCTCTTTATACTAAAGACTACCAGTCAACTGGAAAATTATTTTAGGACTTCAAAGGCAGATCCATTTCTGGAAGGTGGGGCCTGTGCATTTTCCCATCCATGACCACAAATAGGGAATGTTACAGCATTCGGAAACAATCTGTTGCTGTGTTCACTTCCACAGAGACATAATAGAGTGAAAGACGTCCTGCTGACAAGAGTGGCTGAAGAACAGCACGCCAAACGCATTCAAGGCAAGGAGGGAAGAAATGTGAGCCAATATTTCATTCAGGTTCCTAAATCATTGCATGTTGGCAGCGACATCAGCAACATAAAATGAAGAGAGCACACAGAGACCTGAAATCAGTAGCAGCTCTAGGGCATTGCAAGTGATTTAAATAGCCTCCTTTCATCAAATTCTAACTATTTATGCAAGTTAGTATTGTTTAACTTAACAGTTCAGATGTAACTGCTTTGTATTTATGGTTGCACAGTCTTTTTCAGAGAGAGAGGGGGAACGCTAAATATTTTCTGCTAAAGGCTCCCTTATCTCTGCAGAGCAGCCGTATTCAGAAGCAGAAGCACTCCATCTGTATTATAAGCTTGATCTTAGCTGCAGAGGAGAGGCAGGCAATACACTCCAAGCCTCTAGAGAGCAGGGGCAATCAGACTGGGAAAACAAAACAAAACAAATAACAGGTTTCAGAGTAGCAGGCGTGTTAGTCTGTATCCACAAAAAGAACAGGAGTACTTGTGGCACCTTAGAGATTAACAAATTTATTTCAGCATGAGCTTTTGTGAGCTACAGCTCACTTCTTCGGATGCATAGACTGGAACATACAGACAGGAGATATTTACACATACAGAGAACATGAAAAGATGGAAGTATGCATACCAACTGGAAGAGTCCAATCAACTGAGATGAGCTATCATCAGCAAGAGAAAAAAGACCTTTGAAGTGATAATTAAGATGATCCATAGAAGGTGTGAGGAGAACTTAACATAGGGAAATAGATTTCAATTAGTGTAATGACCAACCATTCCAGTCTCTGTTTAGGCCTGAGTTAACTGTATCTAATTTTGCATATTAATTTGAGTTCAGCAGTCTCTCTTTGCGAGTCTGTTTTTGGAGGTTTTTTGTTCCAAAATTGCCACCTTCAAGTCTGTCACTGAGTGGTTAGAGAGGTTGAAGTGTTCTTCCACTGGTTTTTGAATGTTATGATTTCCTGATGTCAGATTTTGTCCATTTATATTTTTGCGTAGAGATTGTCCAGTTTGGCCAATGTACATGGCAGAGGGGCATTGCTGGCACATGATGGCATATGTGCAGGTGAACGAGCCCCTGATGGCATAGCGATGCGATTAGGTCCTATGATGGTGTCACTTGAATAGATATGTGGACAGAGCTGGCATCGGGCTTTGTTGCAAGGATAGGTTCCTTGGTTAGTGTTTATGTTGTACGGTATGCGGTTGCTGGTGAGTATTTGCTTCAAGTTGGGAGGCTGTCTATAGGCGAAGACTGGTCTATCTCCCAAGATCTGTGAGAGTGAGGGATCATCTTTCAGGATAGGTTGTAGATCTTTGATGATGCGCTGGAGAGGTTTTAGCTGGGGGCTGTAGGTGATGGCTAGTGGCGTTCTGTTGTTTTCTTTGTTGGGCCTGTCTTGTAGTAGGTGGCTTCCGGGTACTCTTCTGGCTCTGTCAATCTGTTTTTTTCACTTCAGCGAGTGGGTATTGTAGTTTTAAGAATGCTTGATAGAGATCTTGTAGGTGTTTATCCCTCAGACAGAGATAAACACCTACAAGATCAAGTTTTTTTTTCTCCTGCTGATGATAGCTCATCTCAATTGATTAGACTCTTCCTATTGGTATGCATACTTCCACCTTTTCATGTACTCCGTATGTATAAATATCTCCTGTGTGTTCCATTCTATGCATCCGAAGAAGTGAGCTGTAGCCCACGAAAGCTCATGCTGAAATAAATTTGTTAGTCTCTAAGGTGCCACAAGTCCTCCTGTTCTTAAAACAAATAAGGCTACCTACATAAACAGCCCCTCTCCTAGCTAGTCTTTTCTTCGATCAATGTTCTTTAAAATGATGCTCGATCAGTTGCAAATCAGACCCCTTCAGTAACCTTGACTCTTCAAGCCGTTAGATCAGTCAGCTTGTTAGTCGAATCATGGGTGGCTTTTAGGTGGTTAACATTTCAAGGATTTGGTGGCTTTGAAGCCTGTTTACTTTCCTTATAATGAAGAACACTTTTATTACCTCATCTCCATGTGTTCTGCAGGAGTTTAATGTTCCACAACACAATTCATCAGTCCTGGAGATGCATAATATAGCTGAATGCTGGTCTAGTCACCTCACCCACTTTGTCTCTGCTCTTACAAACAGCCATAAGAAGGGCTATGTTCCGGCATATCCCCTCTAATTTATCTAGGGATTTACGCAGCCTTCATCACCATTGTTACCTCAATGCTCTCATTCGTGGATTTAACCTCTTCAGTGGATTTTATCCTCATGACATTCCTGTGAGGTAGGAAATATCCCCCTTGTACTGATGTGGAACTAGGGCACACAGCAGATTAAGTGACTTGCCCAAGGTCTCACAGGACCTCTGTGTCAGAACCAGGAAGTGAGCCCAGGTCCACTGGGTCCCAGGCTGCTATAATCACAAGGTAATTCTTCCTTTCCTACCTCAAGGCCTTAAATGGGAGTTAAGTCATGCATAGCACTTGTGCTGGCCCTCAACACTAGGGTGAATTTCAGCATAAATGAGCACTATACCTAATCTGGTATATTTGGACCTATACCATATGAAAATTCATTTTCATTTTGTAACTCTTCCAAAAAAATTTGACCTTTACAATTAGATTACAATTATGTTCATATTGCTACATAAATGAGGGTATTATACACACCAGTCTGGTGTCTGCTGAACAGTTGGATGTCAATTACCACTGCTGATTTTCTTTAAAAATTGTGCATTGCCCTAAAATACACTGTCTATTAAAATAAAGGTCTAGACATTAACGTTTCAGGTATTGCACATCAGATCAGTTTTGTTTGTAGGTAGGGTTACGATACATCTGGGTTTTCCTGGGAATGACTCTTTTTTGGTCATGTGATTTCCATCTGGGCAGATTTTGGAACTATGAGCAATGTCCATGATAGGGTACTGCTGCCCTTCTGTGCTGCCTTCAGAGCAGGGAGGCTAGGAAGCTGCAGCAGTTGCCCAGCTCTGAAGGCAGTGCCGCCACCAGCAGCAGCGCAGAAGTAAGAGTGCCATCATATACTATTCCCACCCTTACTTCCACACTGATGCTGGTGCTGGCACCGCCTTCAGACCTAAGCAGATGGAGAGCAGAAGCTGCTCTTCCCTGCCCCCTGCTCCTCCAGCTTCCCCTCCCTGTAGCAGTGTGCTCTAGTTGGGAACTTGAAATATGGTATTTATAGGAATAATATAGATGTTCACATCAGATCGGTTTTGTTACTATGGACATTGCTACCACGTTCCTAATACTTGTTCATCAATGCTAACACCTGCCGCCGGAGCTATTTGCAGAGCACAAAAAGACATTTTATCAGTCCTACAAAACACAGGGACTATGCCGCGTAATCTTGAGCACCATCTTCTACCAGCACCTTATCTGTTAACTATATATATGTGGACAGAAAGCCCTCCTATAACAATCCTAGCACTTGAGTGACCTATTTAGTTATCAAAGACACTGTTAGACCTTTAAAAGAGATGAATGGCCTTCTCTTTGAATTACAGCTGCTCTGCTGGTGTCATTCTGCCAGCCTTACTCAAACAAAGCTTATCACTTTATTGAAATCAGTAGGACAGCTCACTGGGTTAGTTACTACTCCATGAGATAGGATGGCTGAATCTGAGCTATGGTGTTGTCAGACCCTCACGCCTGGCTTGCAAGAGAGCCTTGACCTGGCTTTTTGGGGAAATGCCTCCTTATCTAAATGAATCTTGCAATATGTTCCAGTTCTGGAAAACTATGGGTGAGGGCCAGCCCCGGAGACAGTTCGGCCCCGGAAGTGACTCTGTTAGATGTACAGAGTAGATACCACTAGATAGAAAATAATAACAAATAATATACCCAACAAAGGTTCAATGAAATATTAAGATGCTCTCATCCCAGGGTACAGCGCAACCTCCAGTGAATTACTAACAGTGAGGTTAGTAATGTAATATACGCCATCATATGCCAGCAATGCCCCTCTGCTATGTACATCGGCCAAACTGGACAGTCACTACGGAAAAGGATAAATGGACACAAATCAGATATCAGGAAGGGCTAATATACAAAAACCTGTAGGAGAGCACTTCAACCTCCCTGGCCACACTATAGCAGACCTTAAGGTGGTATCCTGCAGCAAAAAAACTTCAGGACCAACTGGCAAAGAGAAACTGCTGAGCTTCAGTTCATTTGCAAATTTGACACCACAGCTCTGAACTAAACAAGACTGTGAAGGCTTGCCAATTACAAACCAGTTTCTCCTCCCTTGGTTTCACACCTCTACTGCAGAACAGGGCCTCACCCTCCCTGACTGAACTAACCTCGTTATCTCTAGCTTGCTAGCTAGTATATATATACCTGCCCTGGAAATTTCCACTACCTGCATCTGACGAAGTGGGTATTCACCACGAAAGCTCACGCTCCAAAAACCTCTGTTAGTCTATAAGGTGCCACAGATCTCTGCTGCTTTAACAGTGAGGTGAATGTCATGGTGTGCACAGGGATTTTTGTTCATAGGGTTTGGATGCAATGCTGATGGCAGGCCTGTACCGAGTCTACACAGACATGACAGATATCTGGTTGTCAGTCCCAGCCCTACGCAGCTTAGACCATAAGAACAGCCCTACTGCGGTCAGAACAAGGTCCACCTAGCCCAGTACCTGTCTTCGACAGTGCCATGGCAGTACCCAGAGGAAGAACAGAACAGGAAATCACAAGTGAGCCATCCCCCATCACCATCGACTCGGCGAGGGGGAGGGGTGCAAACAAAGGCTATGGACACAATCCCTGCCCATCCTGGCAATAGCCATTGATGGATCTATCCCCTATGAATGTATCTGAATATTTTTGAACCCTGTTATGTTCTGGCCTTCACAACACTTCTGGCAAGGATTCCCAAGTCTGTGTGAAATGTATTAAAAATGCCAGTCCTATAGAAGGTAGATTGGAACTTCTGTTCTCTGTCTTGCAACACAAGACAGAGAGGTGGAGAAGGGATGGGGCGGTTGTTTGGTTTTGTGTGAATAGAAAATTGGCAACCTATGACAGAAGCAAGAGATGTGACTCTCCATCACCTTAGAGAAGAAGCACAAAGAATCAGGGCCCACTGGTCCCAAAGGGTGGCACTCAGCCCTGAGAAGTCAGGGATAAACATACTCACCTTTGGGCCTGGAGATCTCAGGAGAGGTGATACAAAAGGATCAGAATCTGGTCCATTGGGTTGCCGACGTTGTGCAGGCATGTGGTATTGTTCATATGCGTTGCTGAGGTGTCAAACTGGAGATGTGACAAACAGCGGTGTGAAGGAGGTCTATATAGGGTGAAGGTATATTAAGAGATGTGCCAAGAATATGCATCAATATTTTGGGGTGTTATGGGGCCTGTACAGGACTGCTCTTGTAACTGGCCTCTGGCCTGAGAGCCAAGGTGGGGTCCAGACCTGCATGAGCCTACGAAATTACTAGCCTGGAAGGCCTTTCCCCTTCAAAAACAGAGTGGGTTTAAAAATCGCTTGTCTTGGCAATGAAGAAATGCTCCTCAGGCCTGAATCCCAAACCACAGAAGCACTGGAAAGACTTTCAGTGACTGTAGTGGGCTTTGGATCAGGCCCTGAGACATCCCAGCTGCTGTACAGTTTGTTTGTGTTACGCAAAGGAACAAGACTTTCTGCAGGGAAAATGATTGAAAATGTCAAAGAGAGCCATCTGTTTTGTCTCTGTAAATAGCACAGTCGCTGGAGACCGGTCAGTGTGCATAGAGAAGGGTTCTTTTTCCCTTTTTTTAAAAGGAAAGGAAAGGAAATTCAGAGCCTTGCTCCGGAAACATACACAGAATTTGCTCTTAGTTCATGGTGAACTTAGTGAGGAATTAAGCAAATCTGGCGTAAAGTACTTTGCTGTTGATGGGGAGTGGCAATTTCACTGTACTAGTGATTCTTAAATACCTTTATTGCCCATGAGCCGCATTAATTAGCAGCAGGGTGGAACTCAAACACACCCATCAAGGTTCAGGTGCTATTCTTTGCCCAATTCCATAACACCCCTGACTGGCTAACTCCTTCTTCGCTGTTGGTCCCGCAACAATGAAAGGAGTAAATTCACAAAGGGGCCTCTGCACTGCAAAGCTCACTAAGCAACACCAAATATTTAAGATGCCCATCGCCTATAAAAATTGGCACCCAAGTTAGGTGCAAGGCCTGGCTGGGGAGGCCTGTTTGTGAATGGGCTTCACAAAAGCCAGCAAACGAAGTGGGAAACTGCCATTGTAGTCAGTAGGAAATGCTGAGGGGAGGCTGTGTCAAAACCCCAGTGCTCAAAGGGAATGAGCTATCTAGCTCTGGCTAGACGGATGTCATATCTCCACTCACGATTCACAGACACGCACCACCTCTTGGATGTAGGTACCTAACCCAGTCATTCCTTTCTAATTAGGATGCAGGAAGAGGGGTGATTTGTGGTGTGCACCACCCCCAGAACTTTCAAGCCAGTGTTCGGCCACTCACATGGCTGTGGGAGACCCAGGTGCAATTCCCGCTGCCTGATGTGAAGAAGGGTTGTGAACTTGGGCCTCCTTCCTCCCCGGGGCAGGCTTCAAACACTGAGCTATGGGATATGCTGGGTCAGGGCCTCTCTCAGGCTGGCCTGTTGAAGCTGTCCCACTGCGTATGCATAATTCAATATCCATTGGCCCAAAGACAAATGAGAGTGACTCTATACCCAGTAGTATGGACACTCTGTCAGGTGTGTTGGAAGCCCAGCTTCCAATGCCCCTGCTATCAATGTGTATTTAATTATGTATATACAAGAAGTCCAATGTGGAAGACCCAAGTTGTATTAAACATTTTATTGTGGTGCACGAGTAGAAGCAAACAAGGTTAGGTCACACAGTGCTAGGTGCTGTACAATTATCTAATCACTGACCTGTAGACTAAAAGTTCGGTAGTGTGCTCATCTCAGGAATATTTCAGGCGGGGTGACTTTTTAATAGGCCCAACTGAAATATCTTTAATCGGTTCACAGATCTGAGCCATGTTTGCAATTGGACCTTTGCAGGCAGGCACTAGCCCCTGCAGCAAGACTTCTGGTGGAGTCCAGGCGGGGGGGGGGGGACGGGGTCACACAAGCACAGGGTCCATTCATGTAAGTCAGGACCTGGGATTGTTCTAAAGCAGGGACTGAGGAATTAATTCTGAATTGGTTTGATTAAGTTGATGGCTTCTGATCCAGATGCTCCTATTATATTTTAATTTGGTATTATTGTTATGCGGCTGGTTTAGGCCAATTGAAGGCTCAGCTTTAAGCTCTGAGTGCCTCCTTCCTCATCCCCTTGCGATAATGCTCTACTCTTCTCCGCTCTTATCATATTTGTGTAATTAAAGCTGAAAATAGTCCATCACAATGGGGAATATACAACTGCAGAGAGAAGAGCTAATATAATTATTTATCAGTCCTAGAATGAGAATAGCTTTTACGAACATCCTTTATTATCCCTTCAATCAAAGACAGGCAAGACAAAACAGCCCTTGTAGCTAAAAACACGAGACTCTGGAATCAGGAGGTGTGATAGCAGCACATGGAGACATACCTAAGCTAGCTTAGGTTCCAACCGTAGCACAGGCAGCACATACCAGCCCAGGACCCTGAATACTTATCCAGGTAACTAGCCCCCATTGAAGCCCAAGCTGCTGCAGTGTCTCTGCTATTTCACAATGGAGGGAGCTAAAGAGTGGGGTCCCCCCAGGACCTGTACTGGGATCTGTGACATTCAACGTATTCATTAATGGTCTGGAACAAGGAATGAGCAGTGAAGTGGCAAAGTTTGCAGATGATAAAAATCATTCAAGATAGTTAAGTCCAAAGTTACAGAGGGAGCTTACAAAACTGTGTGACCTGGCAACAAAATGGTAGATGAAATTGAACACGAATCAGTGCAAAGTAATGCACATTGGAAAAATAATCTCAACTGCACATATGTAATGATGGGTTCTAAATTAGCTATTGCCATTCAAGAAAGACATCTTGGAGTTACTGTGGATAATTTTCTGAGAAGTTAAGCTCAGTGTGCAACAGCAGTCAAAAAAGCTAACAAAAGTGATACAAATAAGCCAGAAAATATCATAATGCCACTACATACATCCCTGGTATGTCCACACATTGAATACCATGTCCAGTTCTGGTCATCCCATTTCAAAAAAGAATATAGGGAAAGTGGAAAAGGTTCAGAGAAAGGCAACAAAGATGATCAAGGGTATGGAACAGCTTCCATACAAGGCAAGACTAAAAAGATTAGGGCTGCTCATCTCAGGAAACAGACGACTAAGCAAGGATAAGATAGGGGTCTATAAAATCATGAATGGTGTGAAAAAAATGAATAGTGAAGTGTTATTTATCCTTTCCCACAATACAAAAAACAGAGGTCACTCAATGAAATTAATAGGCAGCAGGTTTAATACAAACAAGAGGAAGTACTTTTTTATACAGCACACAGTTAACTTGTGGAACTCATTGCCATGGGATGGTTGTGATGACCAAAAAATATAACTGGGTTCAAAAAGGAATTAGATAAGTTCATGGAGGTTAGGTCCATCAGTGGCTATTAGCCAAGATGGTCAGGGATGCAACCCCATGCTTGGGACAACCCTAAACCTGTGATTGCCTGGTCTGATCTGGTATGGCAATCCTTGTGTTCATATTAGTATTTGTGCTATGTCTACCTGTGCTGCAGTCACGTCTGAGTGCAGTGCAGACATACCCAAAGCCATGTTGTCCCTTAAATGTCTCCTTACCCTGCCTCACCCTCACATAAACTGTAACTAAAATATTCCATTTACTGTGTTATTACCTTTTCTCAAAAGATGATCTTGTTTCTAATCCTTTTGGAATATTGTAATGAACTATATGGACATGTAATTATGAAGATGCATCCTTTATTCTGTTTGTAAAGGTGATAGCTAAAATTTCAGAATCTATCCATTCAATTAGCCTTTGACCAACGAAAGAGTTGAGACTCGATTCTGACCTCCATTTTGCAGACCAAGTCCCTATTCAGTTTTGTCAAATAGATTTATAGAAGTGTAGGACTGGAAGGGACCTCAGTAGGTCATCTAGTCAGTCCCATGCACTCAGGGCAGGGCATTCTTCATTAAGACTGGGCCCATGACTGCCGGCATAATGGAACTGTCCAGTAACACATCCATACACTCTACTGAATTTCTTTTTGTGGCCTCATTGTAATACCCCTAGATGGGTCATCAGCAGGAACTGAACCTGGGTACTTTCCACCTGCAAGCATGAACCACGGCTGCTTGACCTAAAGGATAAAGCCCCCTACATGGCTGCTGTACGTGACTGATAAACAAGACAAAACCCCACACTAGGTTAATGTGCACCCCACTGTGACAAAATTGCTGAGAGATAGCTGTGACTCTCCAAATGGAGCCAGAGACCAGGCTTGTGCTTTTGTTTCTGTTACTGACTCTCTGTGACTGTGAGCGAGTCATGTCATTTCTAGGCCTCAGTTTACTCACCGGTGAAACAGTGATACGAATACTGACCTTGGAACAGTGTCTTGAGGCCGGTGTGCGAAAAGCTCTAAATAAAGCAAGTGCACCAGTGTTAGCAAACGGTATGTAAAGTGTGGTCACAAGGAAACAGATCTCAAAACCTCCCAGGGAAGTTGCATTAAATTACCTTTTTCTATTTGCATCCAAAATAGTTCCCTTCAAATAAAGTAGGATCCCCTTAGGAGATACTGTAGTTTGCTAGAATACTAAGAATAATGGCACTGGCACAGCAAAGGTCAAAAACCTGGGGCCAGTTATGTGGTGCTATCTTCACTGCCATAATAGAAACATGCCCTAACAGTGCGGAAAGAGTGGCTTCCACTCAGGTCTCTTGGAGCCTGTGAGCATGAACCAATGCTCCTTAGGAAAGTAAAACTCTTACTGACTTTTGCCTGCATGAGGGAGTACAGAACTTTGCCCTTCAAACTCTGACATTGGAAAATGGTGCGAAGTTGACGAATTCCTTAATTTGTTCAATATTCTCTTAGTAGTAACAGAAGGATTCATTCTTACGCGCGTTCAGATCCAAACCATTCTGTTGCGCGGGTGTATATATATTCTGCTCAATTCGAAGATGACACAGACAAACACACACACACCTGGCCAAACTCATCCCACTGCCGCGCCCAGGTGCGAAATCGGGCCGCTCCCGCACGCAGCACTGGGGTCAGGTGGGCGGCTGGTTTCAGCAGCAGCAGCAGCAGCAGCGCCCGCCTGGCTCTTGGTTTCAGCAGGAAGCCCCGACGGCACAATTCCCAGCGTCCGTTAAGGGCAGGCGGCTGCCTGCGCGCACCCACCTGCCATTAAACCTGCCGCCGCGGCAAGGCGCGGAGTCCGCGGCCCTGGCGAGCGCAGCAAGCCCGCCGGCCCCCCCCCGCCGAGCCCTGCCGACGCGCGCGCACGGCGACTCTGAGGCGGCGGGGGCTGCGCGGCTCCCGCGGGGCTCTGGGGCGGGGCTGCGCGTCCGCGGGCAGGTTGCCCGTGCGGAGGAAAGAACGCGTCCTGGCTGACCCGAGCCCTCTGGCGCGCGCCTCTGAGGGGCGGGGTCCAATGAGCGGCAGCCTCGTGGAAGGGCGGGCGGGCATCAGGGGGCGGGGGTGATGGGATGGGAGACCTGGGGCTGGTCGGTGAGGGAGTCAGGGGACAGGAGCAGGGTGGGTTGGATGTGGGGTTGGATCCCAGGGGATGGTTGGGTGGGGGTCTCTGGAGGGGATCAGGGGCGGGGGGTGGATGGGGTTATGGCAAGACGTGGGGCTGTTTGGGGGGTGGATGGTCAGGGCAGTCAGGGACAGGACAGGGGGTTGGATGCGGGTGGATCTCACAGGGTGGTTGAGGTGGGGTCCTGAGGGGCAGCAGGAGCGCGGGGGGGGGGTGGAGGGTATGGCAGACCGGGGTCTGTTTGGGGGTGGGTGTGAGGCAGTCCAGGGACAGGAGCAGGTGGGTTGGATGCGGGGTGGGATCCCCCGAGGACGTGGTTAGGGCGGGGTCGGAGGGGGCATCAGACGGGGGGGTGGAGAAGGTTATGGCAGACGTGGGGCTTTGGGGGTGGTGGTGAGGGCATCAGGGGACAGGGAGCAGGGTGGGTTGGATGTGGGTGGGAACCCAGGGGATGGTTGGGGTGGGGGTCTCTGGAGGGGCAGTCAGGGGCGGGGGGTGGATGGGGTATGGCAGACCGGGGCTGTTTGGGGGGGGGTGGGGTCAGCAGTCAGGGGACAGGGAGCAGGGTGGGTGGATGCGGGGGTGGATCTCAGCGGGGTGGTTAGAGGCTGGGGTCCTCTAGAGGGGGCAGTCAGGAGCAGCGGGGGAGGGGTATGACTCTGGTTGGATGGGTATTGGCAACCTGGGGTCTTTTGGGTGGTGGGGAGGGCAAGTCAGGGGACAGGGCAGGGGCTGGAGTGGGTGGGATCCCAGGGGGGGGCTAGGGCGGGGTATCGGAGGGGGCAGTCAGGGAAGCAGGCGGGGGGTTGGATGGGGAGCAGACCTGGGGTCTGTTTGGGGTGGGTGTGGTGGAGGGCAGCAGGACAGGGAGCAGGGTGGGTTGATGCGGGGTGGGAATCTCAGCGGGGTGGTTAGGGGCGGTGGGTCTCTGGAGGGGGCATCAGGGAGCAGGGGGGGGTTGGATGGATGGTAGGCAGACGGGCTGTGTTGGGTGGATGGTGTGAGGCAGTCAGGGACGGGAGCAGGTGGGTTGGATGCGGGAATGGGATCTCAGCGGGTGTTAGAGTGGGTCTCTAGGAGGGGCATTCTCCGTCAGGGAGCAGGCGGGGGGTGATGGTATGGCGAGACTGGGTCGGTTTTGGGGGTGGTGGGGTCAGGGCAGTCAGGGCAGGGAAGCAGGGTGGGTGGATGCGGGGTCGGATCCCCGGGCTGTAGGGCGCAGGGTCTCTGAAGGGGCAGTCAGGGAAGCGGGGGGGGATGGGGTACTGGCAAGACGTGGGGCTGTTTGGGGTGAGGGTAGGGCAGTCAGGGGACGGGAGCAGGTGGGTTGGATGTGGGGTGGGATTCCAGCAGGGTGGTTAGAGGAGGGTCTCTGGAATGGGAGTGCAGGGAGCAGGGGGTAGGTTATGGTATGGCAGCCCTGGGTCTGTTTGGGGGGTGGATGGGGTCAGGGCAGTATAGGACAGGGAGCAGGGTGGGTTGGATGCGGGGGTGGGATCCCGCGAGGTGGTTAGGGGCGGTGGGTCTCTGAGGGGCAGTCAGGGACGGGGGGGGGGGGGTGGATGGGTATGGCAGACCTGGTACTGTTTGGTGGGATGGGTGAGGGCCAGTCAGGGGACAGGGAGCAGGTGGGTTGGATGTCGGGGTGGATCTCAGGGGGGTTGTTAGAGGCGGGGGGGTCTGCTGGAGGGGCATCAGAGGAGGGAGGGGTTGATGGGCATGGGATCCGGGGTCTGTTTGGGGGTGGATATGGGCAGGCAGTCAGGGACGGGAGCAAGAGATAGGTCTGGGGCGTATAGGGTGTTGGGGGGTCTGCTGGAGGGGTGTGGTTCAGGCGGACAAGGAGCTGTGTGGGGTGTGAGTTATGAGTTAGGAAGTTCTGGGGGGGACTGCCAGGAGGTAGAGGTGTGGAGAGGGTTTGGGGCAGGCAGGGAGTGGGGGGGGGTGTATGGGTCCAGAGTTCTGGGGATCCTGTCGGGGCGGGGAGTGGTTAGATAGGCATGGAAGTCCAGGGGGTCTGTCTGGGTGTGGGGGTGTGGATAAGGGTTGGGGCAGTCAGGGGACAGGTAGCGGGTAGGGTCCTAGGTGGGGCAGGGAGGCTTAGATAGGGGGTGGGGTCCCAGGAGGGGGTAGTCGGGACAAGGAGTGGAAGGGTTGGGGGTTCTGGGGGGTGCAGTCACCCAGCCCTCTGCCCTAACCCCCCACCCCCACAGCCCTCTGCCCTGAGCCCCCCCACACACACACCCAGCCCTCTGCCCTAAGCCCTGCACACCCCCAGGCCCCTGCCCTGAGCCCTGTACCACCCAGCCCTCTGTTGACTCTTTGACCCCCTCCATGACACCAGCCCTGACTGCCACCCCCACACATACCCAGCCTCCCTACCCTGACACCTGCACTCCCCTCACATGCCCCCAGCCCTCTGCCCTGACTCTTGCACCCCCCACATCCCCATTCCCCCCCCACATCCCATGCACCCTGCACATCTCCACCCCCACCCTGAGCACCGAACAGGAGCCCCTGCACCCTCACTCACATTCCCACCTGCACCCTTCACACCACATGGGTGCTGCCCAGGTAAGTGCCCCCACACCCAAACCTCCTGCCCTAACCCTGAGCCCCCTCCTTCATTTTAGCTCCTGGCCAGACCCTTCACCCCCAGCCCTGTGCTCGGTCCACTCCAACTCTCAGCTCAGTGCAGAGAGAGGAAGAGAGTGGGCCAGAACCAGGGAGAAGGTACACACTGTATGTGGGCAGGGCCGGGACCCCAGACCGGCACCGGGCTGAGCAGGTCCGGCAGCCGGGATCCCAGCTGGCGGGAGCCGGAGGATGGAACCCTTGAGCGACAGTGAGCTGAGCCACTCTGTCCGCTGCCGGTCTGGGGTCCCAGCCACCAGCCCCACACAGCCCGCTGCCGGTCTGGGGTTCTGGGAGGCCCAGCTGGGGTCCCGGCCACAGGCCCCACTCAGCCCACTGCCGGCCTAGGTGAACAGAACCCCACACCAGCAGTGGGCTGAGTGGGGCGTAAGATCAACATTTTAATTTAATTTCAAATGAAGCTTCTTAAACATTTTGAAAACCTTGTTTGTTTTACAATACAACACTAGTTTAGTTATATAATATATAGACTTGTAGAGAGAGACCTTCTAAAAAACATTAAAATGTATTACCAGCACGCGAAACCTTAAATTAGAGTGAATAAATGAAGACTCGGCACACCACTTCTGAAAGGTTGCTGACCGCTGGGGTAGACTCACATTGACTTGAATGGATGTTGAACCGGGCTTTCAGTAAGCAGGTCTTGGTGCGTATTTTTTTTATGCTGTTAGAGTAAGAACCTGTTGGCTCAGTAGGGTTTGTGGTAAAAAGTATCGAGACTTATTTTTCTCACGATCATACACAAACAGTCAAGCTGCACTGCTGACTCCCATGACAGCATGACTGAGGGTTAAATTCTGACTGCCTTGCTCACACTGCGCCACAAGTGATCCAGCTGAAATGAATGAGACTACAGTACTTGCAGAATAAGATGCTACTCCATGTGAGCCCTGGCATCAGATATACCCAGAAGGGTTTGTTGCTTCTTGTGCTTAATATTTTTGCAGCTGTGTAAAGTCTGGGAATGAACTCAAGGCAGTCGTAAATAATCATGAAGACTCAGTAAATGTTACCATTATTTTACTTGAGATCTTTTCCTTTGAAAGCAGGTTGAAATCCTAAATGGGTTGTTTTTACTCTAGAAACTAGTTTGAATTCTTAACTCCATTAATCAAGTACCCCACAGCTGAAATTATTTTAACACCTTTAGAGGGGAGAGGTAATCTCTCTGAAATGTGATTGTGCAATGAATATATGAAAAACATCCAGAGGCCTCCTTATAATCATTATTTGTATGGTTTTTACTCCTATACACTCTTTATTTTGCTGTTCTGTTAATAATACAGCAATGTATAAATAATGGGTGTGTTGTTAATAAAATGGGCGAATGTGTATCCCCACTGAAATGCATGGACTGGAATGAAATGTCAACCAGAGATTATGCAATGAATATTTGATATTTTAATTTATTGCATAAGTTGAAATGAGACAACAGTTTGGGTTCTCATGTGAGCTGCATATCCCGTGTGGACTCCTGGGGCTTGGATTTCATCTCTCACCTGTGGACACCATTATAATTCCATTAATTTCCATGCAAGTATTTCTCACTTACACAGGCATCAGACAAGATGTGTTCAGGGTGCATCTCAGGAAATAGCTGTGTGTGCAAGGGTAGCTTTAAGCCACTTCTCTACTCACCCGATAGTGAGGTTGTCAGAGCACTTGGCTGGCCCCTGACGTAAGTTCCTCAGGGATGCTCTGACTTGAACGAGCTGTTGAGGTCCCCCAAAGGGCTGCTGTCGCAGCTGTGGATCACCAGATTGTAGGGACATGTTCTGTGCCGGCGGCTGGCAGTGAGGAGTGGCATAGGAGCTGCTATGCCCATTCTCTGCCACCAGATAATTGCCCTCTGCAGTGAGAACTCTCAGAAGGCCAGGTAAACTGGTGTTTCAAATTTATTAGGACATTTTACTTGACCACAGCAGGGCTGAGGACTCACCCCTTAATTCCATTGAATCTTTTTCCTTTTACATAGTGACAGCGAGGAAAGGGCAGAGATGCTGCCTAGGCTAGGCCTCCTGTCAGAGACTGGAACTGCCTAGGGGGCAAAAAAGAACTAGGTACCAGGGTAACACCCTGACTGATGTCATTCAGTGCTACTCAAGGTAATACATGTTAGAAGAAACAATTTAATCTACCTACACATGCTGATGAGTTCTGAAATCAGCTGCAGTCTCTCAGCAAAAGCATCTAGGTGTTCCTGGGCAGCTAAATGCAGGAAAGAGCTCAGAATGTACAGACAGCCAACAAATCAGTAAAACCCCAGTTCTGAAGCTCTTCTTCATAAGTACCCCTTGTTCTAACAAATAGAAGTAACTGATTTGCAGCAAGGGAGATTTAGGTTAGATATTAAGAAAAAAAATCTAGCTGTAAGGGTAGTTGAGCACTGGAATAAGTTAGCAAGGGAGGTTGTGGAATTCCCATCCTCAAAGGTTTTAAAGAACTGGTTAGACAAATATCTGTCAGGGATGGTTTCGGAATACCTAATTCTGGGATGGGCTAGATGACCTACTGAGATCCCTTCATACCTCACATTTCTGATTCTCGGAAGCAAATAATGCATGAATAAGGATAGTAAAAGTGTGAACTGGATAGTGTTAAGTGGAACAATATTTCCTCATAATGAAATTCACAAAGTGACATGGAACTCCCCAGATGGTACCACAAAGAACCAGACAGATCGCTTCTGCATTTCCAGAATGTTTTACAGCTCATTGGCAGATATACATGTGTATAGGGGAGCAGATGGAGGGATGTGAGCATAGCCTTTGCATCACTAAATTGAAGATCCTGTTAAAGTGGTTGAAGAAAGTTAAAAGAAGACTGTGCATCAACAGCGCACAATGAAAAGTTCCAAACACAAAGCTTGAACTCAAGAGCAGGTTCAATGTTCTAATGGAGTTAACTGAAGAAAACCAAGACATTGATACTCTGTGGGAAAAGATCAGAGAGTGCTTTCTAGAAAGTACCAAGGCAATTCTCATATCAATGAAATCTAAAAGGGAAGAATGGATTAGTGATGCTACTTGGGCAGCAGGGAATAGAGAAGAAGTGTAAAGCAAGAACTCATGAATGCTAAAACATGCGAAGAGAGAAGCAAGTGGCAAGATGAATACAGAGTGCTTGACAGAGAGATAAAAAGGAGTGCTTAGAAGAGATAAAAGGGCATATAGTGATAGAAAAATGTCAAGAGGCTGAAGATGCTATCCAAAGAGGTAACCTTACAACCTTGTATAAGACAAGCAACTAATAGGAAACTTTAGCAGTACTGGGAGCCTTATTAAAGATGCAAATGGAAAGATTCTTAGTACAGAAGAAGAGCAAAGGAAAAAGTAGACAACACATTCTCAGTCTGTTTGAAATAGACCAAGCCTAAGTGAACTACTAGAAACACATGATGAAGGCTTACCACTAGAGCTTGATATTGATTTAGAAGATATTACAATGGAAGATGCTAGAAAAGCCAACAGTAAACTCAAGACTGGCAAATCAGCTGGAGAGATGCTTAAAGCAAGTGTCCAAGGAGCCCTCCAGACTCTCCTTGTGTTTTCACATAGAATATGGAATGAAGAAAAGACTGCAATCAAGTGGAAAACAGGCCTCATAGTAAAATTGCAAAGAGAGGTGACCTTATCAACTGCAATAACTGGAAAGGAATCACAGTACCTTCAGTGCCTGGGAAAATCATGTACAGCATCATCCTAGAACATATCAAGAAACAAATAGACCTTCAACGCAGAGAGAAACAAACAGGTTTTAGACCATGAAGATCATATGCAGAACATACTGTTGTTCTCAGCCATGATATAAGGCATGCATTTTTAACAATCAGAGTAATTAGCCATTGGAACAATTTAGCAAAGGTTGTGGTGGATTCTCCAAAACCGACAATTTTTTTAAATCAAGATGGGATGTTTTTCTAGAAGATCTGCTCTAGGGATTATTTTGGGGAAGATTTATGGCCTATGTCATATGGGAGGTCAGACCAGATCATCGCAATGGCCATTCCAGCCTTTGGATCTATGAATCTATGAATTACAGAACAAAAGCGTGGCATGGAAAGCACCTCTGGAGATAAATAGTTTGGATATCCAGAAGGCTTGTGACAGCATACATAGATACAGTCTTTGGAAAATTATGGTATATTATGGAATACCAGCAAAAATAATTTGCATAATTTAAAAGGCTATCTAGCCTCATGCTTCAGGGTATGAAATAATTACCAGCTGGGGTCAGGAAGAATTTTCTACTGAGTTATAGCATTGTTCATTTGGATGTGTAACCCATTCCATCAGGGATCATTCAAATCCCCTCCCAGGTGCCTGCTACTGCAGTGGTTTCTCCCCTCTCCTCATATGAACTAGGTCCTGGGTTATTTTTTGTGACACCTGGTGCCTCCACCTCAGGTGACTCCTCACCGTGCCTGGGCCACATTGGGTGCTGTGCCTTGGGAAAATGAATAATGCTACTATTTATGGCTAGGAGTATAAACCCCATTACAAAGGGGTCACATTTTACCCATGAGGAATATGGCTGCCTAGTCCCAGACCTCCTCACTCCCCACATATCCATGCGTCTCTAATAATTACTTTTCTAGCAAACTGGCAGTCAGTTCCTGTCATAAACGTTTACGTTAATCCCCTGGATAAACTTCAAGCTGTTGACTATGGATTCCAAGGAAAAAATGAGGCAACAAATGACCAAAGCCTGAATACCTAAAGCAGCTGACAGGGAGACCACACGGCCACAGCAGAATCTAGCCCGGGATATTGTGGCACTGAAAGAATTCCTCACAGACTGACTGGATTCCATCTCAAAATGTATTTGTGGCTTCTCTAAAGATGTATGTGATGTAAAATCCCAAATGGCTCTCTTGGGAAGTGAGCTATAAAAGCCTCCCATTGAAACCACTGAAATGAAAACAGAAACTGCCTCTTTAAAGCTTTAGACTAGACAAACTGGAAGGAAAACAGGGTAGCTTAGAAAACAGATCTCAAAGAAGCAACCTTCCCCTCTTGGGCCTTGCTGAGGGTCTAGAAGGGAAGGTTATTATCGGCTTTCTTCAGAAGCTGCTCCCTGACATATTTAAATTGGAGCCCCAGCTGCCCTCAGTAAAAGATCGCTCTGTGGATACAGGTTTCAGTGGTAGCCATGTTAGTCTATATCAGCACAAAAAAAAAAAATGAGGAGTCCTTGTGGCACTTTAGAGACTAACAAATTTATTTGTTGCATAAGCTTTCGTGGGCTAGAACCCACTTTATCAGATGTATGAAGTAAAATATATAGGAGCAGAATGTATATCTGCGGATGAGGATATCCGTGGATACAAACCAGATATCTGTGGAGCTCAAGAGTCTACTGGGAAGCACAGTGACCAACGCAGCAGCATGTTGGGTTGCCACTCACATGAGCCAGCACCATGTGCGAGCAGCTCCTCTGGCCTGGCTGTATCTCCCCCAGCTCCGCCCACTGGGGCAGGCACCAGGCTCACTAGCAGCTGTCCCTGGTCACACTAGTGTGTGCAAGCGGTTTTCATGCCCCCAGAAAGGAGACGCATACAGCTGTGTGGAAGGGGCCAGTTTATATCCGATTTATATCCGTGGATATCCACATCTGCAGATATGCATTTTATATCCATGCAGGACTCTGCCATTCAAAAGGCTTCATCGAATGGCTGATACTTGAAGACAGGAATCTGACAAGCTCAGACCCATCATCTTCAAGCTGCTGAAGTTCAATGATAAAGTAATGTTAACGATTGCTGCCAGAAAAGCTAAAACCCTTACGTGCAAAGGCCACAACAATTCTCTTTTTCCTGACTTCTCAGCTGAGCTTAACAAAAAGAGGGCTACATTCAAAGGCATAAACCAAATCCTGAGGGAGACCAACATCAGATACAGCATCAAGTACCCATCTACTTTCACTATGGAGTTAGCAAACAGCACAAGATTTTGCAAAACCCCCTCTGAAGCTTGGCAGACATTTCAAATACTGAGACTAGATTTGGCCAAAAATAAGTGTGATTTTTTTTTTTTATTATGAACTGCATAGCTCAACAAGTTTAAAAATCAGTTTGTGTTATTACATATCCTTGTAGATGTGGTAATATTCACTTTTATAATCTTCCAGAGCCTCTCAGATATAACAATAACCCTACAGCACTGCATTCCATAAAGTAACCGATAAACCCCAGTTTAGTGTATCGCAACAGTTACTGACTAAGTATTATCTGCACTAATCATCACAACTTGCACTGCTAGACAAAATCTTTTCACTAGCTCTGCCTCTGATGGATTGTATAATGGTAACCACAAGTGCGTCGGACCAGTCAGTGCTTCTGACATGTAATGTAGACTATCACCTAAACCATAAATAGCACCAGTTATTCTGTTTGTGCAGGGCATTTGACATAGTAGGAATATGGAGCTTTTTTATATTGCTGTATTTTTCATATTTAGATTTTGTACTAATTTATATTTGATTTATCAAATCAACTGTAAATGTACATGTGATGAGTCTCTGTGTATGTATATCCATATGCAGATGTGTGGATATAGCATACATACATACTTCTGTACAGAGAAATACATTATACTTGTTCTTAGAATACTCTAGTATTTACTTGGTAATATGTAAGTTAAAATGTATTTGCATTTTGAGATGTTTAGAGTAATATTAGACAATACAGGGAGTTGACGAGCAGATGAAACTGAAGCTTTCAGGGACCTGAACATGCCCACAATGGCTTGGTTTACATCTTTTGTTTGTTTTCTGTTACAAATATAATTTGGAAGATACATGATATTTAACTACTTACCTTTTTATATACCTGATACCTTCAGACGTTCAACTGAAGGCATAAACTCATTTATAATTAACCAGTATCCAATATGTATAAATACTGACAATATCCTAGAGATGTAGTTTTACAATATCAATGGGGAAATATGTATCTTTAGAATACGTTTATGCATTGTAATATATCTTTTAAAACTTTACCATGAATTTTCTTAGAGTGCTTTCTTGGAATGTGAGGTAACCTAATCGACCTTCCAAAAGAATTAAAAACCTGAGACACCTCAGATCAAAAGAGTGTCAAGTAGCTTTATTGCAAGAAACTCATCTTGCAGAAGATGCTGACAGAATCAAGAAGCTGTGGGTATGTGTTGAGTATCATTCAGCATTGAATTCTAAGAGGCACATCCATCTTAATACACAAAAGTATAACTTTTCAATATATACAGACTTGGTCAGACACTGAAGGAAGATACGTTCTTCTTGAAGGCTGTTTAAACTCAAGCGTTCATTCTAGGAAGTATTTACATTCCAACTGGAGGCAATTCTGAATTTTTCAAAGACATTGCAGACATTCTTTCTAATGAAATAGACTTTCCTGTAATACTGGGAGTCAATTGGAACACTGCTAAATCGACATCTGGACAAATTCAATTTCATGAGACCCAGCTCTCAACACACAATAGGCCAATCTTCATTATTAATGAATGTACTAGATTTAAAATGTGTATGTAGACTGAGTTACCCCAAGGAGCATGACTATACAAGTTTCACTACAATACATTCATCTTACTCCAGAACTAACTTTTTTATTGTATTTTCAGAACGGATTCCGAATGCCTAGACATAACTACTGAGCATATATTAATTTCAGATCATGTTCCAATTATACTTACCATAGATGCTGGTTGCATATCATGAAAGTCTTCTATGTGGAAGCTGAACACTCTCCTACTAAAAGATGCAAAATTTTTGTTCCACAGTTGATTCAGTCATCTCCAACTTCACACAGGAAAAGAAACACTCAGTTATCTCAGACAGACACCATCTTTTGGGAAGCTCTGAAAACTACTAATAGGGATGAATGCATTAAGTATGTCTCACAAAAAGAAGGGAGAAGGGCTCAAGTTACTGGACTTTCTGGCCAAGGAAATAGATAAGTTACAGAGCATCCACAAGACTGACCCATATAATGGAAAGCCTCCTACGTTCTCTAATCAGTGCCAGATATAAATATAATGAATGCTTCTCCAGCTAAGTCAAATTTATACTCAACAGTGTTGGGGTATGTAAGGGTTAAGTAAAGACCTGGGTAACCACTATCATGGTAATAGGGAGTGAGGTGCAAACAAGAACTATTTCTTTGCTTGATAGATAAAGTTGCCATTCTTTCCCCTTCCCTTCTGTTTAAGGATAGATAAGTGTTGCAGCTGTATATGAAATATGGTTGTCTGAAGGATCCCCTTGTGTGAAAAAGTGTTATCTCCCCCTCCCTTCCTCTCCCAGTTACATATATGAGCTCGGGGTCATGGCCCCTTCCTCCCTCTCCTGTGAACTGCTGATTAAGGGAACTTGTGGCTACAAATACTGCAAAGAAATGTATCTTCAAGGTAAAAATATCTGTATAATATGCTTAATGCTGTGAATAGTAAACCGGGGCAGGTATAATTATATTCAGCATATAGCTATTAATATTCATTATATGGGCATTCATATTATTAAATATGGGGTTTTGGGCATTGTAGTAAATGTTACTACATATTAACTTAGATAAAAGAGCGTGATGTGATTAATTCGGGGCTTACTCAACGATTGGGTTGAGGGGAACAAATACTGCGATAAAGAAGTCCGTTTACTCAATCTACCTTTTAATACTCTAGAACAAATGTTGTTTATGGACAAAGCTTTCACAACACAAGAGAATGAACAGGCTATACAAATATTAATTCAGCAAGGCCCCTGGGATGGATGACTTTCTGGCAGATTTCTACAAAACATTTTTGTAGTCTGTTATCTTCTATTCTTTCAAAGGTCTTCACCAAAATGGAACTATGTCTCGTGACATGAGAACTGCTTTCATTACTCTGTTATTAAAGTAGAACATAGATGGTTGCAACTTTGGTGACTTTTGCCTCATATGTCTGTTGAATACAAGTGGCAAAATAATTGCAAACATTTTAGCAATATGACTGAACACCATCATCCCATCAATTATACACGTAGATCATGTTGGTTTCAGTAAAAGATAATAGGCTGCTGATAATATGAGAATAATTGCTTACTTGATCTAGCAAGCTCAGATATCAGATGTTCCCTCAGTACCCTTATCTCTAGATGCAGAGAAGGTCTTTGATAGGGTTGAATGGCCTTATCTAATGGCTGTCCTAAAAACATTCAGGTTTAGACCAATATTCCTGAATTGGATCGGTGTATTATACAACTCTTCCCCTCACTTCACTATCAACTAATGGAATTATTTCTCCTACGTTTCAGCTAGAAAAAGGGACACAATGGGTTTGTCCTCTCTTATGCGTCCTTTTTAATCTTTTTCTTGAACCACTGGCAATATACATACGTCAGCACTTAACGGTTAAAGGTGTGATTGTAAGCAAGAAAGAATATGAAATGCTGATGACATTTCAATACTCTTGAAGAATCCACCCTCATTAATCCCATCGCTACTGCATGTAGTTGACATTTTTGGAAAGCTGTCTGGTTTTCACATTAACTGGAATACATCATAGGCAATGCACATATCTAACAGATTAGATCCATCTCGATTTCAGCATTTTCCATTTCAAATATGCAAGGAAATAACTTCTTTGGGTGTTAAGATTTGTCCTAATCGTCCCAAAATTGTTTCTATAACTATGGACTATCAAAAGAAATGTTCAAGGATATAGAGAAGCGGTCTCCTCCCGTACTGAGGAGAACAGAAATAGCCCAAATGAATATCTGCCCAAGACTGACTTCTGGCATTAGCCTACTGCTTTTCAGGGCGTCTCCCTTATTCTTTGCTTGAATAAATAGGCTTGTCATGCAGTTTATATAGAATTAAAAAAAACAGCCTCACTTGTCACATAAGACCCTTAAAAGATCCTGCGCAAAGGGAAGTATGGAGTTGCCAGGTTTGTATCTACATTATCTAGCATTCCAAATGTGTCCTATTGTACAGTAGTTCCCATCCAATAGCTCTGTATCCACACCAGCCTGGTTTGCTTAGCTTTCCCATTTGATCCCTCCTTCTTCTTTTATGTACTTTAAGATATACCACACCCTTAAGGAAAAATCCAGTCTTTGCCTATTCATGGGGCATCCTGCAATGCGTTAAGACAATTATAGCATCCGATCTTACTAGTTCTCTTCTCCTACCACTATGAGATAACCTGCACCTAAGGATCAAGGCCAACACAATGCTTAGGACAATTTGTGTAGAAAAAAAGATTAACACACATTGAGGATCTAAGATGAGATGATAGACTGGCCTCCTTTGATTACATGTGTGACAAACAGTAACTGCTGCTGTTTCACAGTTCTTTCTTTTAGCGGCTAGGCTCGAGGATTCATGCAAGGATAGGGAAGAACTGGTCCATTTCAACTCTCTCAACTCTAAAAGAATATGTTGAGAAATACGGAAACAAAAGTCACTTTGTAGGAATTACTTATAGCTGGTTTAATGCTTTGCGGTACCCTCACAATCTCAGTCACAGAGAAAAATGGGGGAAAGAACTTACCCTTATTAGCCCAAGAGAAGCCTGGGAGACACCTGGCTTAATGTGAAAGATACTTCAAGTTCTTCATCCTTGCAATTCTTCCAGAACAAGATATTAGACAGGTACTTCTGGGCTCCAGAACGTTTGCTTAAGGTTAAATTGGCAACACACAGAGAATGTTGGAGATGCAAACAGCCACGTTCCCACCTTTCGTACATCCTCTATACCTGTCAACAATGCAGGTGTTATGGACAACCTTATTCAGTACTCTCTCAAAAATTGTAAGTGTCACTATCTTTTCTTCTCCAAACTTGAGTATTTTAGGGGTGCTGGATGAATTGGTATTAGAAACGGATCTCAGTAATTATTTTAGTGGTTAAAAGTGCTATTTTGGGGGGAAATAGAAATCTGCAATTCCTCCCTCATAAGCATACTGGCTCAGTACGCTCGCTACTACTGCATTAATGGAAAAATGACTTCATCTAATAGAAATGCTTGGAAAAAATAAGATATCTGGTCACACATGAAACAATTGCATACTTCTGCAGTTTAATATATGTTAGTTCCTGATACTTATAGATTATGGTCTCATTTATTTATCTATCTATTTAGTCACTTTAATAATACCCTGCATGACCTCTGTGCATCTGGGGGTTGTTTGTTTTTTTGTGGCAGGGTTGGGGGGTTCTTCTGGGTTTCACCAATAATGAATGTTGAATTTTGTAATTTATATGCTAGTTCCATCTTGTGCATGCATTTATATATACTTTTGGGTTTGTGTTGATGTTTTATATAAAAAGAAAGTTTTACAAAACAAACGCCAGTACACAAGAAACAATAAATTACATCAACACCAACCCCAACAAAGAAATAACTCAGCCCGAAATAATATATACCAAAGGGTCTGGGGCAGGGACGGGCTAACTAACAAATACTAAATGCATCAACAAATTCCCCAGCTCACCACACTTCCAATTCTCCCCCTGGCATCTTCCTAGGTGGTATGTTTGGGGTCGGGGGTGAGTCTGGAAACAGCATGTTTGTTTGATCAGGAACTTGTAAGGAACTTTTCCAGTTTGTATTACAGTAAATACAGCTGGAGTTGCTGTGTTAGCCAGCACAACGGACTGAACCAGGAACTTCCCCAGCTAAAGCACGAGGCTGTATACGGTCCGCTGAAGAGCCTGCCCTGTAGCTTGTGACTGTAATAGACTTGCATTGCTGATGGCCTGGGCACAGGTACTCATAGCACATGCATCCGGTGGGTCACACAGGCACAACTACTGGGTAATGAGAGCAGAGCGTTCTCATTCTTCTGACCGCTGTCCAGAGGAAACTTTCTTTGTTCCCGATGGATGAGGTCACCTGAGTTTCTGGTTTTCTAAAGGCACTGAGGAGGCATTCCCCAGTTCCTGTGGGGAAGATTTAGAGTAGCTTGGGGGCCTTAATTATGAAGCTTCATATTTTGAAAGGCTTGAGGTTACCTATAAGCTTTACCCTGGCTCTGAATTTTCTGATTTTCTTAACTAATTTTGGGTTATGCCTGTGACTGATTCAGTCACAGAGACCATCTTGGGACTGCCACCTGATGTGCTGAGACTACCTCTGAGCCCATTTTCCCTGCCAGCCTGGGACTTCAGAAGCCTGCCTTGTTTAGGCAGACACACTAGCCTGCTGCAACCCAGACTCAGGGACTGAACCACACCTCTAATGGTGTGCGCTTTAATTGAAAAAACACTCAACAGGTCATCAGTCTCTAGCACCCAGACACCCAGTTCCCAACGGGATCCAAACCCCAAATATATCTGTTTTACTCTGTATAAAGCTTATACAGGGTAAACTCATAAATTGTCTGCCCTCTATAACGCTGATAGATAAGCACAGCTGTTTTCTGCCCCGGGTATTAATCACTTACTCATAGTCAATTAATAAACAAAAGTGATTTTATTAAGTATAAAAAGTAGGATTTAAGTGCTTTCAAGTAATAACAGACAGAAGAAAGTAAGTTACCAAGCAAAATAAAACAAACATGCAAGTCTAAGCCTAATACATTAAGAAACTGATTACAGGTAAATCTCGCCCTCAGAGATGTTCCAATCAGCTTCTTTCACAGACCAGACTCCTTCCGAGTCTGGGACCAACCCTTTCCCCTGGTACAGTCCTTATCAGTTCCAGGAGACATTTTAGGTGGAAACTAGGGGTTTTCTCATGACTGGAAGCTCCTTTTGTTCTCTTCCACCCCCTTTTATAGCTTTGGCACAAGGCGGGAATCCTTTGTCTCTCTCTGTGTTCCCACCCCTCTTTCTAAATGGAAAAGTACCACATTTAAGATGGATTCCGGCATCAGGTGACCTGGTCACATGTCCTGTCACATTCTTCCTGGGCTGGCCGACACGTACACAGGCAGCCTTGCAGGTAAACAGACCCATTTACAGCCAACTGTCCTAGTCAATGAGAGCCATCTAGATTCCAAACCACCATTTATGGCCAACACTTTGCATGATTACAATAGGCCCTCAGAGCTATACTTCATATTTCTAGCTTCAGATACAAGAATGATACATTCATACAAATAGGATGATCACACTCAGTAGATTATAAGCTTTGTAATAATACCTTACAAGAGACATTTTGCATGAAGCATATTCCAGTTACATGATATTTACACTCAGAAGCATATTTCCATAAAACATTATGGTGTGCAACGTCACAACACCCTCAGGTAAGATCCATACTCTCAACCTTAACTTCAAGTTCATGATTGTTGTCTCAGCTTTCTGTCTGCCCCACAGTCACCCTATCAGGCTCAGGGTTCCAAAGGCCACATGCAAGATTTTCAGACGTGACCAGTGATTTTAGAGGGCCCAGGTTGAGAAGCCATAAAGAGATCTGATTTGTCAGAAATTCCCAAGCCCTCGTCCTCTCAAAGCCAGACTCTTCAGGGTGTCTCCAGGCAAAAATGAAGGCTTTATCATCAGTATTATTTCTGAACATCTCCCTGGGACATGACAAGGATCAGAACCCACTCAGACCAGCGCTCACTGTTCCAAGAGCAATGAGCGTGGAGTGGGGAGCCTAACCTGTGGCTTCCAGCAAACCTTATCATGCACATCAGGGTCAATCAACCTCTCTCCACTCTCTGAGAAGTGTTCATTCCCAATGAACTAAAACTGTATCCTTAACCACCCCCACAAGCCCAAATGGGCAACATGCAGCTTATAACGGAACCTCAGGATACATCTGCATGGCAAAAACCAGCAACACAGCAGTGAGTCTCAGAGCCCAGGTCTACAGACTCATGCTCCCAGGGCCTGTGCTAAGAAGCTAAAAATAGCCATGTAGACAGCTGGGCGCAGGCTCTGAAAGCCACCTCTCTTCTTGGGTTTCAGAGCCCGAGCTCCAGCCTGAGCCTGAATGGATACATGGTACCGTAGCACAAGCCTGAGTCTGTAGATGTGCTTGCTTGTTTTTCGCCATATAAGCATAGCCATAATTGCAACCTTAACTCTAGAGTGGCTAATGCCCAGTGGATAATGCACTGGACTAGTTACAGGAGACCCGTATTCAGCTTCTGGGTCTGTCACTAGCCTGCTGGGTGACCAAATCATTCCCTCCTCGTGCCTCAGTTTCCCTATAAGTGTAATGAGGGGGATCACAAAATCGTAGGACTAGAAGGGACCTTGAGCGTCATCTAGTCCAGTCCTCTGCACTCAAGGAAGGACTTAAGTATTATCTAATGCTATTGATCTCCTTTGTAATGTGCTTTGAGATCTGAAAATGCTGTGTGAGAGCTAGGGATTATTATTAATGCCGCTCTATCATAAATTACAGCACAGAAGGGAATAAGTAACATTTGTCACTAGTAGCATCAGCAGAATCACCAACACACTGCGATTGATGAAAGCAGGAGAAGAGAGTTTAGAAAAGACATTAAAAGCCTGTGAAGTATCCATTAGTTGCCAATTGTTTGGAAATAATTTCCTCCTTAGTATTTAGTCTATTGATTAGAAACTTGTTCCATACTTTTTGTCCAAGAAAATGCTTTGGAATGAGATTTCTCTGGCAGAGCATCAGCCTCTGAAATCCTTTCTTATCAGGGGCAAAACATCTGGTTCCTCCCACTTTTGTATCTTATGCAGGACTGGCTTCAGTGCAAGAATCTGACTGATCTCCAGTTGGTGTGAGCAAAATTAATCCATGATGTCAATGGAGTTACACCAGGAATGGAGTGATGCTAAATTTGCCTAGACCTCAGCTGCTGGATTAACCCAACAGTAAAGAAATAAGGTTCAAGAAGAACAAATATATGCAATTATTTTTGTTGGATTCTGCATCATTGTTCTTACAGGAATATTTAGTGAAGCCAGTCTTTGATTGGGATGATAAAACTAATGCTAAAGAAAATCCCACCAGATCCTACAAAACTTGCAACCAGTTTCTGGTAACAATCTGTTATTTTCCCCCCGATGACTTGAATCCAAGGCCAGGAGGTTTACATGATTTGACAGAAACTGGAAGAAACTTGCTGGGCTGAAGTTTGATCTTGTTTATATGGGTATAAAACTGGGCACTTAGTGGAATGACCCCAGGGCTGAATTTGGCCAGGTGATTCCATTGTAGCCCTGTAGTCACAGGGTCCAGCACACCCTGACTCTAATGGGCTTGCCCCCTCTTCCAGCAGAGTTGAATGTAAATAAGATTAGACTTATTTTGGGAGATATGCTCTCGTTCAAACAGGAGTTAATTCCAGGAAGTTCTCTAGCCTATGTTATACTGGAGGTCAGACTAGATGAGGACTGGCGTCCATTCTGGCCTTAAATCTATGAAAGAGTCAAGGAAAATATTGCCAGATCTTTGGGAAAGGGACCATCCCTTCATCCTATGTTTGTACAGCCTCTAGCACAATGCAGTTCTGGCCTGTGACTAAGGCTGCTAGATGCTAACACCGTATAAATAAGAACTCTTGCTCTTCACTCTTTCTGGTCATCCCCCCAGAGCTGGCAAAGCCTAAGATACTGTAACAGCTCTCCGTCTGACATTGAGGAGGCCCCACAATATATCACCACCATTTTTTCCCCTAAAATCATCCCTCACACTATTTTCCGCCTAGACTCACTCCCCTTGCCAAGCCTGCATCTTACTCAGTTTAGACACCAACGGTGTTGTGTAGCCTTTATTAGGAGAGCCGTACACAGAGAAAAAAACCATGTTGACTACTAGGAGAATAAAGGCAGTTGATTTATCATTCAGCAAAACACCTTGAACCATTTATTTTCAGTCAATTTAAAAAGAAATCACAAGCTAAACAAAGGCAGATATTGACCTACAGTTAGAGACACAAAATCTTGAAAAAACCCACAAAAAGAGAGAGGTGCAAGAGGTGGCAGGTACTCAGAGACACAGAAAACAGGGTCCGAAACAACATTATTTAGCTTTAAAAATCCATCTCCTTAAAAAAAGAGGTCTTAGTCTGATTGCTGTTCTTTTATATGAATCACAACTACTGAGTTGGTCTCTGCGATGGATCCCCTGGCATGCTGCTAACTGGTGAGAGCTATCATTGGAGGGAGGATTCTCTTAAGTTGGCTGTACCCTTCTGAAAACTATTTGTTTAGAATGCACTGGTTAAAAACCGTGGGCAAAACCCGGCTCTGTTATCCCTTTATCTCAATGGGTTTGCACAGGTGTGACTAAGAGTGGAAGTGGGCTTTGTATCTCCAGCAGCTTCCACCCTGTTTTGATGGCATTCAGAGTGTAAGCTCTGCATGGAATAGTGTCCTTTGCACCTGGGCTCTTCAGCGCTGCTCTGTGCTTCATAGGTCTCTACCACTTGACCTAAAAGTGAAACCACCTTTGCTCATAGCAGGTAATTATCCTCTAGCAGACAAGTCATTAGAAAGGATTTATTAGCATTACATTAGTGCCTAGAGCCCTCAGTGAAGATCAGGGCCCCATGGTGCTAGGCACTGTAAACACACGAACTACATGAAATGTCATACCCCATGTTAGATAAGCAAAGGCAGATATACAGATCAGTGACATACAAGGAACAGAGCCTGTGTCTCCTGAGGCCTAAGCCAGCATCCAAGCCACTAGACCACACTGTCCCTTACTGAAAGGGAACTTCAATATGTGGACAATAAATAAATACCCCGACCAGCTTAAAGCTAGTGAGTTTCCATAACCGACCTCCCAAACTGAACAGTCACACATCATAAAAGCCCAGCATCATGAGCAAACAGAGGAGTCTGTAGCATCACCTAGTGGAGCACCACAGAGGGACAGAGCAGGGAGGCGCTGGGGACCCGGGGAAAGGAAGGCCCTGTCTTCTAGCTTTGGAAGACTGAATATAGAATTCCACCAGCCCAGCCTACCTGGCAGGAAATGTGGTAGTAGATGCTTCCATAGGTAGTCTAGGCCAATTTGATTTCAAAACCTAGAAGCTCACTCACCCACTGCTAATCTCCCAGCCGACTGCGGTAAAAAACGGGGTCAGCTCCTCAGCTGGTGTAAATCAGCATAGCTCTGGGTCAATGTAGTTATAGTGATTTGCACCCACTGAGCATCTGGCCCCATGTGTCTAAATCATTCTAAACTTGCGCTCACCCCTTTGTAATTTTATTAACACTTCACTGCACTCTTGTAAGATCTCTGCCAATTGATTCATCTGTGACACTTGTTATCAAAACAGCCCAGCTAAAAATGAATTTGTTCATTTCCCAGTCGCAAAGGAAGCGTGAGAATGGCATTCTGGCTTCAGTTGTGCATTCACAATCAGAGTCCTCTTCGAGGGTGCTGTGTGAAATCCACACACAAAACTACTCTAGCCCTGATCCATGTGGGCTGAGCCAGGTGCTTGTGCAGCATCCTGGGCAGATAAGAGTACAGGATCGAGGCTTAACTAGCTGTACCAAGGGAACAGAGAAAGTGACCAGACACACGCCCTGCTGTCCAATGCGCTGAGCAAACACCACTGAAGAAAAATAATGTTCTAATCTTAGGTTTTACTGGTAACAATAGTGAGTTAAAAAAATGTTCAGGGAGAAATGTGATTTGAAGGCAGGTTTCTCTTTCAGCTGGTGAAAAGGGGAGTGTTGGGACCCAGGAGAGAATCCCAGTCAGTGACTGTTCAGTTTTAGTGTTGATCCAGGATGAGAAACTACAAGTCAAACCCAGCTGCTGGTTTTTTTCACTCAAACCCCTCGGCCAGCAGAGTGCACTCGAACACATCCCTGCTGCAGAACTGCCTTTGCGAACAACATGCACTAATCTTCCTGGCTAATAACGATAATACAGAGTGGCTGTAGTGAGTAGCTACTGAAATGTAATTGTTTCCCCGTGCACAATGAAGAAGAATAGAGGTGATTTTACTCAGGGAAATAAACATGGGCTGATTGTGCTACTTTAAATAATTCCCAGGATGCATTTCCATGGTGCAACAGGGGCGACTTTACCAGCAGGAGAGTTGTGCATTAATATTTCTGTATAACTTAAACAAGGATTCGCTTTTGTTTTTCTTGCTGATAACGTGCAGCAGACTTGTTCTTTTTGGAAAGTCAGCCTTATTCGAATGATCTTTGGTGTGCTGCTTGTTTGCAAAACAGCCAGGAGAACCTGAGAGCTCCCTTTGTGGGGAGAGGAATCAGAATAGGAGGCTGCCGTTGCCTGTGCATTCAGGCCTATCGGCCACCCATTACCCAATAACACTGGCACGTTTTTGTGAAGCAGTCCCATTTGTCACTGTTCAATTAAATGTGAGCTTGGACTGCTATGCTGTCCCTCTCTTCCACTCCAAGGAATCATCGTTCCCACGCTATAGTCAGCGCGGTCTGACTAAGCCACAAGTGTAAGATGCCTTTTGATTACTGGACACAACAGAGCTCCAGTCTGCAGCCAATTGTGTGTATGTGTGTATATTATAATGCAAGAATAGAGCCACTGAACGAGAGGCAAGATAGCAGAAGCAAGGCAGCGGACTGTGTTTGAATGCCTATGATTACATTTAATTCAGGCAGCGTGGGTATACAAATAACCAGAGGTGATTTTTTAACCTGGATCAATAGGCAGGAGGTAATTGAGCTATTCCATCCCGAAAGGCGTGCTAACTTGTGGTACTTGAGGTTAAACATTTCCCTTCACAAGGGATTCATGCACTTGGGATGAAATACGCCCTGGGGATGGATAACTTACAAGCGCAGTGGTTATAACTTTCTGCAGTGGAGGATCGATAGCCCCGCATAGGTAGGCAGGGCTTTTCTGCTGCCCTGACTAGCTCATAGGAGATATGGATACACTCCCCAAAGCTGGGGGGTCAGAAATACTGACTCATTGTGCCAGGTGTAGCTTGTTAACCTCAGACCAAGAGGATATAAAAGCAGCATGCGTGGCACCTGCTAGGAGGAACTGAGAGAGGTGAGGTAAGGTAGGAAACTCTAGGTACAGCCAGTTAGCCTGATGGAAAAAAATTTGCAGTGACTTCAGAAAATACTCTTGCTGGTGTGTGTATCTCTGAACCAGCTCTACCCCTTTGAGAAACTTCATGGAGCCTTTACTTTAGACTTGCAAGTTAGAGTTACTGTTTTGGGGAGGGAACATGCCAGTACCTTGATACTGACCTTCCCCTGGGCTTTTTGTGAGATAACTGGTACATAACCAATTTCTCATGCTTACCCAATGCGGCTTTCCACCAGGGCAGGAGGCTTGACTTTAACTATCCGATACAGCAAGTCTTGCTGGAGTTCAAATTCAGCAAAACCCCTGTCAACTAGCCAATTTGCATCTGCTCTTCTACTATGGCCATCCTTGTTTCAAATAGGGGCAAAAGGGACTTCCTTCTGCTGTTCTGCTCCCAACACAGCAAAGCCCAGGAACTTCTCCATATCAGCCAGCCTCAGGTTCTGGGCTCACCCGATGGGGGGTGGGCTGACATATTCTTGTGTTGAGGCCATTCTCCTACTCTGCCTTCTTTCATGGCCATTAACCCTCTCCTGTTTCTTCCCTCCCCTCAGCCATCCCTCGCTTTCTTTTCCGTCTGGGTTCTGTGATCCAAATGTGTATATCCCCAAAGGCAAAGAATGCTCCTCTCAGAACTCTGCACTGTTGAGCCCATTGGTTCTCCGCTGCATGAAACAGTGCTAGTCTCTTCTCAGTGGAATCAGATAGGTTAACTTCTCAGCTGCCCCTTGTACTCAAAAATCAGTTTGTTCTCCTCTTCCCCTCCTCCTGCCGTGTGCAGTTGGGCAGGCTTTGGTGTGGGGGTATGTCATTGTTTCATTGGCCACATGTTCCAGTTGATCTGACATCCCAAGTAGCTACTCACCTTCTTTTGCCCCAGGTTTCAGAGATCATCAGAGCCTGTGGATGATTTTCTATAAGGGGGACTGCTTCAGCTGGTGATTTTTCCTGGTGTCTACCTACCCATTCCCTGACTATGGAGAGAATCTGCAGGAGCTCTGCCAAGCTAGCCCTGCCATCTATGTCACCAGCCTAATGATGGTGTTAGCCACCTCCACCAAAATCCTTATGTCTCTGCGGTATAGTTCAGTGGCCCCCTTCCAACCCATGGCTTCTTGGTTGTGGCCACTCAGTACAGGATGGCAGCTTTCATCAGCTTGGTAACCTTAGGACGATTTGACTATGGGCCTATAATTATCCTGTGCTTTTTCTGATGAGATCTACCAGCATGATAACCCACAGGATCAGTGGCCACCAGACATAGGGGGCTAGACATTCAAATGTCTCTAAGGAAGCCCTTTTGGTCTGATACTGACCAAGAGGAACCCTGCTAGCCTTTTTACTGGTGGATTTGGCTCCCACCTATCTGCCTGGGAAGTTGACAGGAATTGAGGACTCAGCAACCAAGAGAATCTTGCAGAATTGGATCCTTAATGGGCTTTCCTATTCAGGTCTGGATTGTGCCTTGAAGGCACAGTTCTTCCGTGGTGAAAGTATGGGGCCTCTGCGTGGGCCTGGAGGTTACCGGCATAGATACACACTGAACCACCAAAGTGCAGCCCCTGCTGGAGGGTCGCACTCCACTTATTGCCCAAAAATAAAATGAAGAAACCACCTGAGCACAGCTGTGTCCCAAGTAACCATGATTAATAAATATACACGAACATGCCAAGTGTGGCTACATACCTGGCGCTGCTCTCACTGGCTTCTGCTGCCTTTGAGCACAGCTAGAGGACTCACCAACTACTTAAAGGCACACTAATCTATTCCTACACACTCTAGCGGTGCACTTTACAACAGTGGGGAAAGAAGCTTTGATCAAGGATGAGGATAGAATCTAGTCTTGTGACAGGATTTCCATGGTCTTTGCAGAGCATATAGGCCCTCATGTTTAAGAGGCTCAGGGCTTGTCTAAGCAAACCTTTTGTTGGGTGGTGTGACGTTATTGATATAAACTGGGACCATATAGAACATGGGTTGCAACCAAGGTTCTGTAGTGGCACCAAATCCTATGTATAGGGGGTCATATAAGGTGTCTAAGACCAGGTTACGGGTTACTGGTTATGATTTTGCTAGTCTGTATTTATGTGTCTGTATCATTTTCGTAGTTGAAATTATGTACTATTGGTGTATGCTGTCTGTATTTCAAATTGGTGCTGCAGTTCTGGGAGACACCCAGAAGATGGTGTCAGCTCGACTTAGCCTGCTTGATGGCCCTATAAGGACATCACCTACACATTGACCATTGAGAGGAGGCGAATACGCCTTGTGACTCAGCAAGTAGGCAGAATGGTCCATGTGACTGCAACTCCCATTTTGCTGTAACTTTCCACAGTAGGAACAAAGGGTGTTTGTCTTACACCTGGAAAGATCTATATAATGGCAAGGCCTCATCTCCATTTGGTCTTCCATTCCTGCTTCTTACCTCTGAAGGGACTTTGATACAGTTGAGCTCTGCACAAAGGACTGAAGACCATCCCAGCGGGGATTGTTCTCCAGAGACTGGATTTAAACCTGCAGTTTCTTATCATGCTACAAGCCTGAACTAAGGACGTTTGCATTACTGTAATGTAGTGATTCAGTTTAAACCAACTTTAGTCTCATCTCTATCTTTTTCCTTTTATGAATAAACCTTAGATTTAGATTCTAAAGGATTGGCAACAGACGTATTTGTGGGTAAGATCTGGGTGTATAGGCAACCGCCTTGCACACTGCGCACGAGAAGCGAATCGGCAGGCCTGCCACAGGCCAGGATGTAGCCACTTTCCTGAGCGATCCCCTGCGACGGCGAATTCGGCCGAGACAGGTGGACATCGCCTCGCTGTGTCCCGCCGCCGCAGCCACGGCGCGTGCTAGGGAAGCGTCTGGAGGCTGGCGAATGGTAATGGAGCGAGGAGCGGCAGGAGCTGGGATTCTGTGCGCGATCGAGACGGAGGGCGCATCACCGTCAGCCCCGGAGCCAGAGGCGTGCTAGAAGAGTCCCTGAAGGCCGCCGTCAGCGCGCTAGTTGGACACCTGCGGAAAAACCCGAACGGGCAAGGCCTTTGAGGTGACCAGCAAGTGGACTAGCAACCCTTCCTCCCCGCAGGCAGCTTCACCCGCTTCGCCGATGGCGGTTCATACACCGCACGCCGACTAAACTGCGTCCCGCTCTATTGGAGCCATCTGTCACGGACCGGACAAGCGCTGCAGGAAGTGCGGGTACACCCTGGGACCCTGCCCAATCCTGTGCAGCTTGCAAGCCCACAGCAAGAGCCTGGCAGCTGCGCACAACGCCATCCAGGACCGCATGTGAAGGCCATCGCCCCACACCTCGGTGAGATTGCAAGTCAACCGCACCATCCCTGCGACGACAGCCCGCTGCGCCAGACATCGTCGTCCACGACCGGAGCGGAAAAGATTCGATCCTCATCGACGTGACGATCCCATTCGAGAAAGGACCCGGCGTTCGCGAAGCCCGAGCCATAAACTCGAAAAATATGCCCCTTGACTGACACCTTGCAGGCAAAGGCTACGAGGTTTCGCCACGCCCTGATTGTCGGGCGCTAGGTGCCTGGGACCCTGTAACGAACGTGTACTTAGGGCCTGTGGGTGGGCCGTCACTATACACGACTCATGAGACATTTGATGGTCTCGGACACTATCCGGTGGTCACAGGACATCTACACCGGAAACACTCACCGCCACACGCCAGTACTAGGAGTGAGCGATGTGGCTCCACGCACCCATGGGAGGGAGGGAAACCCTTACAACCCCCCTATAAACTACATCCCTGAGTCCTGAACACGATCTGGATCACCTCGTGAGGGTCACCTGTCCATTACCGGCCTGCTTGCTCTAATCTGACTATGGTAGTAACCATGAGTATGAGCGATGTACCCTCACTGCTCCTCCTATATACTTGACCCCACCCACCGTACACCCCGCATTGGGACCTTACAGACTGTTGCTATATGCTAACCATAACCAAATACCAGCGTCGCCCCATACTCTTATGTTGCCCCGATGGAACTATGACTGAATGCCAACATCTGTGTATCATCCTTATTTAAATATTCTTAAATAAACATATTGACCTGGGTCTGGGGCTTGGTCCTTTGAGAACGAGAGAACCTTTCTTTTACTGGGTGTTGGTTTTCATAACCATTCATCCCCAGAGAGTGAGGGACTGGTGGTGATACTGGGAGACTGGAGTGTCTAAGGAAATTGCTTGTGTGACTTGCGGTAAGCCAGTGGGGTGACACCGAAGTCCTTTTTGTCTGGCTGGTTTGGTTTGCCTTAGAGGTGGAAAACCCCAGCCTTGGGCTGTGACTGCCCTGTTTAAGCAATTGGTCCTGATTTGGCACTCTCAGTTGGGTCCCACCAGAACCACATCGTCACAGGTGGCAAAGGAGATCCACTCCAATTTAGGTGTAAACAGGTTCTTGTAGCCTTTAGTTTGTATGTTTTAAGACAATGCACATATCACCTATGACTTACATGGACATATAAGAACAGATCAGGCAAGAAAAGTAATTGATCATTACCTCTCCCGGAGACAGGGTGACTTTATCAAAATTTCTGGTCTCCATACTTCCTCTGTGTCTTCTCCACACTTATCAATCACTTTCTCTTACACCCTGTAACTTAATAATGACTCAGTTACCTCATCTGTCTACCTACCCATTTTAAACCCTAAAACATTTTCCTCCACAAATCACAGTAAGTAGCCGGAATTAATACATGATGTTTACCTCACAAAATTTATTTGTTGTCGACATCTCTCATCTCTTCTCTACTGTTAATCCCATTGGCTCCTACAGTTTTTATCATTTTACTGGTCAGTTTTTAATGGCCTTAGGTTTTTTTCTTGTTAGCTTTTCTTGTGGGGGAGAGGGGCACCTGAAGTTAAAAATTCCCTCATGACCTTCTGTTTTCTCTCTGGTATTTACACAAACTAATGTTTTACAAGGTAACACACACAAAACAGGTTTCCTGGTTTATGCAACCCTGGAGCTTTTTCAGCTAAATTCTGGACGGTTGTGTCAGCAAAATTCCTTTAAATTTTCGTAGTTTTTTGTATGTTATATGTAATCATTTCTCCAACCTTGCTTAGTATCTATATTTGACTAACACAATTAATTACACAGTTTACCAACAATGTGGTTTGTAGGAAGCTGAGATGTGAATCTACCCCTCACTAGCCACCTGCACACAAAGTGTCCCTGTAGACCTTGCCGATGCATGTAGAATCACAGAAGATTGGGGTTGGAAGAGACCTCAGGAAGTATCTAGTCCAACCCCTGCTTAGAGCAGGACCAATCCCCAACTAAATCATCCCAGCCAGGGCTTTGTCAAGCCTGACCTTAAAAACCTCTAAGGATGGAAATTCCACCCCCTCCCTAGGTAACCCATTCCAGTGCTTCACCACCCTCCTAGTGAAATAGTGTTTCCTAATATCCAGCCTAAACCTCCCCCACTGCAACTTGAGACCATTACTTGTTCTGTCATCGGGTACCACTGAGAACAGTCTAGATTGATCCTCTTTGGAACCCCCTTTCAGGTAGTTGAAAGCAGCTATCAAATCCCCCCTCATTCTTCTCTTCTGCAGAATAAATAATCCCAGTTCGCTCAGCCTCACCTCGAAAGTCATGTGCTCCAGCCCCCTAATCATTTTTGTTCCCCTCCGCTGGACTCTTTCCAATTTTTCCACATCCTTCTTGTAGTGTGGAGCCCAAAACTGGACACAGTAGTCCAGATGAGGCCTCACCAATGCTCAATAGAAGGGAATGATCACGTCCCTCGATCTGCTGGTAATGCCTCTACTTATACAGCCCAAAATGCTGTTAGCCTTCTTGGCAACAAGGGCATACTGTTGACTCGTCTCCAGCTTCTTGGCCACTGTAACCCCTGGGTCCTTTTCTGCAGAAGTGCTGCCTAGCCACTCGGTCCCTAGTCTGTAGCAGTGCATGGGATTCTTCCGTCCTAAGTGCAGGACTCTGCACTTGTCCTTGTTGAACCTCATCAGATTTCTTTTGGCCCAATTCTCTAATTTGTCTAGGTCCCTCTGGATCCTATCCCTACCCTCCAAGCTGTGTCTACACTGTGCACCACTTCAGGCAGTGCGTAGGGTACGTGTGGCTGCAGGCTGCTATCCATGTGAGTGAAAGGCTCTGGCAGAGGGGAGGCGGTGGGAAAAGGCTGCCTTTCCAACCTCTGCAGTCTTTCCCTGAGTGGGAGCAGCAGGGAGGCTGAGGCACACAATACTGCTAAAAACAGCTGTGCCGAGGGGAAGCGCAGTTTGGGTAAGTAGACAGTTGTGCAGGGTACGTACTTGACTTCATGCCCGCACTTGTCAGGCATGTCTTGGCTCCCCTAAGCTGGGCCACACAGTCTACACTGCTATTTTGGGCTCTGTGGGTAGATATGCCGCCTGCGGCTGAAAATCCCCAGGAATGGTTCCTTGGTGTGCTTTGATCAACTCCCATTTCAAAGCAGGGTAAAGCAAAGTGCGCTATGTGAAACAGTTAGTGCACATCGGAAAGCTCCATGCAGACAGTTACTGTGTGGCAGGCTCAGGTCAGTCAATTTACACCCCAGCTGGCCACAGACTCAACGTTCATGTAGGCAGGCGCCAATGTGAGAGCCAAAAACATAGCAAATGATCTCCTTTAGATGGATAAAGGCTAGATTTGAACCTGTGGGCCCAAGATTTCAGACCTGACGTAGGCCTGATGAGCCATCCGCCTTCAGGATGTAAAACAAGTAGAACAACTATGTGGGATTGTACAACCAGAGTAAACAAAACACACAGGTATATTGACTTACTATCGGGTCATTCGGTGTCCTATTTACTTGATTTCTTTGACAGATCCCCCCCGCTAAGCTGTTCCCATTGCAGAGAGGCAGGGGTGGACCATGTAACACAACACACCATGTCTTGACACTGACCGTTACACACACATTCCTCCATAACACAGCGCAGTTCGGAAGGCCAAGAGGCTTCTCCGTGGGTATAGAATGCTTTGTATTTATGACTGAATTAGCCCAATGACCCTGGGCAGAGCTGGATATTTCACACCAAAGCTTTGTTTCCCCGATATTGTGAAACTTTCACACGACCCTAATCATGGGTATACTGACCATAAAATGCTGGCATGTTTACTAATCGCCCTTCCGCCGAAGGGCTGTTGCATATTGCTATCACTTAAAAGAATGGGGTGGGGAGGAATAGCAGAGAAAGATTTATTTTTCTGTCTCTTTTTAATGTGTCTGAGCTTTTATCGAATATGTGAGGCTGCACAAGTCTCATTACTGAGATCTCTGGGCTGGAAGCAGAGTGGAATTCCTGCTGGAAGGAATGCCATAACAACCACGGCATTCAACCCTGCCAGCTGTACAGTGGGGCCGCTTTCTGATGATTTGTGATTATGGTAGCGTTAATAAGTGCAACAGAGCGAATGAGGCTTGATCTGCCTCCCCTGTAAAGTCAGCACCAGTCTCCTGTTCTGCTTCCCTTCCTGGTAGTGAGCCAAGGACCAAACAGGAGGCATATCAGTGGGAAAGGCTTAGATAGTCCCCATACACATATTGAGAATAACAGGTTGTAATCAATTCTTACCAGAAGTAATTGGCCATCTGCGGCTACTTTTCCTAGGTAACTACTTGAGTGATGTGATGTGATTATGCTTTACATGTATAGCTGCTAATTTAAAGTTCCCAATGCTAACTTGTAAAATACAATGTATTAAATATTTACGGCTACATTTTAAATCAAATTAGTGTAAATAGCTTAACTGAGGAAAACACATAGTTGTCATGTTAGCATTGGGCCTTTTTAAATAGCGTTACCACTTTTGTTGACCGAACTAGTGAGCTTGTGGTCAGGATCCTGCAGGCTGTTTCAGTTAGGAGGAGAAATTGACAATGAAGTGAGGATATTTTTTTGATGCAGTCTTGTCTGCTTACAAGAATGTACCTACAGGTCTGTTTCTTTGATGCAGTAGGAGACAGTTTCATTCTTTCCTAGCTGTCACTGCCCAAAAGCTGTCTTAGCTTTTGCTCAGAGTAAAGCTGTAACTGTTCTTGGATTTCTGGCTGCCTTGTTTGTCTGCCGCTGTGGCCTTTATCCTGCTTCAGTTTCACGTACAGACACTCACAGCTCCACCAATCAATGCCTTTGCCCCTGCATTTGCTAGATTGGTTTTCAGGGAGCCCACATGTTTCAGCTTCTCCTCAAGCCTTGGCATATGCTTGTGTTTTGGGCGGTGGCTCCTATGATTCCAACTCTCTGGTGCCATAAAGGACCTTAATCACTTCTTACAACTAGCCTGAAAGAAAGGCAATGGATATGCCCACCAGCTTCCATGAGGTTTTCGCCCACTCCCAGGATAGCAGTAGCAAATACAGGAACACACCGAAAATCCTCTATGATCTGGGATGTGAGAAGAATTGTATGTATTACAATGTTTTGGCCTTTCCATTTTGAGTTTTGTATTGATGCTTTAAAATCTGGTGGCTTTTATTTCTAACTTTTACCTAATGCATTTGAAAAACAAAATACAAAAATGCTTTAAAAAGGAATTAAACCTCTCTCTCTGGAATAGCAAACAGCTTCTCACAATTGGCCCCACAGCTTGGGCTAGTGCATGATGAATTGTAGACCATATGTCCGTGGGTGCCAAGTTCCTTGGGCCACCAAAGCCTTCTCCTAATGCTCCTACAGCCAGATCCACTCATGTGATCTCAGTTCTTCTAAGAGAAGCAAGATGCATGAGGCTGGGGATGTACAAGGCTTTCCTTTGATGCTAGTAATAGCAGGTTGGCTCTCAGCTTGTGCAGTTCTGGCTCCCAGCTTCCATTACGAGCAGCTAGCAACAACATTCAGAGTCATAGTCAAGACCTGCCTCAAAGCATCAAAGTAACAAGTGTCAAAAATTAACCAAGAATATACTGTGTGCATTAAATATTTATACTTGTTCCATACATGGAGCTCCCACTGGCAACAGTGAGTGTGCTTTCAGCGGAGAAAGGATAGGACTGCTATCTTGTGCTATAGTGGCTTTTGTTGAAATGCAGTTTGGCCTTGCTGGCTGCAGAACAATACAACATGCTGGGTAATGAATTTGGGAGCACATGGAGCATTACAGAGCATTTTTAACTGGCATTATCCTGATCATGACAAGAAACTCAAGATTAACAAAAATTAGACCCCATTTAGGGAAAGCAAGCCTAATGTAAACAGGGTATTATTAAACTAACTTAGCATTGGAATATATTTGTTTCCTGTCGAAGGTCCAAATTCTTCTTGCAGTTTAATCTCAGAATGACTGCAAATGACACCAACCAAACTACTTATTGTAGGGCCAGATTCTGCTCTCCCGCCTAGTGTAAATTCAGAGAGATGTCAATGGACTTTCTCTGAATTTACACTAGGTGGGAGAGCAGAATCTGGCATTAAAACAAGTAGTTTGGTGTCATTTGCGATCATTCTGACATTAACTGTACCAGTGAAGAGAACAAGTGTGTCTAAAGGTCTGTCACACTTAGTTATTTAGCTAATGACTCCATCCCTTAGAGGTTTGGACCTAAACATTGTTAAGTGATTCTGTCTCGATTTTCAGAACTACATCATGTCTGGGAAGTCTGTGGGCTGGAATAGGTGAGTGGGTCTGAGTGGGAAATGGAGGGCCATGGAAAGATATATCTGAGGACTGTACACTCCCATTCATGATTTGGAAAACAAAATATTATTCAGACTTCACCTGCTGCAAGTGGAGGAAGGAGAGGAGTGTTGCCTGCAGCACATATGAAAGCTTCCATAGTCAACCTACAACCAATCAAAAATTCAGATTTATACAAAGAATACATTTGTGGAGAGTTATTTTCCTTCATGATTTTGAGAATTTAGGATTGAAGTTTTCAAGTCTTTTTCTGCAGCCATAAGGGCTAGATGCTTATAGTTAATCCAGATAAATAAATACTAAGAATTGCATGACTTCAGGAGCTGGCACTCTAACAAACACCAAATATCACAAGGCTCACAGTGAAATGGTGAGAGCTGGCAACAATAAGGCTTTCCTGGGAGAGCAAGGCTTCCCTTATACAAAATGGCATAAGTCAAGGAGGCTGGAATTTAAGCTTATGGGAACAGGGAAACAAGAAGAATAAAAGAAATCCTGCATCTTGGCAGAGGGTTAGACTAGATGACCCTTGTGGTCCCTTCTAACCCTAGGATTCTAAAGAACTGATGTCACACCTGTTCCTACTCGGGACAGGTGCAGGCCCTTGTTTCCTATTGATGTCAATGGTAAAAGTCCATTGGGTACCTGTACTGAGTAGGAATGGAGAGGTGGGGGTTCAGTGCGCATCCCCCAACAACATCTGGTTGTGAGAGAGGGAAGCTGTTGGCCTGCAACATCCTCCACTTCCTTTTCCCTTAGGGAGAAGAAGTGTGGGGCCCAAGAAACCACCTGCTAGCTCATTATGCCAATTTAGCCTCCTAATCCCTCAATGTCTCTCTGGCTCTCACCTCAGTACTGCTTCATGGATACAGACCAGGCAGGGCTTCCTTGCCTGAAGCACAGCAGGGTCAGGGTCTGGCCATCGACTTGACCAAGAGCAGGTTCAGGGATCCAATTATCTCCCATGCTTAGTATCCCTTACCAGGGCAAACTGGATGTTCTTGCCATCAACGCTTCAACCTACTAGGGATGCTCCCCCAGCTCCAGAGAGATGCACTGCAAAGAGTGCAATGGTAATAGCTTTGCTGGACTACCGCTGAGGAAGCATTGATGTTACAGCGTGATGATGCACTCCATCACTTCAAGAGTGGCTGAAACAGGAAACGTACCTGTCGTGAATCAATCATGCGGCAGATGCCTTCCTGCCCCTTGCCATCTGAGTAATTCAACCTATAACCTTACCATCTCCTCACTTCCTGGGAAATCTTTCCTGGTCGTCCACAATTCACTTGCTGGGCCTGAAGATATGATAACCCAGAGATACCCTGGCTGAAGAGGGTGACTGCAATTCCATAAGTTTGAATCATTTTTGCTAAGCATAAGATCTATGACCAGTTTGGACAGATGGATGAACTAGTGTGACACCCAGACAACTTATTGGTGCAGCCAATTTACAACAGAATCTTGACAGTTACGGCAAATTCTAACGGGCTCAAATATCACCCAGATAGATCTCTGACTATATCCTTAAGGTGGCCCGATTGCCAGTGATGGCCATAAATTGAACATACGATCTTACCGCACAGCTAACACTTTTGGTACTGATATGATCACTGGCGATGTGGTGGCATTCTTTGTTGGGCACGTTTTGGAATTTGTTGATCTTCCATTCTAAAAACATGTCAGTAGCAAGAGAGATGCCAAAACCAAACCAGTGCTGATGGAGGCAGTTGCTAGGTTAGGCTTTAAATATCCTCATTTCTGATCTTGTCCTGCCACTTGATATGGAACAGCTGATGGATCTGATGATAATCAAAAATTGTTCAGCCTTAAGAGAAGACTGAAGGGGGACATAAGTTTTCAAGTACATAAAAGGTTTACAAGGAGAAAGGACAACAATTGTTCTCGTTAGCCTCTGAGGATAGGAGAAGAAGCAATAGTTTCAACTGCAGCCAAGATGGTTTCGGTTGGACATTAGGAAAAAAATCCTATCAGGTTGGTTAAGTACTTGAATAAATTACCCAGGGAGGTTGTGGAACTGCCATCGCTGGAGGTTTTTAAGAGCAGGTTGGACAAACACCTGTCAAGAATGGTCTAGATAATACTTAGTCTTGCCTTGAGTGCAGGCGGCTGGACTAGATGAGCTCTCAAGGTCCCTTCCAGTCCTATGAGTCTATGGTTCCTCAGCATCCACGTTACATTGGGATAGAACTATAGTGCTACAGCTCCACAGCTTCGTGGCAAGTTTGACATTGCACAATCCCCACAGAGGCACCGGGAGGGCCTGAAGCACGAGCAGTTCCATCTTTTGATCCTACTTCATGGTATCTTTTCAATATCTGATTTAACTGTGGACCTAATCCCAATAGAGAGAGAAATCAATTTAGCTTAATGTCTTATGTTTAGATGACTCAAGGTGAAAAGGCTACATAGGGAAGAACTGAAATATCTCTTGCTCAGGAGCAAATGACTGGTAGAGTTTGCAATGACTTAGATTTCCAGAGTTTTTGCAATTATAGCAATTAGCTTAATTCACTTTGAATTTTCTTTGTTTATATCTCTCCTTCCCACAACAGAGAGGACTGTAACATTCATTCAGGACTACATAATACTATCTGGGTCTCCTGATATTGCAAAATGCAAATCTGTCACCAGTGATGAAGTTTACTGACAGCTCTTTATTCTTACAGCCGCAGAAATAGAGCTACAATTTAGTTAAAGAGGACGGACTGCATCAGCCCTACAGTAATTGAGTCTCTACGGGTGTTTGTCTATTGTGTGCGGAAGTCGGAGATGAATATGGAATGATTTTTTTTATTGCACTGAAAGACTGTATTCCAAAAATAGCATTACAATATTTTGTAGTTATTTTGCAGGTTCTCTTGGATTCAACGTCTCTTTAAATCAACAGCGATATCCCGACAAAAGCAACCTGTCATTTTGTTGCACCACAAACCAGTTGGCAATAAGCGTCTTACGAGGCAGTCTTACAAAGTGAAGGTGATTACAGAAGTTCAGCTAAAGTAATTGATTAAAAACGTACCTGGTGTTTACTCCCAGGGATGTGTATGTGAATGTTTCTGTGCCTTTCCATTGGCTATAATAAAAACTGCTCTGGGGCTCTAGTGAAAAACAACAGTAACTCAACATTTGTAGATGACCTTCTTGGATGGCATTAATCAAACTCTGCTCAGGAGCTGGGAACGGTATTCCGCACACATTCAAAATTCCCACTGAGGTCAGTGGAGGCTTAGATGCCACAGATTAAAACTGAGCTAGTTTTGCCTTTTGGCAGAGCTGTAAGTAAAGGCAGGGTGTAATCTGTACCATCCCAGGAGGGGGCTCTGGGCTGCATTATGCCACGCACAAACCTCAAAAGCATTCTGCCCTTTTGCACTGGCAGCTTTGCTAGATGATGCACAGGGTGATGGAGTCTCTGCTCCCTCATCTGCCCCTTCCATTTGTTTGTTTCAGACAGAAACACTTTTGGAAAATCCATGCTTTCGACCAAAAACTAAAAGGTGGGGTGGGTATAACTTTAACGTAGCCGCACAAGCAGGGAATGCTGTCTCTGTTACTACTCCTCTGCTTGGCTACATTTAGGGACAGTTGCAATCTAGCTGGCTGCAAGTGTCTACATCTTGCGCACTCTGTGCTTGTCATTTATAAAACTCTTCTCGCTTCGCTGTAGGAGCAGTGGCCATGAATGCCACTCTCTCGTCTCAGCATCTTCTTTTGGCACCAATTTCTGGACTGCAATGGACAGATTAACGCAAAAAAAAAATTAAAATGTTCTCAAAGCCACTTGTTTTTCCTTCTGAAGATGAAAGGGTTGGAATTAATGTTGAGGGTCACAGGGTACTTAATTGGATTCCATCTGAAAATTCATCTAAATGTATCTGATGAGTTTTATCCCAGAAAATTGAAGTCTCTGCTTTACCATGAAGATGGAAAGGCAAACAGCATATCCCATAAGGATGATGTTCTGAGTGGGAGACCAGCTTCTCTACCAAGATAAATCAGCATAGCTTTGCTGGAGTCCATGGAACTATGTCTAGACACCAGCTGAGGATCTGCCCTGTGCCTTTTTGGGGATAAGAAATTAAGAGAGCAGGTCCTTAAGGAACCCATTTTGAAGCACTTGGAGGAGAAGAAGGTGATCAGGAACAGTCAATATGGATTCATCGAGGGCAAAAATTTTGGTACGATCTCCCACAGTATTTTTGCCAGCAAATAAAAAATGTATGGATTGGATGGATCAACTATAAGGTGGATAGAAATCAGGCTAAATCATCAGGCTCAATGGGTAGTGATCCACTGCTCAATGTCTAGTTGGCAGACAGTATCAAGCAGAATGCCCCAAGGGTCAGTACTGGGGCCAGTTTTGTTCTACATCTTCATTTTGGGGGGAGGGATAGTTCAGTGGTCTGTGTCTTGGCCTGCTAAACCCAGGGTTGTGAGTTCAATACTTGAGGGGGCCATTTAGGGATCAGGAAAAAAAAGGGAGGGGGAGTGGGGACTGTCAGGGATAGTTCTTGGTCCTCCTAGTGAAGGCCAGGGACTGGACTTGATTTGATGACCCTTCCAGTTCTGTGAGATAGGTATATCTCCACATATTAATGATCTGGATGTTGGGATGGACTGCACTCTCAGCAAGTTTGCAGATGACACTGAAGTGGTATATATGCTGGAGGGTAAGAATAGGGTCCAGAGTGACCTAGACAAATTGGAGGATTGGGCCAAAAGAAATCTGATGAGATTCAAAAAGGACAAGTGCAGAGACCTGCACTTAAGACAGAAGAATCCCAGGCACTGCTACAGACTAGGGACCGACTGGCTAAGCAGCAGTTCCACAGAAAAGGACCTGGGGATTACAGTGGATGAGAAGCTGGATATGAGTCAACAGTGTGCACTTGTTGCCAAGGAGGCTAACAGAATATTGGGCTGCATTAGTAAGAGCATTGCCAGCAGATTGAGGAAAGAGATTATTCCCCTCTATTTGACACTGATGAGGCTATGTCTGGAGTATCGTGTCCATTTTTGGGCCCCCCACTACATAAGGGGTGTGGGCAAAGTGGAGAGAGTCCAGCAGAGGGCAATGAAAATGATCAGAGGGCTGGAGCACATGACTTACAAGGAGAGACTGAGAGAATTGGGCTTATTTAGTCTTCAGAAGAGAAGACTGAGGGGGGATTTGATAGCAACCTTCAACTACCTGAAGGGGGGTTCAAAAAACGATAGGGCTCAGCTTCTTCTCAGTGGTTGCAGATGACAAAACAAGGAGTAATGGTCTCAAGTTTCAGTTGGGGAGGTCTAGGTCGGATATTAGGAAAAACTTTTTCACTCAGAGGGTGGTGAAGCACTGGAATGAGTTACCTAGGGAGGTGGTGGAATCTTCTTCCTTAGAAGTTTTTAAGATTGGGCTTGACAAAGCCCTGACTGGGATGACTTAGCTGGGAATTGGTCCTGCTTTGAACAGAGGGTTGGACTAGATGACTTCCTAAGCTTTCTTCCAACCCTAATCTTTTATGATGCTTTGCAGCTTTGGGCAGGCGGGCAGTGAGTTGTTGACATGCTGGACATTGTGTTGCTGCTATTGCAACCTGAACCACTATGTTGCAAAGGTGTTGCATTGTTGTGCTTTCTCAGGAACCAATGGTGTCTTCTCCCCCTTGACCGATCTCCCATCTAGCCAATAAGAGAATGCCTGAGAATGCACCCTGCTGACTGACCTTCTCAAAGAACAATCTGCAGGATTCCCCACTGCAATCTCTAGCTAGGCATCCCACTGGGCATGTCAGTTATGGGGGACACTTCAGCTTTTGCAGCCAGTTCTTTAAAGTCTCCTTCTGCCATTATGGAAGTAGGGAAGCTACTAAAATAGGCAGCTGTGTTCCACGGGGTCCTGAGCAGGGCTTGAATTTGGTACCTTTAACACAGCAGACCTTTACTACTTGAGTTAAAGGATAACTCCATTAGCTGGTAGCGGCAGTAGGCTATTATATTTTAGAATACCAGTCACTTCTGAAGTAATAGACACTTTGCCAATGTACAGTAATACTGGGGGGGGAAATGCTTTTGTCTGCCAATAAAGGGGCTCTCATGGTCTCTATAATGGCCCCCGCTATTTCTTGTAAATTGATCCGCCAGGTCCCTATATTAGGGCTAGATGGAAAGATTTAATGAAATAAGACTTTTCAAACATGACACTTCCTCCCCCCCACACCGCCCCACGATGTTTCCCTGTTGTTTGAGGTTTTCCATTTTTTCAATTACACAATTTGAAATGAAAATGTTTTTCTGTTCAAAACTCAAATCGAATCAGCTTGAAAAGATTTTTTGTGTTTTGTTCCCCTCTACTCAGCCTTCTCCATTTTTCAGCAGGGAGAGAGGGAGCAGAGAGAGGACTGGAAGTGTGGAAGGAGTTTTGATTCATTTGGAGTAGAAATGAAACATTTCCATTTCAAAGAGATTCAAACCAAATTCTTTTTGAAAAATGTTATGAAAGAACCAATTAACAGAGTATCTAGACATTTCTGACTTAAACAAATGTTTTTCATTTCATTCGAAGTTTCTCACAGAATTCTCACTTTTGACCACCTCTTACTCTGTGAAACTTTATTAATTGCCATGATCTGCAGAACGCCCTCAAGCTGCTTTACCAACACTTTTAGAGAAGAGTTCCTCCGTCTTGGGGAACTGGGGCCTCTGGAGGGGCAGGGGCACCAGGGTATGCCCAGAGGACACAGGGAAGAGGAGAATGAGCCCAGACTCACTGTTCCCTCAAAGGTACAGTGCCAAGAAAGTTGCTGCTGCCCCTATTTCCACTAGAGTTGCCAAGCGTCCAGTTTTCTACTGGAATGCCCAGTCGAAAAGGGATCCTGGCGACTCTGGTCAGCACGACCGACCGGGGCACTAAAAGTCCAATTGGTGGTGCTGCAGGTCTAAGGTAGGCTAGTGCCTACTTGTCCTGGCACCGCACTGCGCCCTGGAAGCTGCTAGCAGGTCTGGCTCCCAGGCGGGGGTGGGGGGCACAGAGTGCCGCACGCTGCCCAAGCACCATCTCCACACTCCCATTGGCTGATAACCACAGCCGGTGGAGCTGGGGGCGGTGCGGTGCCTGTGGGTGAGAGCAGCACGCAGAGCCTCCTGGCCCCTGCACCTAGAAGCCAGACCTGCTGGCAACTTCCAGGGCTAGGGTGACCAGATGTCCTGATTTTATAGGGACAGTCCCAATATTTGGGGAGCCTATTATCCCCCCACCCTATGTCCCAATTTTTCACACTTGCTGTCTGGACACCCTATCTGGAGCACAGCACAGAGCCAGGACAGGCAGGGTGCCTGCCTTAGCCCCACTGTGCTGCTAACCAGAAGCCACTGGAGGTAATCCCACACCCCAACCCTGAACCTCAACCCCCTACCCCAGCCCTGAGCCCCCCTGAAACCCAGAGCCCTCTCCTACACCCCAACCCCATACCTCCCAGAGCCTGAACCCCCAGCTGGAGCCCTGACCCCCTCATCCCCCTCCCACACCTGAACCCCTCATCCCAGGCACCACCCTAGAGTCCACACTCCCAGCACAGAGTCCGTAGCCCCCCCACACCCCAACCCTCTGCCTCAACCTACAGCCCTCTCCCACATTCCGAATCCCTCAGCTGTAGCCTGGAGCCCCCTCTGGTACCCCAAACCCCTCAGCCCCAGCCCCACCATAGAACCCACACCCCAGCCAGAACCCTCACCCCATCCCACACCCCAACTCCCAGCCCCAGCCCAGAGCCCTCTCCCACACCCTGAACCCCTCATTTCTGGCTCCACCCTGGAGCCTGCCCCCCAGTTAGAGCCCTCACCCCCTGCCCCACCCCAACCCCTGCCCCAGCCCAGTTAAAATTAGTGGGGGTGGGGGAGAGCAAGCCACCGAGGGAGGGGGAATGTAGTGAGCAGGGGTGGGGCCTCAGCAAAGGAGCAGGCGGGGGGAGCTCAGGGAAGGGGCGGGCCTAGGGGGTTCGGTTTTATGCAATTAGAATGTTGGCAACACTAATTCCAGCCAGTCAGAGGAGCTGCTCCTAAGGCCAGGCCTTCAGCATGCTGCTACCTTGATGGCTCATCTGTTCCCCTTCCTTAGGCACTAAACCCACCCACAGACGCACCTCCGGTTGTCTCCCCAAGGCACTGACAGTGGCCCTCCTTTTCCACTGACCTGACACAGAAGGACAAGGGAGAGAAAATGAGATGTTGGGGTAAGATATTGGGGCACACAAAAACTGGGGGCATCTGGCTGCCCATCAAAGGGCCTCCCACAGGGCCTGATGCAAAGCTCAGTGATGTCAATGGGAGTCTTTCAATGCAGCATTGTAGCAGGGCCCCTATCGCATTCCCAGTGTGCTTCCCCAGCTTCCAGCGGTGCCAAGAAATACTTGAATGATAAATATTCTTGTTTTGAAAGCCGGGGGGCTGAGAAGACCTGGTGGCTGAATCCGTTGAGGATTCGCTAAGCACAGAAAGCTGAATCTCAGTGCCCATTAAGGTCTGTAGAATATCCTGATTCTACATTTCATTGTTCAGAATCATTCCATGGCTCTTTAATTCGATTACAGACAGCAACACTGGGGGAAAAAAAACAAACCTATCGTAAGAATTTGGTTGGATGTCACAGATCTGACTTGTGGTTTGTTTTAAATTCTTCCTTTCCTTCTTTGCCTCTCCCTCCCTTCTGCCCCCTGTATACCTAGGCTATGTAGATCATGGCCAGAGAAAAACAGTGTTTAATGGGTTGTTGGTTTTTTTTTTTTCATCATTTGTCTGAAAATCAGTAAAGTCATGTTTAACCATTTAAGAATACAGTGTTTAAAAATCATATTTTAGATAACAATGACAAAAAATGCAATTTCACTGTTTTGTACAAAAGGAAAAAAACTCTCCTCTGGAGAAGGTCTGGAGGAAAGCAACAAAATACTAAAAGGTTTAGAAAACCTGAACTATGAGGAACAGTTTAAAAAAAAAACAAACAGAAAAAAACTGGTTCTGATTAGTCTTGAGAAGAGAAGATTGACTGGGGACCTAACATGTCATCTAAGTATGACAACAGCTGTTATAAACAGGACAGTGATCAATTGTTCTCCACAGCCACTGAAAGTAAGACAAGAAGTAATGGGCTTACCCCGCAGCAAGGGAGACTAGGTTAGATATTAGGAAAAGCTTACTAACTATAAAGGTAGTAAAGCTCTGGAACTGGCTTCCAAAGGAGGTTGTGGAATCCCCATCAGTGGAGGTTTTTAAGAACACCTGTCAGGATGGTCTACGTTTACTTGGACCTGCATCAGCACAGGGGTCTGAACTTGATGGTTTCTCACCGTTTCTGCCATCTCTACATATTTGATTCTATATTTAGTCACCAATCCTGCCAATATTTACATGCATATTTACCTTTAGCCCATGAGTAGTGACATTGACTTCAGTGAAACTGCTGATGTTTGCAAAGTGAAGCATGTGCTTTAGTCGTGGTAGTATTTATTTTACTGTGTACAATTCACTAGCAAAATGTTCAGGTCCCGCTTTAGTGGCTGGTTCACCAGGAAATAATAGCTTCCTATGACCGCTAGTTAATGGAGTTATTCCTTTTGCTCAAATGGTAGAGATCTCTGCTCTGATGTTGATTTTGGATATCCACAGATGGGGGGTTTGTTGCAGGTTTGTGACACTAAACAAAACCGAAGTGCCAAAAGAGCAGACTTCAGTGTTTTGAACATCAGCTCCATAAAGAGAGGTAACTACCTGATACTCCTTGTTGTTAGGGATGTGTGCCTGTGCACAGGAACTCTGCAGCATATGGTGGTAGGCCTTGGCAGTGAAGCTCCTCAGCTGGCTCTTCTGCTGGCTGTACTGCTCAAAGCTTGGCACGGTTGGCATATCTAACTGTTGGGAGGTTGTGTGCAACCATGTTTCCTTTTCTGCCCATTGGCCCAATCCGCAATTTCAGCCCTGAGGCAGGTTTTCTTATTTCTCCCCATCTTTGGTTTGGGCTCTGCAGATCTAGAGGAACGCCCTGGACGATAAGCAGTAAGCTAAGGAGCCAGCTCTGACGTGCTTGTTATCTCTCACCTTCAATTCCATGGGGGAAACCATCAGAAGTTAATGCTGCCTGAGGAATTAACTTGCACTGTTCCCCACCCCCACTACCACACAGTGGAGAACCCCTTTGGACGGGTTTCTAGGGCATCTGCAGTAGGAGTCTAAGAAACATGGTTCCTGAAGGAGCTATTCATCCTCCACAAGTTCCAATGGGGAGTGGGAGCACTTGATCCTACATATCTCTGGGGCCTTGTGAATTCAGGGAGCAGAACCTTCAGTTTCTCCCACTAGGACTAAATTATGCACCTGTTCAGCCCTCCTTCTTCATCCCCAACAAACCCTGCCCTGCAACAGAAAAATGAATAGTGAACGGAGCCCTCTCTGTCTGGACGGGGAAGTAACAGCAGAGACGAAGAGAGGCTGCTATGTTGCTGTTGGGCATAGTCAGCATGAGAAGTTACTCTGCTTGGCAACCCTCCTCGCCATGCTTTTCCTGCTAGGCATGCTGGGAGTGAGCAGGGAGCGAGCAAGTCCTGTGTAACCCAGTGCAATAGGTGGAACAATCCTATCTGCAGCATTACACATCAATTATCCTCTAGGCATGTCTCACCTGATCAGTTCCCTGCCATTGCCACGCCCTGGGACATCGCAGACACCTAGGGGTCCCCTGGTCCCTGCCTGTGGCTCACAACAGATCAGTCTTCTGAGGACTGAAGTGGTTTAGTCTAACCCAAGCTCCTAGGCTCCATACAGGGGTATGTGGATGAAATGTAATGGCCTGTGCCATACAGAGGATCAGGTTAGATGATCTAATGGTACCTTCTGGCCTGAAACACTATGAACTCTGTCTTCACAATGTTACCTGCTGGTCCATCGGAGGTGGGGTGGGAGTGGCTTGCTTCTGGGGATCTGCACTCTGTATTCCTGCACAGGACTATTGTCTGTGTAGCTTAGACAAGCCAGGAGGGGCATGCAAGTTGTCAAGGTTTCTTTCCCCACTCTGAACTTTAGGGTACAGATGTGGGGACCTGCATGGACACTTCTAAGACTAATTACTAGCTTAGCTCTGGTAACACTGCCACCACCCAGAATTCCAGTGTCTGGGGCACTGTTCCCCCAAAACTTTGAACCCTCCCTGGGTTGCCTTGAGGGACTTCATGAATTCCCTGGTGAACACAGATCCAAACCCCTTGGATCTTAAAACAAGGAGAAATTTACCATCCCCCTCCTTTCCTCCCACCAATTCCTGGTGAGTCCAGATCCAATCCTCTTGGATCTTAACAAAAAAGGAAATTAACTATCCCCCCTCCTTTCCCCCACCAATTCCTGGTAAGTCCAGATCCAATCCCCTTGGAGCTTAAAACAAGGAAAAATCAATCAGGTTCTTAAAAAGAAGCTCTTACTGAAGAAAGCTTAAAGAGGAAAGGTAAAAATTTATCTTCTGATAGATCAGGATGCTAAAATGCTTTACAGGGGGTAATCAATTCTATAGATCAGAGGGCCCCTTCCCTAGCCTAGGTCAAAAGTTTACATAAGCAAAACACGAGTAAAATTCCTTCCAGCTTAGAGAACATTTATCAAGTTTGAGGAAACAACATAGAGACTAACACGCCTTGCCTGCTAATTACCTTCAAGTTTGAAACACATGAGAGTCTGATCAGTAAAGATTGGACGAGAAGCCTGGATGAACTACTGGTCCCTCTCATCCAAGACAGTGAATAACGACCCCAAAAACAAAGAGCCAAAACAAAAGACTTCCCTCCACCAAGATTTGAAAGTATCTTGTCCCCCTATTGGTCCTCTGGTCAGGTGTCCGCCAGGTTTACTGAGCTTCTTAACCCTTTACAGGTAAAAGAGACATTAACCCTTAACCATCTGTTTATGACACAAGTACTTTTGGTATTTGGTGTTACCCAGCTCTGTTTTAGGCTGGTTTGATTTTTTATTTTTTTCCATCGAAAAGGTAATGAATGGAGTTGTATTGGCAGGTCAAAATGCCCATTCGCTTATTTAAAGCTGGGATTGTCCAGTGAGTGTTGTCTGTTGGGAGGCGGGGAGTGTCATTCTGGAAAGGTGGAGTAGACTGTACAGGCTCATCTACACCACTGGTTTTAAATCTTTTTTTCTAGGGACCCAGTTGAAGAAAATTGTTGATGCCTGTGCCCCAACAGAGTTGGGGATGAGGGGTTTGGGGTATGGGAGGGGCTCAGGGCTGGGCCAGAGGGTTGGGGTGTGGAGGTGAGGGCTGCGGGGTGGGGCCAGGAATGAGGGGTTCACGGTGTGGGAGGTTGCTCTGCGCTGGGGTGAGGGAGGGGGTGGGGCCTGGGATGAGGGATTTGGGCTGCAAGAGGGGGCTGCAGGTTTGGGGTGGGGTTCAGGGCTGGAGGTTGGGCTGTGGGAGGGGGTGTAGGCTCTGGGGTGGGGCCAGGGATGAGGGGTTTAGGGTACAGGAAGGGGTTCCGGGTTTGAAGGGGCTCAGGGCTGGGGCAGGGCATTGGGGTGCAGACTTACCTCCGGTGGCTTCCGGTCAGCAACACAGCCACAGTGCAGAGGCACGCTTCCCACCCGTCCTGGCACCGCAGATTGTGCTCCACCTGAAGCAACCAGCAGCAGGTCCAGCTCCTAGGTGGAGGTGTGCAAGCGGCTCTGCACGGCTCTTGCCTACAGGCACCGACCCCCAGCTCCCATTGGCCGGTTCCCAGCCAATGGGAGTGCAGAGCCAGTATGCAGGCAGTGCACAGAGCCCTGTGCCTCCCCTGCCTAGAAGCCGGACCCGCTGCTGGTTGCTTCTGGGGAGCAGCGCGGTGTCAGAACAGGTAGCTGGGCAGCGCTGCCAACAGGACTTTTAAGGTCCCGGTCAGCAGTGCTGAGCAGAGTGCCCCAAGGCTTTACATGCTACATCCCAGCACTTTGAAAAACACTGATCTACACTGCAACAAACAAAGGAAAACCCCAGAAACAAACAAAATATAACCCTGCAGCAGCCAGCTTCAAAGCCCAGGTCAGCTGACTGGAGCTTCTGCTATAAAAAAAATAGCAGTGCAGACATTCCCACTGCAGCTGGAGCCCAGGCTCTGAGACCCTCCTGTGTCCCTGAGTTTCAAAGCCCAGGCTCCAGCCCCACTGGGAATGTCCACACTGCTTTTTTCAGTGCCATAACATGAGGCTGAGCCAGTTGACCTAGGCTGAGATTGATCTGGGCTACCCTGAGTTTTTTCTTTGCTTTTGTTTGGTGTGTAGATGTACTCTGCTACCTGGCACTTCACAACCTGTGCTGCTCATCAGTGAGTAACAAGGAAATGGATTTTATCACTGTACAAATGCCCCAGTGTGCTGTGCTTAGAGTGTTCTTGTCAGCCGCCTCCTGCTATTGGATTTACAAAGAACATAGGAAACAGAAGGCAGAATCCTTGTGTCCAGCTGAACAAATATCTGGGATGGGTGCGGGAGGGGAAAGGCAAATGCGGCTATATGTACCCTGGAACCTCCAGATTCTCAGGCCAGCGAGATTCAGGCACTGCTTTAAACTCCCACTGAAGGCAGTGGAAATGCTCTCTGTGTGTACAGCTGCCCTGACTCCCAAGGGGCTATGTGGGTAGCAGGAATTGTTGGAGCACAGCACAGACCTCTGCCATGCCCCGTGCACTCGCACAGAGCTCGTTATGTATACCTGGTGCACATTCTCTCATTGGGAGCATGAGGATAGCTGGCTAAGCCAGCCTGGCACAAAGCAGCCCCAGTGGGATGCGAGAGCTGGCCCACAGAATTTATTAATGCACATAAGAACAACTTATCCTGGACACTACTCTGACCCCAAGTAAATAGTGTGCCAAGCACTCATATCCCAACACACTAGATCACTTCAAACCAAGAGCACAAGAAGCGAGCTCGGCAGCTGGCTGGGATTACAGAATGACTGCAAAGATTCCAAGCCTCGCTAATGCTGTTGACCTGGCTGGGACATGGGTGTCACAAGAGACTTTGAGAGGACGGCAGCTTCTTCCAGCGTGTCATGTTTTGTTGGCCTCGGACACTAATCCTTAATTGATATAGGCAGGCATGCAAGAGGGAAATTTAGCTTTTCCTTAAAGAGCTGTTTTGCAATCCCAGCTCTCAGTTGTGTGGAACGGTAGGAACTGAAGCTGAAGGGTCAGATTCTGACCTGTAAATACTGGATAACTCAAGAGCGGCATGGGTTAAGGAGAAACCTGGTAGAGAATGGGTCCAAGATCGTGTGCTGTCCAGTAGGCCCTCGGTCCTGGGGTAAAGGGAGGCCATTCTTAGCCAGGCACCGTAAGAGCAGATTGATGCAGTCTGACTATTACCTTAACATAGGAACTGAGCCAGTGCAGGGCCTGGACCTGAGCTCCTGTGGACATGCAGTGCATCAGAAGACAGGGGTCTGCTCCCTAGACTTGCAATGTTCAAATTTTCACTTAAAAATAGGGCTTTGGTTCGGTCTACTCACCTGTAGTAAGAGGGCCATATTCCCTCATTTCATGTTGGATTCCCCAATCAACAGCTGCCCATTCCCCACATAAAAACTGCCTCCTCCCCCAGTGGCTGGGAGAGAAGATGGGCCTTGCATTACATTCAAACTCACACGGGCTTACTTTGGGGAGGTCTCCGATGCATGTGAGGAGCTGGCACACACCTCACATTCCCTCTCAGCTCCTGATCAGGATTGGGGCCCAATACACCAGCTTACCTTCCAAGCACTCCCCTGACCGCCACCTGGAGGACGAACATGCCCCATGCTTTGGCTAATGGACTGGCCGCAACCGAGGGAAGACTGATTAGCTCACTGGCAGACCCTGCCAATGGGGCGGCATGTGCTGTGCTGAATGACAGGCTCATCTCACTGCTCCATGTCTTCTCCAACTCTTTGCCCTTTTCACACCCGCCCCCCACCCGTGTCACGTCCTAAATCTGGACAGTGGGCTCTTTGGGACAGGGGCTTTCTTCCACTTCCAAGTTTCTACAGCATCCCAAGTAATGGGGCTGCCCCAATCCAGATCTAATATATTAAGGAAGAAAAGACCATGTGGGGATCAAGAGAGTGGAGGAGCAGTGGGGTTGATGGAGAGTAGGGCCTTCCTTAGACAGAGCCCAGCGGGAGGCCATCACAGTGAACGTAAGAATGGCCACACTGGGTCAGACCAAAGGTCCATCTAGCCAAGTATCCTGTCTTCCAACAGTGGCTGGTGTCAGGTGCCCCAGAGGGAATGAACAGAAAAGGGAATCAACAAGTGATCCATCCCCTGTTGCTCATTCCTCACTTCTGGCAAACAGAGGCTAGGGACAGCATCCCTGCCTATCCTGGCAAATAGCCATTGATGGACCTATCCTCCATGAACTTATCTAGTTCTTTTTTGAACCCTGCTATGGTCCTGGCCTTCACAGCATCCTCTGGAAAGGAGTTCCACAGATTGACTGTGTGTTGTGTACAGACAGTGCTGTTGTTAATCATGTTTACTGGGGTAGTTGGGAAGGGCCAACCATGAATGGGACCCCATGCTGCTAGGCTGGCTACACAAGGGAAGTGGTAGATGGCTGCTGCTTCCTAATTCCCAGTGACTTTCCGAGAGAGGAAACACCGGGGGAGGAAAATACCTGTTTGGCTGGACTGCTGATCCATCTCAGTACATCACTACGCCCAGAAGGCAAGCCAGCTCAGTGGCTGATGCTCATTTTCAGCAGCCCCAGGTCCCCTGTGAGGTTAGCCCCAGGGGGAGATGCTGGGAAGGGAGAAAACCCTCCTCCAGGAGGGGAAGAAAGTCAGGCCAGGAAGGCAAAGTGTCCTGAGGAAAGAGCAGGCTCTTCATGAAAACAAGGTGTAAAAGGAGTCAGGGTTAGGGTTAACCCTAACCCTGGCTGAGGCGCTCCCGGTGGAGACGGAGAAGCCCCAGGAGAAAAAAGCAGCATCCCCTTGCAGGGGCGTGGGACGGTTTGTCCAGTGGCGGAGCTGAGCGCCAGCTGGTTCCCAGCTGTGACCCCTGGATCTGCTGGAAACCCCTGCGGGCCAGGGGCTGCTGCAGCCCCCCTACCTCCAGCCCCCCTGGCCCCTTGGCGCCGGGGCAGGGGCAGCAGGTCCCCGCCATCTCCTCCCACTCCCCGGCTCTGCTCCGCCCTCCGCCACACCTCGAGGCCGCCCCGACCCTCGCCCCCGGGGCGCTCGGCGGAGGGCGGCAGCCCCCGCCTCCGTGCCCCGCAGCTCGGCGCCGGCGCGGGAAGGAGGAGGCGGAGGAGGCGGCCGAGCCACGCAGGCTTTGACGTCGCCGGGCTGCGGCTCCCCAGCCCCGGCTCCCCGCACGCAGAGCGCAACGTGACCGCCCCGCTCGCCCCGGCTGCCCCTCGCCGCTCACACACGCGCCGAGCCCGGCCGCCGCCGGACGCTGCATCGCCCCAGGCGGCTGCTGCTGCTGCTGCTGCTGCTGAATTCCGCCGCTCGCCCCTCGGATCCGCTGCCTGGGGAGGGGCCCGGGCTGGGGGCCGCAGGGCAGCCGCGCATCGCTCCCCGCGGGCTGCTGCCCTCGGCCGGGGTGGGTTCTGCTGCGTCTCCGGAGGGCGAGCGCCCGGGGCCCCGCGCACCATGCCCCGGCAGCCGCGCTGCGATGGCATCTGACGGGAGCGGGGAGCCGGCTGGGGTGGCCCCGGAGGCGGCTCGATCCTGCTGCTGCGCGGAGCCTGGCGAGTGACTTGGTGAAGGCGAGAGACCCCGAGGAGGGGGGACCCCGCGGGCTGGAGGGCGGCGGGGGGCAGAGGAGCGGACCCCCCGGATCGCCCAGCCTCTGCCGCAAGGGAGGGCAACTCCCCACCTGCTTGGAGCATCCTGGGCTGGGCACTGGCCGCCGGCAGGTCCCGCGCTTCCTTTCCGCCCGGGGCTGGATATGTGGATGCGGACGCGAAGATGGATTTAGTGTACGGGCTGGTGTGGCTGCTGACGGTGCTGCTGGAGGGGATCTCCGGCCAAGGGGTGTACGGTGAGTCCGCCCCCGCCGAGCCCAGCCTGACCTTGGGAGGGGGCTCTCCGCCGTGGGGAAGAGAGAGGTGGGACTGACCCCCCCCGGGCCGCGAAGGCGGGGGTTTGTGTCCCCCCCGTACAGAATGGGGCCGGGCTGCTGGGGCGGGGGGCACTGCTCGGGTGTCGTTGTGCATTGCAAGACTGGAGCCCCCTCGGTCCGCGGCTGTTAGCTGGGGCACGGGTCCGACCTGGAGCGCCGGATCAAACTTGCTGTGTGCGACCCTTAGGATTCCTGCCTCCTGATCACCCCCGCCTCCCGCCATCGGCATGCACCCTCCCATCCTTCCCCCCGGCTCATCTCCTCCCTCCCCCGCTTCTCCGGAGAGACCGGGCTCGGGAAGTGAAGGGAGTTTGCCATGAGCACTGACATCAGAAGAGACGGACAGAGACCGCAAGTTGGGGGGAATGGGGCTGGACGGAGGCGGATTCAAGCAGCGCGTCTGGGGTGTCGGTCCAGGGACCCGTGAGCCCTCACTTTCCACCTGGGCCGTGTGCGGCAGAGCAGGGAGCGGGCGGCTTGGGCTGCGAGCTAAGAGACCCATTGATCACCCACCGTAAACCCATTTGTCCGGGTTCTGCGCCGCGCGGCGGCGATGAGCCGCCGTGTGAACGGAAAGCGGAGTCCCCGCTCCGGAGCGGGAAGCGAGCGATTCCCCCCCACCCGCGGGTCCATTCTCCGTGGGCGCCACACAGCCGCGGTGCTCCGCCGGCTGGGACCCTCCCCGTTCTGGGATCATCCTGGGGCGCAGGAACGGGGCTGTAGCGAGGCCGGAGTGGGTCTCCCACCCCGGGCCCCCGGTGCCCGAGCACACGTGGAGCAAGCCCCCAAGCGAGGCGTGGGGAGGGACGGGGAACCTCAAAATAAGCTTTCCCTGCGAACGAGCCACGCGTCCGCAGCCACCCGGGGATCCAAGGTCTGCGGGGCTCCCAATTCATGGCCAAGTCCAGCCCAGGCTCTTCCAGGGGTCCTGGGAGCCCCTCTGCAAGGGGTGTGTGTGTGGGGGGGGGGGAGCCAGCTCCTCCCTTCAGCCAGGAGCCGGCACTTCGGTCCCGGCTCCCGCCCCCTCCCCCGCTCCCTGAAGAGGATTTTTAGATATATTTATTTTGCATTTCCTCATGAATTTCTCTCATTCAGATGCCTGCCCTGGCAACAGCATCCTGGTGTCAGGAATGCTGACCCCAGCCTGTTGGCGTAGCGCAGATTCAGAGAAGACAAATATCCCAGTTAGACATAGAGAGGGAAGCAAATTGGTGCATGTTGGACAGTGGCTGCCATAGAAATCATGAAGGGTGGTAAAACAGACAACCAGGAATACCGGGATCTGTAACATATCCCAGCCTAGAGTAGCCACCATAGAGATCAATTTACAGGACACATTTTACTGTAGGAACGTTTCTTCTCATTAGCTGTGTTACGTTTCTTTACAGTGGCTTGTGAATCATCTCATCTAAGATCAGTCTTTATTTCTCTTGCTTGCACTGGCACATGCCTGTTAAAAACATAATGCATTGCTCTGGGTGGTGGAGAACCCTTGATTTGAGAGCTGGCTTTGCACGGTTTTTATTGGTGCAAATGGATGGGAATTTGAACATGGGCACTGCAGCCGGGAGGAGCAGATTAGATGAATGCAAGTAGTTTGTCCACAATGATTTCGTGCATCTGGAAATTACAGGGCCCCAATCTGTGCTGATTTTCCTTCTCATGCAGCCTTAATGCCTTCAAAGGCATTGTCCAGAATGTTAATCAGTCCTTTATTTAGCTCATCGGATAGTCATTAAAAATGGTACCAAAAGGTAGGCTATGCAAAACTCCTCCAAGTAGAGAGAAGCACATGCTGTATGGTAGATGCAGCACTTTCACAGGAGAACATGGTAAATATGATAGGCAGCCATAATCTATGATAAAGCTGTGACATCACAACAAACCAGAAAGTCTGAAGAGCAGGGTAACATTGTGGGGCTGGTGGAGCGCTAGCACAGTGCACACCTCTGGGATCCCGTGTTACTTCATTGATAGCCAAGGGGTGGCCTGGGGATGTGGGAGCTCTGGGTCACATGAATTACTGGGCTAAGTAGATGCAATCCTGTTAACTACAGTATAAGTTGACTTGCTTGCTTAGGGCTAAATGCGTTCCTCTGTCTCTCACTTGCCCCGGTGTTTCTAGTTACTGCTCGACATTACCTAAACAGCGTAGCGTGGTGTGTGTCATGGCTCTCATGCCTCCCATTCTCACAGGAGTATTGTGGTAGTACATGTTAAGGAATCTTTGTCGTTTTTCTAGTACACGCTTCTTTTAGCACATGTGCGCGCACATATGACTGCAATGGGCCATTCGTGTCCATTACCCCCCTGCAAGCAAACTTGTGGCTGGAGGTTTTTTGAAATCTGATGTAATTCAAAATATTAGGAACTGTCTTGAGGATTTTCCTTAACGTCTGCATTACTGACTCGAAGCATTACACTCTGTGTGCCACCAATGCATCCTGTCGCCTGTCAAGCACAGGGACACACGCTGTTGGATTTCTTGGAACATAAATTTCTGCATTGCATAGGAGAGTGTTTGTTAAGGCTTATATGTTGTGCGTGGGCATCTATGAAGGAAATCGTGCCCTTAGTTGGTTGCTAGCAATTCTGCTGAAATTGTTACTGAGAAAAGGATTGTACATCTGGGTTAAGACTTCTTTATAAATAAGAGTTAAGTGGGATGTATTGTCATTCTGTAATGCACATTATACTTGGTCTCTGTGGTGGACTAGGGACCTGCAGATATTCGTGATGTTGGGAGACAAGGTGGTTTTTGAGTTGTACGTGAACATATGATTTTTTAAAATTTTACATTAAACTCGGTCTTGTTTTTCAGTTGGCAAGCTCCTCGCTTTTTTTTTTTTTTAAATATCGGTTCAGGGCAATGGCACATGTATTTCTTCCTCGAGGGCACCAGTCTAGGCTTCCAGCTCCTCAGCCATCACCTCTCTTGGGCAGAGACCCATGACTCTCTCTGTCCTGCCTGGGGTTTTCCAGCTGCACGGTTCCCTGCTTATGCTGTGATATTCCCAGCAAGCCAGACTGCCTAAACAGGCCAGCATCTGCACTTTTGTTTTCTCTCCAGAGGCTATGAACAGCGTAATGGCCTACAGTTCTAAGTTACAACCCAGCCCTTTACAAGCAAGCACATTTATTCTTAAGGTGACAGCATTACAGGGAAAACTTAGTAAAACAATAAAAGAACCTGTGTGCATCCTAAAAAAAGCTCTCCAGAGATCACCCCAACTCCAACCTCAGGCTCTGGTAGGTGTCAGTCCATCAAAACCCAGAACTGATTTTTCCCCTATGGTTACAATTCCTAACAGTTTCACATTCAGAACCAGAACAATCATGAATAGTTCAGTCTTTCCCTTATGCAGCTTAGGTCTTTGATCTTGTCCTCATGTAGCAGTTGATCAGCAGACAATAGCTCACTCCTCAGGGTGTAGCTTCAAAAGGCTGGGTTTTGGATAACTGGAGCCTGGGAAATTTACATTTGCCTCCCCATAGATATTCCCCAGGAAAACCATGGAACGTGTTTTGTTCCAAGAGTCCGTTTGTGTCTGGCACATTGTTCAAGACAGTCCTTTGAAGTCCAGGTCTCACATCTGTTACCACATTATGGAACAGTAACTTTCCAAAGGGCTCAGAATCCCATTGAAGTTAAGCAGTCATAATAAAGCTCCTGTTAGCTCCACTGGGAGCTGCTGGAAAACCCCACTTTATATTTCCGGAATCATTTTGAGGAAAGGTAAAATGTTCCAAATTGCCTCGGTCCCATTTTCAAAAGTGACATAGGCACACTTAGGTAACTTAGTGCCTAAATCACTTTTGGAAATATAGGTGCCTTTGAAAATTGTGCCTGAAATCGTTTTGTCCATAGTTTTTTTTTCTTCTTTTTTTGACTGGAAAACTAGTGGCAATATTGCACCAAGAATCCTGAAAATGTGGGAGCCCGTTCTGCACCCATTGCAGTTTAATGTGAATCTTCCCACTGATTTCTATGACAACAGGATCATGCCAAATTGTAATCTCCTTGGGGCAGGTACTACATCCTCTTTTGTGTACAGCCTCCCACTTAATGAAACTCATAGATAAATAATGACAATAATTAATGCCAAAAGATGGACCTGACTGCAGTAGTAGGCAAAGAAATTTTACTATCTTTTCCCTTCTCATTTTTTAATATTGCTTGTCTTTGGGCCAATTCCTCAACAGGTCTAAATGCCACTGGACTTCATTGGAGTGCTGCTGACTGGTAACAGTGGTGTCTGGCCCTTCGGATTTTAAAATGCAAACCACTGGTCCATGTTAACATAGGTTCCAAGGTCCCAGAAGAATGTAGTTCACTTTCTTAAGATAAATGTGGATATACATTTGTTTTAAACTAACATTACTTCAAAGTATTCTTAGTAATCATAATACCTAGCTCTTACGTAGTGCTTTTCAACAGGAGCTTTTCAAAGGAGGTCGGGCTCAGTGTTCCCATTTTACTGATGGGGAACTGGAGGCACAGAGATGTGGAGTGATTTATCCACAGTTACCCAGCAGCTGTGTGCCAGAGCCAAGAATACAGCCCAGGGCTCCTGAGTCCCAGCCCAGTGCTCTACCCACTAGTTCTGATAAAATTATTAATAATATTCCAGGTGAGCCTGGAAGACCGACTAACGGCAGTGCGGACTATGCAGATGCGAGTTGGAGCACGTACTGAAGTGTTGTGCTGTAACTGCCCCATGTGGACCCTTCTGATGTGAACTAGAAGGTACCTGTTTGCTAGTCCCGTTTAATGCCATGTGTACAAGCTCTTTGGGTGGATAGTGTGACGATGTGGTTCTGGCGGGACCCAGCTGAGAGTGCCAAATCAGGACCAATTGCTCAAACAGGGCAGCCACAGCCCTAGGCTGGGGTTTTTCCACCTCTAAGGCAAACCAAACCAGCCAGACAAAAATGACTTCGGTTTCACCTCACTGGCCAACCACAAGTCACACAAGCAATTTCCTTAGACACTCCAGTCTCTCAGTATCACCACCAGTGCCGCTCGTCCTGGGGATGAATGGTTATGAAAACCAACAACCCAGTAAAAGAAAGAGGTTCTCTCGATCTCAAAGGACCAAGCCCCAGACCCAGGTCAATATACACATCAGATCTTACTCACAAATCACGCTATTGCCAATCCTTTAGAATCTAAAATCTAAAGGTTTATTCATAAAAGGAAAAAGGTAGAGATGAGAGCTAGAATTGGTTAAACTGAATCAATTCCATACAGTAATGGCAAAGTTCTTAGTTCAGGCTTGTAGCAGTGATGGAGTAAACTGCAGTTCAGATCAAGTCTCTGGAGTACATCCCGGCTGGGATGGGTCATCAGTCCCTTGTGTAGAGCTTCAGTTTGTAGCATAAGTCCCTCCAGAGGTAAGAAGCAGGATTGAAGACAAAATGAGATGAGGCCTCGCCTTATATAGGCTTTCCAGGTGTAAGAACTCTTTGTTCCTACTGTGGAAAGTTATAGCAAATGGAGTCTTGCCGTCACATGGGCAGTCCCTGCACATTCCGCTGAGTCACAGGGCGTAACTGCCTTCTCTTGATGGGTCAGTTGTGTAGCTAATGGTCCTTAATGCCATTAAGCAGGCTAAGCAGAGCTGACACCAACTTGTCTGGGACCTTTCCCAGTAACACAAGCACAAGTTTGAAATACGACAGTATACAGCCATATTCATTAACTTCAACTACAAAAAGATACAGACTATACGAGGAACAAGCATAATCATAACCAGTAACCCGTAACCTGGTCTTAGACACCTTATATGACCCCCTTTACATAGGATTTGGTGCAGCTACAGGACTTTGGTTGCAACCCATGTTCTATATGGTCCCAGTTTATATCAATAACGTCACAGATAGGAACACGGGCTCGACGAGGTGGAGTGACTTGCCCAAGGTCATGCAGCAGGTCAACGCACAGCTAGGAACAGACATCCCACCCAGGGCCAGCTTTAGGCCAATTCCACCAATTCCCCCGAATCGGGCCCCGCGCCTAAGAGGGCCCCGTGCCCAGTGAGAATCCCTTCCCTGGCTAGAGGCGCCGTTTTAATTTTTACTCACCTGGCGGCGCTCCGGGTCTTCGGCAGTACTTCAGGGGTGGGTCCTTCACTTGTTTTGGGTCTTCGGCGGCACTTCAGCGGTGGGTCCTTCAGCGCCGCCGAAGATCTGGAGCGAGTGAAGGACCCACCGCCAAAGTGCCACCAAAGACTCGGGGCACCACCCGATGAGTACAAGCCCCATGTGTTTTTTTACGTATTTTTTTTTGTCTTCCCTGCCAGGGCCCCGTCGAAACTGTTCGAATTGGGCCCCGCATTTCCGAAAGCCAGCCCTGCTCCCACCTACCTGACTCCCAGCCTAGTCCCCTATTCTCTGAACTAATGTAATACAAAGATCCAAAAGGCCTGAAAAAAATGGAGCTTTTCTCTTATTTATTTCACCTCCTTAATTTTAACTAGCTTGTTTTCTGCAAAATAAATCTTTGAAAAACTCAAGTGCTGCATGCACTTTCCCCTTTTTAAATTACTTATCTCTTGATGCCATGCATGGTTACTAATGCATAAAAAGTAAGTACTCAGAACGTTACTGTTACTGTTCTACAGAAGAGTTGCAGTGCAGTATGAAACCATCTTGGTGAGAAGGCTTAATAGGGGCACGAAGTGTTGTTATTAGATAACTTGAATAAACTGTGTTCCGTAAAGATGAAGGATGTAGTAAAGATGGGAGAACAAAATTCTTATGTCAATTTTACAAGCTCTTTAGGCCAAGGATGCCGAATTTGACAGCCTTTTGGATCTGTTGTAAATGGTTTGTATTGTTCCAGGCACTCCGAACCATTATGTCTTAGAGTCATGTACTCCCATGCGTTGCATGCTGCAGAATGAAGAAGAGTGCAGCAAATTGCTACAAATCTCCCCTGAAAAGTCTGACTGCGATCCACACCCTTCTGCATGATATTACACCAAACTGCATTACAGCAGGGAAATGGCACAAGCTGGATGAACTGCCAAAATTATAATATCAGAGGTCGGGGGTGTGGCCTGGAGGAAGAATGGAAGGAGTCACAGAAAATCACTGCCTATTATACTAGAGACAAAATTTCCAACTCTGTAACAATTTGCCCAAGTAACTTTGAGATGAGCAGCTATAAATGTTTTGGTGAGATATATATGATCTAAATGCAGCAATGGCTTTACCAGGCCTACGGTGGCTGTCTGAAAGCAGCATGTGTGGGTGGGAGGGAGGTACATTTGCAAATTCGAAGAGGTTCACAGCCACAGCTTACGTAAATGCAACTCAGTCTGCTTTCCCAGAAGCAGGCCTGGCTCTGCTATGCAAGGTGTATTCCATAGGCTGCTCTTCCTTGCCGTAGTTAGCGGTCATCCCTCCAGCTGTGTGCTACTCCGTGTTTCCTTACCTGCCTATGTCTTGCACATGTTTTCTCTTTTTATATGTTTGTTACTTCCGTGCTCTTTCCCCATGAACAGGAAAGACCCAGCCCTTAGTAATCATAAAAGTCCATTAATTCGTAGGTGTCAAAATACTGCTGAAGGTGAGTGCAAGTTCGTGTATGTAAAGACAGGTATCTTCATATAAAGAGAAACGTGTATGTAATGTGTGTCCGTCTCTGCACGCACACAGACTAGTTTATAACAGCGTCTATAATTCAGAGCTGAAAACCCCACTGACAGACCTGGGAACAGTAGTAATCGTCCTCCAAATGTTTGTAAATGAACCCCGAAGAAAAGAGAGAGAGATTGAAAAGAATAGGCATAGTGCTCGGAGCATCGGCGAGAGGAGTGTTGTTGAGATGGGCCAAAGCTGTGCGATGGCCAGCTTGACACCAGTATCTCGCAGGACTAAATACGCACAGGGAAGTGTCCCCTCTCAAAAAGCACCCGGGTAAGTGAAGGATGATCCTTTCGGTTGCTGCCATGACTAATGTGGAAGAGTGAGCGTTCCTGACACTAAACACTAGAACGATTGCTCCCGCTCTGTTTGTTTTTTAATGCCTGCTAAAAGCTTTATCCAACAGGCTTAATTTTAAAATATTTTTATGTTTTACAAAGATGCACATTTAAAATCAATCGATGGATCTAAAAATAAGAACTGAGCCTACCATTCCATATGACAACTTGATTTGGGGTCTGATGAAGTATCCTCTATAGAAAATACAGCCAGCCATTCAACATAAACTGGTGATCATGTCTTGTCAAGAAAGAACTTTTGTCAGCTACATTGCTGCTTTTGTTTTTTAGCTGCATGCTAGCAGTGAACCAGAGAAGGAGATTAATGACTGTTGGCTTTAGCAGTATTGATGGCTGTGTGTCATAGCTGACCCTGCTTTTAACTAATATTCTGGCTGAAGCTAGTGAAACAAGTGAGGCTGGAAGGAGGAAAAACAACCCCCAAGGGAGGTGGGAACCCCAACACTAATGTATTTTCCCTGTTAGGAAAACTAATTAGGTTCAGGAAAATAGCTGATCATTAGCTCTTATATTCAAAACCCAGCCTCTTAATTACCCAACCCCCAAATGGTACGGCTGGTTTTCTGAATCAGTGCTCCGCATCATGGATATCTTTGAATGCTGTTATTGTATCATATGGTTTAACCCTGTACAATTCTGGATATTGTGTGACAGAAACCAAAGCAGTCTCACCCAAGAACAGGAAAGGTATTATGTCCTGCTGCAGCGCTATGCATTTCTAAGCAGCTGATGCGCTCTACAACCGCTAACTCCAGGACCATTTACTGAGCAGCCAATCCTTCAAAACTTTAACTCTTAACTCAACCTACTTAGATTCCCTTGAAGGCTGTTCCCTCTTCTCCCTGCATGTTTTATCACTGAGATTTCATTAATGCTGGGAGATGATTTCATTTTCTGCATGTAAACTAATGCACTTAGAGAATGTGGAGAGAGGGAAATAAATCTGGCCCATCAACCTGCCCATTAACCAACACAAATGAATAGAAATGGCTTTTCAAACTGATTCTTTTCTTGGCGGTCCTAGAGGCTGCTGCTGTGTGCAGTAGGTCACAGGCTGCAGCATTTGACATGGGTGAACCATGCAAAGGGGTTTGGATTTTTATGGAGAGGAACATGTTGGCTTGGTTTTTCACTCCGCTGCACTAGTTTTGTGCTGCCACCAGCTTGATCCAGGATGCAGAATCAACGTATAGAAATGTTCACCGATTTGTAGGAAAACATTAAATAACTACGATTAAATGAATTTTGGGGGTGGGTCCAAAGTGCACTGATGCCAATGGAGAAGCTCCTCTCAATGTCAGTGGGTTTTCGATCAGGCTGAAGCGTCACTGAAGTAATATTTTTACAGACAAATACTGCAGCCGTTATGCACAAGAGGAGTTCTATTGGAGTGTTACTGAGTGCTAGTTACCTGAGTCAGTAATGCAGGATTAGTCCGTTGGTAAATTTCATATCGTAGAGTTTGCGGTGATGGCGGTGTAGCTGTCTTGGTCCCAGGATATGAGAGAGACAAGGGGGTCCAGAACTGTGAAGCTTGTCTCTTTCACCAGCAGAACTTGGTCCAAGAAAAGAGATTCTCTCGCCTGGTGTCTCCCTCATATTGAAGCATCTTGTGACTGGAAGGAAAGGCAAAGATATTTGGAATGGTGACAAAATCTGGCAAAATATGACAGGCAAATGGGCACGTGGAACATGGTGTATGATGCTTTCCATGTAGGTGGCAACAAAAAGCCACCTTTACATATCTGATAAATATCATTAAAATAGATAAGTTTCAAGCAAGCAAAAGAGTGGGCCGTATCTTCAGTGGATGTAAGTGGTGGCAGCTCTATTGTCTCCAATGGACCCTGCTCCACTTTTATACCCACCCAGGAGCTACCCCGCTGACTGTGCCACGTTCAGAGTAAGAAGATAACTCCAAAACAATCCTCTTGACATTTAAAGCGTTTTCTGTCGGCTGGCTTGAGTGGCTTATTAGCACATTGCTTGCATCTCCATAGAAGGAAATGGTTGATGCTCTGCATATATTGGGTCAAGGTGTTCTCTCTGAATCGGAGCTAGGGGAATTGGGAGGAAGTCTGGCAGCAAGGAGGCACTTCAAAATAAATAAATAAATCTCTCCTGGCTCATGAGCTAAATCCAGTTTAATTAGAGTCGGTGGGAAAACAAATGAAGAGGAAAATAGCTTAATCCGGCTTCTCTCCCTCTCCTCGCATCTTTCCTGGCAGCTTGTCTGCTCAGAGGTGCCACCTTTGACTCCCTCTTCATCAGGAAACGCACTGCCCTTGATCTGCGCCCACGACTCCCGTCAGCAGCCGTGGGAGCTGTGTGCATGCTCATCAAGGGCTTGAGCGTGAAAGGTTTGTGTGAGCAAGCTTGGAGGAGCTGGTTTGTCCGGTTTCGACTCCCTAGAGAATGATTGGTTGTGGCTTTCACTGAACCCCCTTTGGAGGTGCTGTAAACCGAGCAGTTTGTATCTTGGACCAGTTGAGAATAGAACCAATTGAGACATTGGCTTCAAAGGGCTCAAGAGCTGGTTTAGGCGGCTGGGAAAACCAGGGCAATTTTCAAAGGGGAATGTGGGAGAGGCCTGATCTTTGAAGACGTGTTCTCACGACTGGGCCCTTGAACCTCTGGGGGCCCGGTGACTGGGGTAGCCAAACTTCACTGCTGTAGGAGGCTGGGCTCTGCAGTGGCTGCTGTCCCGTGTTTCTAAAATGTCTCCCTCTCCCACTGCATCCAGTCCCTGAAGACACTTAACGCAGTTCTCTGTTGCCTACTGGGGCACTATAGCGACCTCAACAGAACTGATAGAAAAGCCTCAGAAATAAATGGAGGGGAGGTGTCTCTAAAGTGATATCAAAGCCAGCTTTCATTGTCTGGCCCAAGCAGGTAATTTTTAGACCCCGTTGTAGAGTAACCGGACTGACGGCAGGCACAGGTTGATGGTGGAGAGTTAATGGGGAAAAGAGAGAGACCGACTCTGCAGACCCACAAACTGGCATCGTAGTTACAGAAATGCAGGCTCAGTGGGGTGTGGGGGGTGTTTGGGGGGAGACTGGGAAGCAATGGCAGGATGTGCGAGTCATGATGTAATTATGAGTGTTTAGTTACCGCAGTTGTGAACACCCCCTTGGTGTCCCACAGAGCCCTCGTGTTCATGGAAGGGGGTCTCTTGGCTGTTGGCACAGGCTGCACACTATCTGCAATGGCCAGCTCATCCTGGCCCAGGATTCCTGCAGCCCTTAGTGTGGGGCCTGCCTGCCCGTCACCAGCTCGTGTGCTCTGCATCCCTGTTTCTCTGCACCAGCTCTGGTCCACACTGAGCTCTGGTTGCTTGGAGCACAGGTCCGTAGCTGAGGATTTCCTCTGGCTGCAGCTGTTGCTGGGACCCCTTGAGTGCTGGGGGAAGTGGGGTCTAGGAGGGAAGTGGACTGGGGTAATCTCTGGAGGGTAGCTGGTTAGAGGGTGGCTGGTGTGACCACTCCAGGCCCATACCCACTCTTTGCACTGCTGTTGGGTGGACCCTGGATGCTTGGTGGCATCTGAAAGAAGGGGATATAGTGCTGAGGATGCAGCCGATCCCCCTTCTGTGTTGGAGCAGGGGGAGCTCCTGCGGGTCACCCTCTTGGGTCTGTAGGCCAATTACTGTGCTTTGCCAAATGCATTGTCCCCCGTTTGAAATCACAACTCCAAGGGGAAGCAATGACACTGACTGCACCCACGGTGCGGGGGATTTTCAGAGGCACTAATGACAGGTGCCTCTGAACTCCCATTGATTTCCAGAGGGAGCCATGCACCCAGCGGTCCTTTGTGCTTTCGAACAGCTCATGCAGTGCATGCCGCCCAGTTCTCAGAGGAGACAAACTGAAATGAGCGAGCTGCTTCCCCACTAATCTCTTTCAGCTCTCACATTAGGTGATAAAAATAATAATTGCAGGTAGCTTTTCTCGGACACAGTGTGATTGTTCAGCTGACAGTGTCCATTTAAGGGTACATTATACTCTAAACACTACAGTGCCTCTGCTCTGAATACATAATATGTTCTCATTAATATGAACGTTCTCAAGGGTCTTTGTGGTTCATCAAACGCATAATGGCACTTGAATTTTCTCTCCCTACTCTGTATTATTATTGTGACAAGTAAAGTTTTTAGTGTCTAGGGTAACAATTCAGGTGGATACTGCCGATAGCCTTTCAGTAAAGGGCAGCAGGTATCGATTTTAAAAGACGCTTCCAGCTCTGAATAGTAAGTTGCTGTATGTATTTGCTTTTACAATGTCTTCATTTTTGCATTATGCAGTGGGTCGGAATAATTCAGAGTGAATCCCAGCGTCACTTCGGATTTGTCTACACTGCAGCTGGGAGTGTGCTTCTCAGCTCGGGCAGACAGACGCGCTAGCTCTGCTTGAGCGAACAGTAAAAATAGCAGCGTAGCTGGGAATAGCCCGGGAGGCAGCTTGGGCCCAGCCACCTCAGTATGGTCCCAGTGCCTGAACATGTATCCAGCCAGCAAACCCGAGCTCTCTCCTGTGCTGCCCCTAGGTATGTGGCCAGTTTTAGCGTCTACCCAAGCTGGGAAGCTGCAGTGTGGATGTTCCTTGAGGGGAAAAGAAACTAGCACAACAAACCAGAGGGACTTTTTACAAATTAGTTATTTTCTTCAACCTGCAACAAATCTGGTTCAGCTGCTGGGAAGGAAGGAGTTCTCCAGTATCCACGGAGAAGGGTTGCTTGTACCACCTTCCACCCACACAACTGTCAAGCAGCTCCTTTGTACTCTGTCTCCAGCTCCTTTGTACTCTGTCTCTGGGCTTCAGTCCTCATCAGCCAAGTATCTGCTGCCTTGTGCCTGTGTTCCTTAGTATGTTCTAATCCCACCAACCACTCTGCCTCTAGCCAGAGGGGCTCTCCCACATTGCGACGGTTATGCTGTCCTCTGCTTACTTCCTGGGTCTTTGCAGGTTTATTCTCATAGATTTTTTTTTCCAAGGAACATTTCAGTCTGAGTTACTTCCTGTCATCGCCATAAGTAATATGAATACTAAATACAGTTGACTTCAGTGGAAATAACAGAGCCTGTTCTCAGGCAGTTGGCTTTTGGGGCCCCACTATGCTGGAATAGGCTTTTGTTCAACTTGAATGTAGCTACTGTTTCTTGAGTGACAGCAAACAAAGGGCCTAATCCTGCATCTCTTTTCTTACATGAGACAGGGCTATACACAGGCATAAGTGCTTTCAAGGCTGAGCAGGAGGAGGAATAGCCTCTCTTCAGGTGTGCCAAGTTTTCCCCATACCTTTTGTTGGAGTTTGATTGGATTTTGGCATTGGGTGTTTACATTTTTATTAATTGGCCCTTCACAAACTTCCCCCGCTGCGCCAGGTGTAAGCTAGTGCAGCTTCAGAGCTGGGCACGTGTAAAATCCTGGAAAATGCCTAAGATTATCTTCTGGGTCCTTATGCAACAGTGATAAAAATGAAGCCACAGCATGACGGCTGAGGCTCATACCAGCCTGCCTCCTGCTCCGCTAACCCTCTGGTCAGACGGTCAAGGAAGAGTAGGCAGGCCTCGGCTTTCCATTTTCAAGCCTGGGAGTAGTGTACACATTTATTTCCACAGCCTGCTATTACTAAGGTGTGGTAACTCTCAGCCTATGCTGCTCAATGATGAATATACTGTGATGCAAGGCACTGCTCACTGAACTGAGGTTTGGCTGCAGGAAAGATTGTAAAACATGCCTTGCAATGAGGCTAAAGGAGCTCAACCTATTTAGTTTATCCAAGAGAAATGTTGAGAAGTGGCTTGATTGTGGTCTAGAAGTATCTACAGAGGGGAGAAGATTTCTCATTGGAGAGGGCTCTTTAATCTAGCCTCTGGCAAGGGTGCAGGAGCCACTGGCTGGAAGTTGAAATCAGTGAAATGCAGATGGGAACTAGGACATACATTTCTAACAGTGGGGGTAATTAACCATTGGAACAACTCTCTAAGGGGTGTACTGGATTCCTTGTCACTTGGTCTTTACATTAAAAATTGGATGTCTTTTCTAAAAGTTATGCTCTAGCTCACCCATAAGTTGCAGGTTTGGAAGCAGGAATTACTGGGGAAATCTGTGGCTTGTGCTGTACAGAGGTCAGATTAGATAAGTCCCTTCTTGCCTTGAACTCAATGAACCAGTGAATCTCTTTTTAATATTACTTTAATGAAAATATCAGAACAACGTAAGTCACTCAGCAAATGGTCTGGCCTTTAACTGTAACCTGATTTACATTATTAAAAGAATATATATGCTCTAGAGGGTACGATATCAAACCTGCCTGTAGATATGTGTGTGCAATAACTGCAATGTTTCTTTGAATTTAAATGAATTTACATTTCTTGCTTAAAATATAACCTTAATTTCAGTGTGGTATTCTTTGTATTTGAATATAATCAATATATGGATGTAACAATAAGGGAACCAAACCAGAATTATAGACACTCTTCAGCTTCGGGGAAGTTCAGAACTTTCCATCTGGACCCTATCTTTTAAATGAACTGATACAAACCACGTAATTCAGTTACTCCCAAACTGTGTGTGAATTTGATTCTGGAATCCAACTTCACAGACTGGGTCTACCTAAGCCAACCAGAATTTCAAAATAAAAATTGGGGACACTTTTGTGGTGACTTTTTTAGTGTCATGAAGTAGTCTCACAAAAGTGCACATAAAAAGAAAAGTGCATTGGTACTGCTATTGCCAGCGTCTCACTTAACCGGTACATCGTTCATGGAGCGCAGGAGGAGTTTTCACAGTGACTTCATGGCATGAATTTGTCATGAAATACTGAGCAAATGTTGAGTTTTCTCTGAGCAAAAGAAGGCTGTGGTTAGTCTCTGCACTCATTTTCTCTTCACTCCAAACTCTGTTCATCACACCAAGCCCTCATTCTGTTGGGAAACACAGAGTAAATTTGACTCTGAGCAAATATTTTATAATTATGTCAAAAAACAAACAAACCATGTTTTCATTGACTTAAATGAAAACCTGGGATATCTCTGGTCTCCTGTGAGAAGTTCCCTTGATATCATATGAAAAATCAGGATTGTCCTTGGGGGAAAAAACCAGATGTATAGTTGCTTTAGGGTCATCCATAAGACAAATAGAACTGGAGGGAAAAAAATTTAGATTTAGACTTTCCTACAAAAGCAATGAGATGCATTGTTAAAGAAAATGAAAAATGTCCGTCCCCTGCCCAGCCCTCTATACATAGTAATTAAATATAGACAGTATTTGGTCCTGCCATGAGGGCAGGGGACTGGACTCGATGACCTCTCGAGGTCCCTTCCAGTCCTAGAGTCTATGAATCTATGAATCTGGGACCAAATGTGGCCCTAGTGTAAATGGACACATCTACCTTGCCTGTCAATGAGAGATGTATCTCATGCATTTGCCTCATTCTCTGGCCGCAGTCCTGTACTGCTTACTTTGGGAAAAACCCCATTGAAGCATAGGGCTGCAGAGGGACTTGGCCTGAGCAAGGAATTCAGGATCAGTCACTATGCTTAATGGTACCAATATCTCATCTTTCTAGAGTCCTAGTCCAGAGGATCCCTTTGCTATACTCAGATGATGCTGACTACTGTGCCTGGCTATTCTCCAGGATAATGCTAGGCACAGTTTGGCCTGTGTATTTTCACCCTGGCCTGGCAGAGAAGGTTCACTTCAGAAAACCCTGGTGGTCTGGGTTCCTATGGTGGTCTTTCTTTTTAGAGAATTTGAGGAGCCTTGTTTGTGACTGTAAAGATGTTTCCCAATTACAACTGGTAGTTGACATGTTTTTAATAAACAGGAGTGCTCCTAGGCTAGACAGATGGCTTGCCAAAATTTTAGCCACTGTGAAAATTAGCTAGCCTGTAATACAACATACATGGCAAGTGCTTGGAATCTTGCCTACTCTTGATAAAATTGGTTGGGGAGGGGAGCCCTCCGCAGTGCCCGGATTCTCTCCATTGGAATGATAGTACTTTGAAAATTCAACTTTCAGGCTCTGACCTGTCCTTAGATGCCATTGGTTCCTCTTTGACTTTGATACTTCTCACTCCAACAGGGGTTGGCCTATGCGGAACTGATGCTTAAAAATGCCTTCTTTGACCCATGTGACCAGCCGTTTGGCATGATAAACAGTGTACTTAAATGGAAGGACTCACTTGCATCATACCCACTTGGGCGAGCTTAATAAAATGTATTTTGGGAGAAAACATGTTGGATTGTTTCGCTAATTACTGGTAGTGCCTACAGGATGCAAAAAAAGGTTTGGGCCACATTGTGCTACATACTACACAAAGAAACTACACCAAGACAGGCCCTGTCCCAGAGAGCACCCAAACTAGGATGTAGACAATACTTAATAGGTAAATAGGAAAATAATGAGGCTGAGGCAGAGAGAGGTGCATTTGTATAGGTCGGTGGCCACTGCGGTCTCAGTATTCACAGGTGGTTACTAGTCATTGGTATGCTAAACAAGTTAGGTACCCCTGTTTGTTTGGTAGCTTGGCGAGATCCCAGTGATGGGGCTGGTGGCGGTCTATTGTGTGTTGAGGGAAATGTTATTGGTGATGGAGACTCTGTGACAGGACGGCTGGGAGACTGGGCCAAAGAAGGTGCATGTCTGGGTGGGGAATTAGTCTATGGACAAGGCATGGTGTTGTTTAAAAGTGGCAACCACCAGCCTGCTCCCAGAGAGAGAGAGCTTATTTCAGCTGTATCTTCTCTCATTAGGACACCAAGTTTTGCTTCAGTCACAGTCCAGAGAAAAACACACCAGGGCTCGCTTCATCCAGGCATACAGTATAAGGGGTGGCTGCTTCAGCCTTCATAGATCCCAGGTGTCACAAGAAAGACACCTCCTACTTCTTCTCTTGAGTCCACCTGCTTCTTCTCTGCTAGTCTGTCCCCATAGGTTCTTATATCCCTGCTTATTAGGAAATTAGGTGGAAGCTGCCCAGGGGATGGCCTAAAGAAATCCCCTCATACTTCTCAGTAGAGTGTCGAGGTAGTTGTTCATTTGGGCTGGGGAGGGCTTTAATGTATCCCTGCCAGGCCCTCTGTGAATTCCCATGATCCCCATCGTAGTCTCTGGTTGAGCTGTGGCACTGTGACATATTTTGTCCTGGATGCATGCACACACTTTGACTATCTCACCTGTTGTGGATGGAAGCCAAGTTGCTTTGTATTGCCATGCGGAATAACAGCTCTGGGGACTAGCAGCAGGCACTCTTAACAGTGGTGTTCACTCCTGCAGTCCATGAACAGTGTTTGAGTCATGTCCACTTCATAGCCCTAGGCAGGACTGGACTCAGTCAGAACCAGACTGTGGGAAGGAAACCCAGTCACAGAGCAAGCGGTGTGGGTGCCTCAATATGTGGGGCTTTTCTCTCTCTCCACTGCCCCAGTATAGTATGAAGGGACACCATCTTATTGGAGATGCTCTGGCTACATATGGTCATTAGAGGTCTCATGATATCCCAACCTCCCACTAGTAGCAGTTAGTGTTGCTCTGATTCCAATCCCGATAACTACATTCTGCCTCCCTGACCTCCCTCTGTAGCCCTCACTGGAGAAGTTACTCTTTATTCTCCTTTCTAGACTCAGGCCATGTCTACACGAGGCCTTAAATTCGAATTAAACGGCTTTAATTCGAATTTATGGAGCACCCATCCACATGACGCAGCCCTCTAATTCGAATTAAAGGGCTATTTAAATCGATTTTAGTACTCCTACTAAACCACAGGAGTAACCCTAAAATCGAATTTACTAATTCGAATTTAGTGCAGTGTGGACGGAAATCGAAGTTAATGGGCTCCAGGAGCTATCCCACAGATCACCACTGACCACTCTGGACAGCACTCAAAACTCCTATGCACTGGCCAGGTAAACAGGAAAAGACCCGTGGAGGTTTGAATCAGTTTCCTGTTTGTCCACCGTGGGGCTCTGAGCAGCAGTTAATCACGCTGCACCTTTAAAAATGCAGTCTCCTGAGAATAGAAAAAGAGCTCCAGCATGGACCACAGAAGAGCTTTGGGATCTCTGGAGTTGCTCCTAAAACATGCAGGTTCTATGCAGAGCTACATGCAATTTTTGGGGGCTTGGCTACCAGTCGCCCATCCTTAATCGTGGATTCAGATGACCTGATTTCAGTTTCAACTGTGGCTGAGGATTCTGCAGAGGGGGAAGATCAGGAAGAGGTACATGAGGGAGACATTGCTGATAGCACACAGCTCTCAATTACCAACAGCAGCCAGGAGTTGTTTCTGACCCAAGATTTAACCTTGCAACAGGCTAATCAAGCCACTATCACAGAAAGTGAAGCCATGGAAGGGACCAGCGGTGAGTAAATGTTTAGATCAGTCATATTTAAAAACTAGCGTTTTTTAATTATCAATTTTTAAGCATGCGTTGTCATTTCTTTTTAGCCATTACAGTTACATGAAAAGTTCCTTAACATGTCTGGGGATGCAATGAAAATCCTCCCAAGAAATCTCCATGAATTGATATTGCAGGAAATCAAAGAGCCTTTTCAGTAAATTTCGGGGCAATGCTGCCTTAGCCGGTCCTCCAATGAAAGATGCTTTGCCCCTCCAGGCATGCATGACGTAATTTGGAATCATTGCTTCACAAAGCATAGATGCATAAGCGCCAGGACTCTGATCACAGGCATGAAACATTCGCTCTGCCTCTTCTGCTGTAACTCTCACCAGAGTTCTATCGTTCATTGTGACCTGGTTGAAATAAGTAATTTATTTGTAATTAGGAGAGCAAACATGGCCATTATGCTACTGTAATGCCACTCCATGTAGCTGGGTGGAGGGGAGTTGTGCTACGATGATGCTTTAGCAGGGAGGGGTGAGACAAACATAAAGACTTACCATGGCTGCTTGGAAGCAAATTTATAATGGCAGTACCAGCAAGCTGCATCTGTACTGTGCTCTGAGCCCAGGGACAGAGTCTCCCAGTATTAAAAGATGAAAAATGTGACCTTGGAGTGAAATCACATGTCCTGCGTAAGGTGCATAGTTTTGTGCTGTGTGAGTGAGTGGAATCATTGTTCTAAGAAATGTATCTTTTTACATACTTCTCTCTCTTACCTCCACCATACAGCTGTGCAGTGTTCTTTACTCACTACCCCATCTGCCAGGCTACCCAAGAGACAGAGGAAAAAGAGAACGAGAGACGAAATGTTTTCCGAAGTCATGGAAGTCAGCCACAGTAACACAGCTCATCATAGTGATTTGAAGGAACTGATAGCAAAATACAAGAAAGATGCCAGTGACCGGGAGGACAGGAGAGACGCTCGAGATGAGAGGTGGCGAGAGGAAGACCGGCAGGTAGAAGAGAGGTGGCGCAAGGAAGACAGGCAGGAAGATCAGAGGAGCAGGGAGGAAGATAGGCGCTGGCGTGATGGAACGCTGGAGCTGCTGCGTGATCACACTGATATCCTCAGACGCATGTTGATTGTTCAGGAACAGCAGCGGGGTTACAGAGTGCCACTGCAGTCCATGTTTAATCACCCTCCAAGCTCCCCAGGTTCCATATCTCCCTCACGCAGACGTGTTAGAACGCGTGGGGGAAGGCTTCCTGCACCAGCACACTCCACCCCCATGGAGAGCCCAACCAAAAGGCTGTAATGAAGCTGAAATGTATTTCATGGGCTTTTCCTTACCTGTGATCCTCCTCCCAAAGCACAGCTTTCAGGGATACCTAGATAAATCTGTGCCTCTGAATATAGTTCCTTTCTAATCAGACATACATCCAAAGGGGGGAGGGTGCTTTTATTACAGGGAATGATCCTTTAAAAATGAACGCATGTTTTTAAAGCAATAACAAATGAGTTTTAATAAAGATTAAATGATTTTTAAAACATACTGGCTTTCTTTCCTTCAGCCACATGTAATGAAAGGGTGGGGGGTTGATTTTGAAAGTCCTGCAGCAAGCTGTAAGTAAAGGGGGACGGTGGGTTGCTTACAGGGAGTCAATAGAGGCGGGAGTGTTCATCAAGGGCAAAGAAGCACTGCAATCACACCATACCCTGGCCCGCGACAAAACACATTTTCAGGGCTTCTCTGATGCGCACCGCCTCCTGGTGTGCTCTTCTAATCGCCCTGGTGTCTGGCTGCTCGTAGTCAGCGGCCAGGCGATTAGCCTCAGCCTCCCACCCCGCCATAAAGGTATCCCCCTTACTCTCACAGAGATTGTGGAGCACACAGCAAGCAGCAATAGCTACGGGGACATTCTTTGGGCTGAGGTCTGAGCGAGTGAGTAATGATCGAAAGCGCCCCTTTAAACGCCCAAATGCACACTCTACCACCATCCTGCACTTGCTCAGCCTGTAGTTGAACAGCTCCTGAGCACTGTCCAGGCTGCCTGTGTATGGCTTCATGAGCCACGGCATCAAGGGGTAGGCTGGGTCACCCAGGATAACGACAGGCATCTCAACATCGCCCACTGTTATTTTCTGGTCTGGGAAGTAATTTCCTTGATGCAGTCGTTTAAAGAGAGTACTGTTTCTGAAGACGCGCGCGTCATGAACCCTTCCTGGCCATCCCACGTGGATGCTGGTGAAACGTCCCTTGTGATCCACCAGTGCTTGCAGCACCATGGAAAAGTACCCCTTGCGGTTCACGTACTCGGCGCCCTGGTGCTCTGGGGCCAAGATAGGGATATGGGTTCCATCTATGGCCCCTCCACAGTTAGGGAATCCCATTGCAGCAAAGCCATCCACTATGACCTGCACGTTTCCCAGAGTCACAAACTTTCGTAGCAGCAGCCTAACGATTGCTTTGGCTACTTGCATCACAGCAGCCCCCACGGTAGATTTTCCCACTCCAAATTGATTCGCGACTGACCGGTAGCTGTCTGGAGTTGCAAGCTTCCAGAGGGCTATTGCCACTCGCTTCTCCACAGTGAGAGCTGCTCTCATGTTAGTATTATGGCGTTTCAGGGCAGGGGAAAGCAAGTCACAAAGTTCAAAGAAAGTGCTCTTACGCATGCGAAAGTTATGCAGCCACTGGGAATCGTCCCACACCTGCAAAACTATGCGGTCCCACCAGTCTGTGCTTGTTTCCCGTGCCCAAAATCGGCGTTCAATGGGCAGAAGCTGACCCATTACCAGCAGTAGCTCCAAAATGCTGGGTCCTGCGGTTAGGGAGAGATCACTCTCTATGTCGTCATCATCACCATCATTAACATCGCTCCTGTCGGTGCGCAGCTGCCTCCTCAAACTCCAAGTCCTCCTCCTGTCCCTCCTCCTCCACCTCCTCCTCCCCCTCTCCTCCTGAATTTTCAGGTCATGGCTCAGCATAGACAGCACGAGAGTGCGCGAGCTGTTTAAAACTTGCACGATTGCATTACTGGTCTCATCAGGGTCCATGGTCTCAGCAGGGTCCATGGTCTCAGCAGGGTCCATGCTTGCTGTGCTATGGCGTTTGCTCTCTTCACCCAGGAAAAACGGCGCGGAATGGTTGGCTGCTGCTTTCACAAAGGGGGGGGTGAGGCTGTACCCAGCAGCACCCGGGACAATGTTTTTGGTCCCAGCAGGCACTGGGCTGAAAACCAGGAAGTGGGAACTATGGGATAGCTGTGTCACAGCTACCCACAGTGCACTGCTCCTGAAATCGAAGTAAGACATGGGCCATGGACGCACAACTTCGATTTGAGATTCGTGGTTTGGACGCTCTAATTCGAATTTATAAATTCGGTTTTATAAATTCGATTTAGATAACTTCGATTTACTGCTGCCGTGTAGACAAGGCCTCAGTTGTGTACCACGCCGAGGTAATTGCGTTTCTGTGATGGATGCAATGATCCCTGAAAAAACTCTTCAGATAGCTCTGAGGTCCCTCTGCTCAAAGGCACTATTCTAAATGTCTGTTCCCCACATTAGGTAGCACAACATAACCCCTCAGTGCAGCCCCCTGCTTCACTCACTCTTTGGAACCTAAACCCAACATCTCATTATGCCCCTCTCAATAAAAGAAAGTTTTGCACCCGCAAATGATTGCCAGATCAATCAGTTGTAGACACAGATGACAGAAACTAGGACAGAGTTGGGCCAATACTGAGTGCCCTAGCTGAGATGTATCTATCCTCTCTGTTGTGAAGTTTTCTAAAATAATAGAGAGTCATTCACAGATAGTGAGTTAAATTTAATACACAGCGGAAACTGACCGTCTGAAACACCCAGGATTATTAACATAGACCAGCAGCATTTCCAAGGGACCATATGAACAGAAATCACCTTTCTTAGAAGGAGAGAAGGTCTCCAAAGTCCCTTAAACAGCAGAACAGCAATTCCCACTGCACTATACTTTTTGATCACGCAACACTGCCAGCTTGATATCTAGCTGGTTGGAGAAAAGAAGCATTTCAGGTGCTACAGCTGCCTCTGAGTCCCCATGGTGTTTGGGGTGGGGTTTTACAATTTCCCTGTTCTTTTAAATGTTCTCTCCCCTGTCCTTGACTGAAAGACCCACACGCACAATAAACATCTCTTTGCATGATAGTAACCTGAAGTGATACTTAAAGCCAATGGTAGGGAATGATTTTCAAATAGTCATGATGTTGCTTCAGTGTGGCACCTTTCATAAATCTCCAACAAAGGTTATAGGTCTAAGGCTGCAAATTCAGCGATGTGCATCGGCTGTGGGAAAGACCGAACATTTTAGTAGTTGGATACAATATTGTGAGTTTTATACTGGGTTGTCAGACCCCCAGTCCAGCAAACTCTTACATGTAAAGCATCTGAAAAGCCTCTTTGCTGGATTGGGCCTTAGTGCTTATAAATTAGTGGATACAAATGTGCAGATCCTGGGAATAGACAATTTTATACCTAATAGATCACAAAATGCAAATGTATACTGGATGATTCAGCTACTGCAAACAGACCCATTCAATGGACCAGCCGTCCAGTCTTTCAAAGAAATACAGACAGATAAAATTTTGCTTAAAAAAAATTGTCTACGAACTACTGTACTTGATCAGTGGGTTTCATTGCCAGGTGAATGACAAATTAAGGTATTCTCTCTGAGAAACAAGTCCAGAGAGGCAAAGAGAAATTGTTCCGGTTAAAGATCTTGGTAAGAGTGACAGAGATCCAGAAGATAGAAGCATCAGTAATAATTGGGGAGAAATTGTCATTTCATTCCTACCCCTCCAGACTTCCTGGAATTAACCAGATTTTTAGATCAAGAGAGAATCTGTCAACAGTTTGCATACGCATCTTTGAAAAGGGCAAGGATTAAAGCACTAATTGCGTGAGTCACGAGATACCTGTGCGGTGAGAAATCCGTGGTTTTTAAAACAGCTGGCTGCTTAAACATTAGATTTGATGATAGACAGTCCCTTTAGAATCAGGTCATCTAAAAAGACACCAGGTTTTTTTCCTCTCTCTCTCTCCCCTCCCCTTTTTGAAAAGAGATTAAGAGGAAAAAAATATGCATCCTTAAAAAACCCCTGAAATTCAAGTTCTAGAAATGGCTGTGATTTTGATAAACAAAGGAGATTGGAATTAAAAAAAAAAAGAAAGAAAGAAAGAAAAAAAACCTAAGCAAAGCTGTTTCAATTGTCAGAGAACGATCTGAATGTAACCCCATCATGGCAGTACTTTACCCTAAAAGTAATGGGCAGATCACTGGCTTTGTGTACAGTAAGGTTGAGCATTGCGGTGCGATGTTCAGCTCTTTGGTGCATGTGTGGAAGGCCCGGCTGAACTGGAATGGAATGAGCTAGAGAAGCCATTGATGTATTGGGGCTAGTGCTTGGACATCGATGTTGTCTTGGACATAACTGTGACTTTATCTGTTGGTTTCTTTGCTTTTGAGTGTTTGCATTGTGCAGAGATAATTTGGGCAAAGAGAACTAAGCTAATGAAGGTTTGTGAGTGGGAAGAACTTCTAAGAAGACTCCAATTCCCATTGCTAATTGACTAAAAATAGCAAATTCCAGCTCTTCCTGGGGCTGAGGAAGCTGTCACCTTCCCCCCCACCCCCCCGAGAAAAATGCTGCTATTTGGGGATGGAATATTCAACAAGTAGGATTTTCAAAAACACTCTGGTCAGATTAAGGGATAGGCTGGGGTTTTCAAACTGGGGATTGGGACCCCTCAGGGGGTCATGAGGTTATTATATGGGTCACGAGCTATCAACCTCCACCCCAAACCCCGCTTTGCCTCCAGCATTTATAATGGTGTTAGATATATAAACAAGTGTTTTTAATTTATAAGGGGGTGGGGTTCGCACTCAGAGACTTGCTGTGTGAAAGAGATCACCAGTATAACAGTTTGAGAACTCCGGGATAGGCACTGTTGGCTCATGCCGATGGCCCAAGTGCCTGGAGTGAGAACTATGTCAGGATCAAAGCTTACTTTTTAAATATAAAACTTTCTAGATCTAATGGCTGCCAAGAAATGCTTGAAAATGTTCTGTGTCTCACCCTTGCAGTGACATCTGTCTGAGTGTGCGGAGAGCCTGAAACAATAGCTCCTTAGAGAGGGAAGTGCCCCATTAATCCCAATGGAGTGATAAGTCCAAGTCACACTGACCTGGGGCGCACCAACCCAGCAGAGGGCTAAGTGCATGGCAGGAGAAAGAAGCAACAGGCCTGGCCAGCTGATAAAACCTCAATTCCTGGTGTAAGTAGTGGAGGCCACTTCCTGCCATCCTGCTTCTCAGGGGTGCAGAGCGACCCCTGTTGATGCTCCTTGGAGGGAAATTGGATCCTCATGCTACTTCAAATTGGGGGTGCAACTATGGGCATCACCCTGGGGCACGTTTAATAAATCCCAGAAGTTACTCTTCGCTGGCCTAACTGTCCCTGTGAAGTCAACAGTAAAACTCCCATTGATGTCAGTGGGAGCAGAACCTGGGCCAATGCTGAGTGCTTCCGAACATCCCTCTCAACGTGCTTCTTGTGGTGTGAAAATCTGTTGCTGGCATGCAGGTTCTGTGCATGTGCCCACGTGTGTGCATGTGCACCCTCACACGCGGGCAGGAGATGGCATGTCTGCAGGACTGGGTTATTTGTTACTTGGAAAATTCAGGTGGGTCCATCTGATCCCTTTGCATGAAGCCTCGATGGTTTGAGAAGCCGCTTGTGCTTCTGCTGAAGAAAATAATACATTCAAAGCCTGTCCACAGCCTGTTCGTGTTTGACAGCAAATGTTAATAATGACAGGGCTCAAAGTAACCAAATGAAGCAGGTTTGTCATCTCATCTCTTTAGACAGCCAGATAGAAACGCATTTCTTTGGTCCTGTTTGTCCGTTTGCTCGCCATATAGGGGGACTGGTGCTATTAATGGGTTTGAACAATACAGGCAGTGTATTTGCAGCATACACATTTCCCTGATTGAGGGTTTTAGGATGCTTAACGTGTTAAGGTTTTTAGGATCTCCCAGTCTGAATGGAAGGAATGACCTCAGCTCAGAAACTCTGATAAGACAGGGAACTTTATATGCAGTCCCAGATTCGATTATAATGCATGGAATTTGGATATGGTAAAGGTAAAAATTCTCTCTCTTTCTAAGAATTCTGCTGCATAAAAAACAGTTGCCTTAAATCCACAAGAGGCTTTAAAAGCAGCACCATACCGCAAACTTGAACTTGCCAAGACTTTTTTTAATTCTTTACAGGGTTTCACTAACTAATGCTGGCTTCTGGCCTAAGGATTTGTGAGATATGGATCAAAGTGGCCAGGAGATAAGTGATCTACTAATTCTATAGACTAATAGACATAGCACCATTTTAGTAGGGTGTGTACTGATGCTTAATTCAAACCTAAGAATCGGTAAAAACCTAGGTCTGCTTCGTAGGCATTCAGGAAAAGGAGTATTTTCCCACAGACTGGTTTGCACCATCTTTTTTTGCAGCTATGTACAGTAGCTGTTGCCGTTAATACTTAGATTAATATTCTGGGTTACTGTCTCTTTTCTTAAACTTCAGTTAGACCTTTTGGTGCAGTTCTTGTTTTATGAATTTAATGCTGAACTTGAGAGGATTTTCTTTACTAGAAAGATGACGTGTTGTAATAAGATGTTGCCATAGCTAAGGTACATTGCCGTCCTCTTCACACAAGCAACCTGGAATGATTATTTTTTTAAAAATGAGGTACGCAGTGTTTGTGCAGCCTCTTTCAAATTTCCAGGGTCAGGTCCTCAGCTGATGTCAATTAGCCAGACTCCCTTGAAGACAACTGAGCCAAGGCTGTTGACTCCTGTGGAGCATCTGGCCCTATATTTTCATGTTAAGCAAATTTTCTAAGCTATTCATTTAGGCTATTTAAAAAAAATAATCTTTTGGAATACAGGAAGATTGACAGGTATTCAGGTCATTTTGGTCATCTGCCTAGTCTCTCCGAGCTACTGTTATTTGGATGGAGTTTCCCATTGAGGATTTGGGCCTGAGTTATTTCCTCAACTCCCTTTCTGAATTCCTCTCTACCTGTTATGCCTATGAAGATTTGTCACTCTACCTTGACACAATTCTCTAATAACCTAGTTTTGGTGACTGATAAAAAAAAAAATATGACTTGACTGCTCATTTCAGCAATGCATGACCATTGCTGCTCGTGTAGGTATTCAGATTGTATAGTCTCTGGGAACGGGTTTGAAGATCTTCTCAGCTAAGGACATTGGCTTCAATTGGTTAATCATTTATTGCACACAAGCTGTCCTCAAAGCAAACTGTTCCCAGTGACTGACTGGCTGGAGTGTCATTAGGTCCCTACTGGAGTATGTAGCCTGTCTGTCCTCTTGGCAGCAGAAGTTGTTCTACAAGGTGGGCCTATGGGAAGGTGACACCTCCCCCTTCCTTTGGCAGGTATGCTTGGCTTGCGTCACGTAACATAATACAAAGAAAAGGGAAGGTGGAGCGATCAGGGAGGCAAACACTTAGATATTCGTTTTGGCCTTAGAAACAAAAAGTAGCTCTGTTTTGGCACCCTATTCTGGGCCGTACTAGAGTGGTGCACCTTATATTTCGTATGACTAACGAACTTAGTATCTCGCAGAGCAGATGTTGGCTCAGTGGGATTGCTTTTGTGAGGAAGTGTTCACCTGCATGAGTAAGGGATGCATTGGGTTGGTTTAAATTCTGTTTCACTGAAGGCCTGAAGACAAACTTGGCAGCCAATTTTTCTGCTAACTATCAGCCTTCACAATGGGATATGGTTAATCTGGAACCTTTTCGAATGTGTTTAAGCGTTGTGGCTGTAAAAGTAAAGACCAGGTCTTGAAATGTGATTGATGGGAGGAAAAGAATTGAGAGGAATGATTGACTTGCTATCTGTAAATTGACTAACTCAACTGTTTGGGGAAAGATGACCCAAATGGGATGAACTGATTCGGTAACCCCATTCAGATCATCTTTATAGCAACATTATGTAACCTCTACTTCCTCCATAGTCCATTATCTTTTAAATATGACACGTTTATTAATACTTCGATAAGAAAATAAGTTGTACAGTCAACAGTACTGTTTCTCATGAATAAAAATAGCAACTAGAAAGCTAATAGCTATTAAGAATTTCATCTTGCAAGGTCATATTCCAGCAGCAGTCATGTATTCTGATTTTAGCCTAGACTGTCATGCCTTCCTTACTAGGCACAACAAATTTTCCTCTTATCTAAAACCTTAGACAGTGGGGGCTCAAGAGCCCAGATTGTGAATTAGAAAAAATAAACAAGTTTCCTTGTGGAAGAAACTGAAAAGATTAGACAGATATTAGTACTAACACAGAGCTGTCTAGTTAATTAATAGCCGTTCTTCTGAAGGCAGAGTTAAAGTTCCTATGTTGGCCATGATATTTTTGACGTTACATTGGAGGACTATGGCAGTTTTGAAAGCCTTTTGTCTGCCACGGGGCCAAAGCTACTGAGAGTGCCCTTGTTGCCAAGAAGGCTAACGGCATTTTGGCCTGTATAAGTAGGGGCATTGCCAGCAGATCGAGGGACATGATCATTCCCTTCTATTCGGCATTGGTGAGGCCTCCTGTGGATACTGTGTCCAGTTTTGGGCCCCACACTACAAGAAGGATGTGGAAAAATTGGAACGAGTCCAGCAGAGGGCAACAAAAATAATTAGGGGGCTGGAGCACATGATTTATGTGGAGAGGATGAGCGAGCTGGGATTATATAGTCTGCAGAAGAGAAGAATGAGGGGGGATTTGGTAGCTGCTTTCAGCTACCTGAAAGGGGGTTCCAAAGAGGATCGATCTAGACTGTTCTCAGTGGTACGAGATGACAGAACAAGGAGTAATGGTCTCAAGTTGCAGTGGGGGAGGTTTAGGTTAGCGCATACATATTCTTTCCTGCGAGCGCGTGGTGAAAGCACTGGAATGGCGTTACCTAGGCGAGGTTGATGGAATTTCCTTCCTTAGACGGTTTTTAGTCAGGCTTTGACTAAAAGCCCTGACTGGGTTCTGGGATGCGTCCTGCTTGAGCAGGAGGGTTGGACTAGATAAATTCTCCTGAGGTCTCTTTCCAACCCTCGACTTTCCTATGCATTCTTATTGAGGGTTATCCTCGAGGTAAAGCTGGTTGAAGTACGCGAATCTCTAAAATTGTTTGCAAGTGCTGTACTTTTCTTCCTCAGTAGAATTATTAAAAAACTTACAAGACCTGAGAGAAATCTTGTCTGCATTGACTGTCGATCTTGCCTGCTTGCTACGACCACAGCTGGAGTTTAAGAGTTCCTTATCTCTCAAATTGATGAACGCCACGACGCTGCATCTCCCCGCATTCAGTGGCAAAATAGTGTCACAGGACGAGAGCAGAAAACGTCAGACATATGTCTGACTACCAGCTTCCCCTAAATTAGTGCAGCAGCTCATTTTTCCTCAAGCCGCCGAACCCCTTCTGGAAGCGGAGACCGCCGACACTGTTATTCCAGTGGCTCAGGGGGACACGTTTCGTAGCCCACAAGCTCTTAATCTCTTCTGATCTTTAATTTTTAAAGCACAAGCCAAGACCAACAGTGTCTCTCTGATCTTCCCACAGTGGCCAGCAAATAGGCAGAAGTTGAATGGCTCATCTGCCTTAATTTCTAGCTACCAACTATCCCCTCAATTTCGCATTTTCTCTTCTTCTCTTTTGACCACATTACTTATTTGCCATATTAATAAGGGGTAGCAGGCTAAAGTGGAAGAACAGTAGTTAATTAAGCATACAATTTTTGTTAACTGATTAAAATTGCAGGGATATGGTAGGTAGCTTACCTGAGGGGGCCCCTATCATTAAATCATTGTCATCGCTGCTTTTGAAAAAAAGTCCATACGAAACAGCTTAACGTAATGGAGCCCTGAAGAAGTTACGACTCCAGTGCTGTGACTGTTACTCCAGTTTCCCTGATGGTGTTACTCCATGGAATTCTGGAGAAAGAGGAGTAACTGCCACAGGAGTGGAGGAAGTATCTGGAAACGGGGCAGATGTTAGAACTTAGGAAAGTTACTTCTTTCTGTTAAACTGGTGTCAACCAGTAGTGACATCAAAGCCATTATGTTCAATCTGCCTTATCCGAAATCTTAGCTGGAGATGACCAGCTATGGTGGCAAGATCTGAGCCATCATGCTACTGATCAAAAAAAAAACGATTTCGTTTTTATGTGCATGGTGCCATTGTGTCCAACACAGCCAGGGGATTGGTCGGGCCCTCCAGAGCATACATAGGCATAGTGGCTGCGCCCAAGCTGAACTTGGAAGGGACCATACAGCTCATCTCCTCTTGGCATCAATGTGATCGGTACCTGTAACACAGGCCACGTCTAGGACTACGCTCGCCGTATTGGCGGCGTTAAAATCGATTGCTCTGGGATCGATTATATCGCGTTGATCTTAGACGGGATTATATCCGTCTCCTGAGCGCGCTTCATATCTCGATTCCGGAACTCCACCAACCCCAACGGAGTTCCGGAATCGACATGGCGAGCCGCGGACATCGATCCTGCACGGTGAAGACGGGTGAGTAAATCGATTTTAGATATTCGACTTCAGCTACGTTATTCACGTAGCTGAAATTGCGTATCTAAAATCGATTTTATCCCGTAGTGTAGACCAGCCCACACACTCATCAGTGGGTTACATTTGAATTTTCAATCAGTTTTTCATAAGATATTGCTATATGATTGGAGGTCAGATAACACTGGAGGTGTTTAAGCACAGATTAGACAAACAACTCTCAGGGATAGTCTAGTTTTATTTGGCCCCACCTAAGCAGGGGGGATGGACTAGATGTTTTTTCACGGTCCCTTCCAGTGCTACATTCTGTGATCTTTAAGCTTTTTTTAATGTAAGAGTCAAAGATCTTAAATATCTTAAAGAAATGAAATAATTTTCCCTAACTAACCAGTTCTTTTTCTTTAGCTAGGGTCTGGTCCAACTCCCACTGAAAGCTATACGACCATATCTAGTTGAGCGCTTTCCATTGCATGGTAGCACATGCTAACTGATTGCCAGTTAATCAATGTTACAGGATTGTAATACTAATGGGTGTCTGTGCTAGCATTCACCAGTCCTCCCAGGTCTGTAAGAGCCAAGTGGATAATGTGTTTCTAAATTATTTGTCTCCATAGTGTAGGTCTGCTCCAGTAGAAATCAAGGGCAAAACTTCCACTGACTGCAGTGAGAGCATAGTCAGGCCCTCATTTTTGGCCAGCTGCTTCTTTACATGCAAATAGAGGAATTGGTTTATAATCTATTGTCAATCACATAAAAGAGGTTTTCTTTCAGCAGTAAGATCAAAGAATGCTCGTCTCTCTTCATCTGGCAGAAGCAGCCCCTCTCACAATTTCAAATTCATTAAATTCAGTAAATTAATGTATTTATATTGAGTTATGAAATGTGCCTATCTGACCCTCAGGCACCTGTAAAAAAATGACAAATTACAATCAAGGATAAATATCTTTCATGTAAATATACTTTGCCGCCCACGGCCACTCCATGTTAAAACAGATCTCCCTCTAAGCTCGAGGGGCCTTTTAAAAGTATGAAAATTAACACCCTGTGACTAAAAGCCTGGAGCAAATTTCTGGACCTTTTGACGTGCCAGCCACTGATTTCAGTAGGGGCTGGATTTCCCCCCATCCCTGAGAAGACAGCTGAGGAGAAAGGAATGATTTTCCTATTCAAGTAATAGCATCTTTTTTTTTTTTTTTTTTTAAGAGAACACAGGATGCATGGAAGAGCCTCAGCAAAATAACAATTACGAATAAATGCATTTCACAACAAAATAGTTGCAAATCATTTTCTCTTCCTCTTTCCTGCCAAAACCTGAATTCTATGTTTCTCTTCTAATATTTTTGGACACGGCTTTAGTAAAATGAACAAAGCTCTCTGCTCTGGTTTAAATGTTAAGGTTATTGTCAAGCGCTGAAAGATAAACCAGAACACCGTGTGCTGTGACACAGCTGCTCTGTGCAAATCCCCTCCCACTGTCAACTAATTCGAGCTGCGTTTGTCAGCCCCTCACAGATGAGCATCAACTCAATGAAACCTTTGCATGGAACCCAAATCGTTTAATCACCTCTGACATCTTGATATCCTGGATGGATACAGAATGACACTGGCAAGAAATTTTAGTTTAGTTGGCAAATGCCTTCAGTCCAGCCTTCTCCTAGCCGAGGTCCATAGTAAGGGGGGCTGTACCACTATGCGCTCAGTGGGCTGTAAGCCGGGTCCATTTCATTGGAATTTCTAAGTGCTGCTGTAATACATAAAATAAAGAATATTTCTGCGCAGTTACTCCAGACTTACTCTGCTAAGATCAGAATCTTGCCCAATAATAATGATAATAAATTAACCTTAGTCCAATTTAGCTAAATTGAAAGCTACAAGAGCATGTTCACCAAGGACCAAGCTACAAGAGAATGTTCACCAATGCACAAGAATCGGATCCGCACTCTGAGCTGATGCTGCTACCATGCTCCCCTTGACTTGTACATTCAGCTCCTTGCAGGGGTGGGGAGAGTTGTATGCAGAGGGTCTTTGATCGTGGTTGGCTCACAGCTCTGAACTTGGAACCTGGCAGTGTTTCTTTCCACATTTCAGTAATTGCTGATTCTGAATGCTGAAATATTTATAACTGTGTATTGGGGAAAAATGTTGTGCCAGTCCAGAAATCCCTCCAGTATTAATATAGAGCTAAGGGAACTGAGAATTTCCCTATTATAATTTTATCAAAGTAGAAAATGCTCTCTTTATTCAGAGGCTAACGTGGCTCTTGAGGGGTTCAGCCAGGGCTGCAGGGAGCAGAACAAGTGTCTGTTGGGGACCTTGTGCTTTGGAGGCTGGTATTCTTAGATAACATCTCTTCATAATAGAGTCCCAGGATTTCTTCTGACTACGGACATGAAGCATGACAGCACTGGATGCTGTCAATTACTTGCATGACAGCTCAAATGAAGGTGTCCGTGCCACCACCCAGGAGCACTGCAGTCTGACAGACGTCGTGAAGGCAGGGTGGGAAAGGAGGTAGGGGAGGAATATCAAGATCAGGTCAGACCCTTAGCTAGTTCATGACTTCTATGCTCCTGCTGTTCAGTTATTTATATTGCCCTGCATGCTTCGGCTGCCTTAACGTGCTTTCACTGAGTAACCCTTTCTTCCCATGTCCTGTTTTTTTTCCATAACTTGGCACCATCCAGAAGCAGCCAACTCCAGCACTCAGAGCTTACGTAACTTGGCAACGTCTTCACCTCAAGCGAGGAGCGTCCTTTGACCTTTCTCATGAGCTTCTTTTCGTTTCTGACACTGGGAGTGGAGATGCAGGCAGATGAAAATCAAGCAGATGGGAGTGTGCTGTAATGAGGACAGCGCAAGATTAATCTCGTAGGTCAATAATGCTCCACCACTGAGAGTTGTACAACCGTAGCTAACACAGGAAGAAATTCAATTGCAACAGCATTTAGGTTCGGTGTTGTAAACCTGCTCAAGGAATTGGTTGTCCAGTGAAATGTGGCCTGCCAAGTTCCATTCTATTATTGGAAGATACAATTGTCCCTGGCTGAAGCCTAATTTGTCCTTTGTATTACACAGTTTCTTTCACTTCATCTTTTAACTGCCCTGCCAGAGCCGTGTCAACGCTGGGGAAATTCACCAGCTCCTGATCAGTGTTAGACGCAGTGGGATCCAGAATGCATGCAAGGCATCAGTGTCCAGGCCTGATTTTACGGCTGGTCTACTAAAGCCTGATGAAACGCAAGTCTGGGTGACGTGGCTGGAAAAATGGCTCAGGCCAGAGGCACTTTGTCCTCACAATGGCTTCCAATGATTTTAACTCAAGTTTAGCAGAATTGGGGTTGATACAAGTGAGGGAGGTAGAGTAAATTTTCTCAGTATGAACCAAGTCCTGTCCCACCGAATCACAAAACTCCCCTGGATTCCGGTAGCAGCAGAACTGGAGTCTGAAGCCCTGGCTGAGCTGGTAAAGGAGGGACACCTTGCAAGTCTGTAGAAACTCAGGGCTAGACTCTGACAGGGAGGTCACAGACCTGTGAAGGATGTGCTGTGGAGCTGCCCTGATCCAGCAAATGCCCTGTGAAATCTAGCAGGGGCTGTCTTGGCCAGGGCTGCCCTCTGTGTCTGCAAGTCTGCTCCATCCATTTCTCCCCAGGGTGCACCATCCCTCTCTGGAAAGCATTTGGGTCTCCCTCTGCACCAACTGGCATGAGGGGCTGGTTGGACATGTTCTTGGGGTTCAGAGAAGGCCTGGCCTGAGTGCCGTTGCCCACCTTGGGGGCCCAGAGCTGGAAACAACCTCTCCCAACTCTGCTGCAACCAGCAGGAACTGAGAGCAGCTGACAATTGAGGCCACCACCTTCATTGGTGATAGCCAGCTTTACCCTAGCTGCAGGGAGACCAGAATCAGGCCCTACTTATCTGCCGTAACTCAGAGCTTCTCCGTTTTCCTCTTCTGTAATTTTCTTTGCTTCTGTTGCCTCTAAAGCTAAAGGCCAGAAATGTTGCTAACCTTCCAGTCGAAAGAACAAGCTCCACGAATAAAAGCTCTTGCATTGTCTAGCTTGACAAGAACCACTAAATGCTGCTCTGTTTGCATGCTGCAGGCCACCCCAGCTCGATTTGTCCAAGCTATGTGGTCTGTTATGTATCTCCGAGTATGAACAGCAGGGCTTAGGAGATCAGAATGAGGATATGTTGCACAGCTGCCTAAAATCCTGTTCAAAATGGTACCCCGTGGCTGCTGCTAATGCAATGGTGCGTGGTGTGGTCATTCACCATTGGTTTTCAGGGACCCATCTCTGTGTGGAAGATCTAAAGCCAGGCTACTCATCTCTTCTTAGATGTTAGTTTGGGCTGACACACCAGGGATTGAATCAGAGATTTCCAGAGCTAAAAGCAAAAGTCTCAGGCGCTGTTGCTAGAGGCTGTAGCAGACTCACGACCTGTGTCGATCAGGCGTGGGATGGGCCGTGAAACACACAAAGAAATGGATAGCACTAGCTACCACTGAGACTGGTTAAAAGAGTTGTATTCCAACAGTAGCCACGGCAGAGGGGCCTGAAATCTCTATTGCATTGCACAGGCTCCCCTTGACAAGGCAAATTCATGTAGGCAGCCTTAGTGAATATGGGGGATACTGGCACAAAAGGTAGGTAGGTGACCAATTCCTGTTGAAAATCAGTGTGATTTGACTGCCTAACTCCTAAAATGTGCCTTGCAAAAATCACCCCCTTGAGAACTACTGGCAAGTTCTTGCAGTGACCTCATGTCCATCTTCCCTGTAATATGGCAAGTAAGTATTTCCCTTGGGAATTCGGTTTGCAAGCAGAGCATTGGCCAGAATGGGTGAGAGGCCTACAACTCCCCCGCACTGCTGCCAAGTCACCGATTCTGTTGATATATTGAGAACGCCACTTGGTGGCTAGTCATAGGTCACAGGTTGGATAAAAATGAAGCTTAGTGAGATAACTCATCTGAGTCTTGGAACAAGTGAGCTAGCCAGGTAGACTAATCCATAAGAGAGGGGTAAATACATTAACGTGGGGAGGGTGTGTGAAAAACTGTGTTTACGCTGGGGCTCAGCAAACTATGTTCTGCCATAAAATTTACATATTTCCAAATCTCTCCATCATTTAGAGATTACGACAGAAGAATTTCTCTTTTTTTAACACTTTTTTTAAAATGTATAATGTGCAGTAGCTTGGCTGTGTGTTGCTGAGTTCTTTCAGCAGGCATAATAGACCAACAAGTCATGTGTATATGTTCTGATCCCCGAGGTGAAGGCTAATAGGAGTTAAGGGCTGCATGTTAAGGAATTGATGCTATTGGGAGCTGAATTCACCAAGTGTTTTGCTTGCATGTTCATTTTTTAGTTGATACGATCTTGGTTACCTAGGTCTGTAATGATGCACCAGTGGTTTCACTCTTGCAGTAATGAATATCAGTCAACTCCTCACTTCCTTGTATCATTCTGATACAAAAAATATCCAGCACTCAGCTATTTGTTGTGCACTTATTAATATATAAAGTGACCTAACGTATTGCATATTAAATAAAGCTATAGCTCTTCCTGAATGCTGAGGGATGTAAAACTTTATTAATAGCCCTTCTGAGGTAGGTGAATTGTGCGGCTGGATGTTTTTTCTCTTCATCCTCTATGCTACAGAGTTCACGCCTTGATTCGCTTGACTTGCATGCTCCTAATAAAGTTTAAATCACTCAGCAGAAGGATGAGCCATTACTTTATTGAATAGACAATGCATAGTGCAACTCTGGGGTTAGAAAAGAAACTTCCTATACCATTTAATGTCACATTTTGTTTAATGTTTTGAAATCAAATACTGTAGTTATAACCAAGACTTGTATTAGGGCTACAGGACCATTGGTGAAATGCCATTGACTTCCATAGGACCTAGAAACATCAAGACTTGATTCAGATCTCACTTACATTGGTTCTACACCAGTGTAAGACCATTGACTTCCATTGAGTGATTTCTGTGCATACACCTATGGATAGTTCCAGGTACCCCAGTTACATATGCGATCACTGTACTTGAACATGAACTTTAGGCGTGCACAAGTTTGCATGCTTTTTGAAAAATCGGAGCCAAAAGATAACGAATTGTCGTCTTTTTATTAAAAACATGCTTTACTGAGCTGTTGAACCAGTGATCTAATGGTGGTGTGAATGTTAATAGCATGAAAAATAACCTGAAAGCTGTTCATAGCCTTAAACCGGGGAGTGGCTAAAAACTCCCCTCTCGGGTCTCTGATCCCCTTACACACTAGACACCCATCCGAAAAGCTGATCCGCGCACAATGGTGAGCGTGGAATTTCAGGCTTAACATCACAATTTATCATTTCTTATGTGTGTTCCAATAACACTGGCCGAGATCAGAGCGGCGGGTCCTGGGAATTCACTGAGATACAGTCACTGCCCTGAAGGGCTTGTGTTCTAAATAGACAAGAGAGACACTTTGGAACAGAGACACGGAGAGGTCAATAAATTGTCCATTCCAACTTACTTATTTATTTATTTATTTATTTCTGAAAAAATGATTTGATTTGATTTTATTTTTTTTTAAGAAAAAATTCTCAGAATTGTTTTTGTTTTTTAAATTTTCTGGTCCTTAGACTTTGTTTTAGAAAATGAAAAGTAACATTTTGATATTTGAAAATACGAATTGTCTGATTTTTTATGCATTGTCCAACTAGCTCTGGAGGTGGGTAAACAAGAAGGCTTCATATAACCCTGTAACTGCAGGAACCCACTGCTCACCTTAGTGCATATGCATGTACGCAGCATAATAAATTGGTTTCATGCAGCTACACGTGGGTTTTGCCTGTGTGTTTACGGACCGTTTATAAAGGGCAATGTGCGCTTTAGCCTGTGGTCCAATGACTAAGAAACAGACACCAGGAGTCCTGGCTCCAAAGTCAATTCCTAGCTCTGCCACTGAGCTTCAGTGTGACATTGGACAAGTCACTTCCCCTTGCACCTTTTGTCTCTCTAGTCTGTTTAGATTGTAAGCTTGGGGCAGCATGTGTACGCCACCCAGCACGATGGGGCCTTGGTCCTGGTTGTGTCTCTAGCTGCTATGGGCTGTTGAACCGGTGATCTAATGGTGGTGTGGATGTTAATAGCATGAAAAATAGCCTGAAAGCTGTTCATAGCCTTAAGGTGGGGAGTGGCTAAAACTCCCCTCTCGGGTCTCCGATCCCATTACACACTAGACACCCAGTGTCTCTAGCTGCTATGGTTAATAATAATTAATAATTAACATTGAGACTTCTCTCTCTTACCCCTGGACATCAGGTGTATCTTCACTGACGTTAGGGTTCTTACACCAATTTTAAACCAGTGTGAACAAGAGGAGAATCAGATCTGTAATAAGGTTTCACAGTGTATATTTTCAATGAAGGTTTTGCATAGCTCGCTGTACACCACATTGGAAGTTTAACCTTCACTGCTTGTGAAGTTTGCTCTTTGTGTGACCAGAAAAGGGAGCGTCTGAACAGCACGAATTACATTTTCAAGTGATATAAGTGACATAAAAATCCCAGCGGTAGTAAATATCCAACTTTGCTGAAAGATGTGTGTCACCTGCTGCTACTGCTGTTCTCTGTGAGGGTGTTTCTCGCTGATGAAGTGAGAAGCTTTTAAAAACGATTTTATGCAATCACTGTTAGTATGAATAAAAAATAATGTGGAGAATTAGGACCCTCTTAAGTGTCAATTTTTTCCAATTAAAATTTAAAGTTGACAGTTGCTTGGTTATAGCAGAACATGCATTTTCCCACTTCAGAGTATGGTGGGAGCCACTAACTTCATAGTTTTAAAACACGTCTTATTATTAATTAAAACATTACTAAAATGTACATAGGTCAAAGCACTGGGTACTAGAGGGAAAACTCTGATGAGCTTCACGAACAGAGTGCCCTGTGATTGGCCAGGGAATAAAGCCAACTTATCTGTGCACAAAATATAAGTGCCAGGGCTCTTTTTGTAAGTTCCCCTTGCAGTTTAGAAGCCACTTTTTCCCGTTAGGACATAAATGTTGTTATCCTCTGTCTGAATCTTGGTGGGTTCTCTCCTGCAGGTAGGTTCCCTCTCAGCTCCTGAGTCCTGTGTCGGTGCAGCACACGGTCTGAGACCTTTAACCTAGAAGGGCCAGTTTGTGGAGCTGCCAGGTGCTTTTCTTGAAAGTCCAACAACTTGCTAAGGTGCCCAAATGATGAGTATAGTATCCCTTCAAGTCAGTGCCCCCCCCAACTTTTTACGTTGCACCCCACCTTACCCCGGGGGCACAGATTACATGATGGGTGTGGGGTCAGGGACCGAGACTGGAGCTGCAGCTGGGGCCAAGGCCAGGAGTGGGGTGGGAGCCATGGCCGGGAGCCGGATCAGGCCTGGGAGCCAAAGCTGGGGCCTAGCCTGGGGGCAGGGCCAGGGCCAGAGCCCGAGTGGAGCTGGGGGCACAGCAGGACTGGGAGCCAAAGACGGGGCCTCAGCTCAGGATGAGGCTGGAACTGGGAGCGGAGCAGGGCTGGGTGGCACTCCCTCCCCACCTTCCTGACTGTTCCTCCGTGCCCCTCTAAGGGGGTCCACCTCACAGTTTAGGGAGCACTGTCTTTGTATTTCAAAAGCCAGGAGAGTAGCTGTGCATGTAGGTAGCTAGGCCTGGAAGTGTCATCGGTAAACACAGTTATTTAGAACCCTGTTGGGTCTGTGTGGTTTCCTCAGGCCCTTAATGTTGCATGGAGAGCAGTCTGGCAACTCTCACCTCTTCTAAGAATCTTGTCTTAAGGTCTGAAGTGGGACATGAGGGATGTGCCAGCCTCATGTTAGCACTGGGGGCGTTCCATCTTGTGTGTATTTGTGGGGCAGGGGGAGTATAGTTTCACATCTTAAATATATTTTCCTGCTTTCAGGATAGGTGCACAACGATAGTCCCTTAACCACTGAATGCCACTGCATTCTAAAAAGGTTATTAAAATTTTAATAGGCAGCATAAGGAAGTATTTTTTCACGCAATGCACAGTCAACCTGTGGAACTCCATGCCAGAAGATGTTGTGAAGGCCAAGACTCTAACAGGGTTCAAAAAAGAACTAGATAAATTCATGAAGGATAGGTCCATCAATGGCTATTAGCCAGGATTGGCAGGGATGGTGTCCCTAGTCTCTGTTTGCCAGAAGCTGGGAATGAGTGACAGGGGATGGATCACTTGATGGTAACCTGTCTGTTCATTCCCTCTGGGGACCTGGCATTGGCCGCTGTTGGAAGACAGGGTACTGGGCTAGATGGATTTTTGATCTGACCCAGTATGGCCGTTCTTATGTAAAATTTAGGACCCTGTTTGCTCTGGGCACACTGAGTTTGATGGCCTGAATTCCTGTGTCTGTCGGGAGTTGGGGGAGCTCATCCGATCTGAGGAGCTGCGTGGAGGATCAGCACTACAGAGAGACATAAAGAAGAGCTGCCAGGGGTTTCATTCAATCTCTCACCCCCAGTGTCCCTCTTTGTGAAATTCTGCTGAGCCTGGATTTTTTACTAACAGAGCTGCACCGAAGGAGCCTTGTCCCAACACTGCAACTGCTAAAGCCAGCATCCTGTGACCCAACCTCCTCCTTCAGCTTTGGCCACAGCTGGGCAGGCAAACAAATGTTGGGTCGTTAGCAGCAGGAGAAGAGCATTGCCAAGGGCTTCGGGATGTGGAGGATCAGGCCCATAAAAGGGAGCAAAATGGCATGTTTTGCCTTCTTTGAAAGCCTTTCCAAATTTGCAGATATGAAAGGTTGACTCAAGGATTTATTGGGGAATGGGGAAGGAAGCACAGTGAAAACCTAGGGTGAAAAAGTGAGCCAAGGGTGAATATGGACTATGATACAGGGAAAATCAGGTCTCCAAACATAGTGATTCCTTTGTGTGTGTATAACAGGCTATGAACCCTGGGCATTCAGTGCTGGGGTACAAACTGCTACTTCTTGATCTAAAGGAGGAGCTCCAATAACTCGTAGCAGTAGTAAACTGTTGTCCACTGATGGACAGGCCACGAGAAAGGGTTGTGATGCTCTCTTTGCCAGTGAGTTGCATAAACTCAAAAGTAATTAGAGGTTTCCCAAAACTTTAGGCTGCAGGTTTGTTCACAGGTCTCCATTTAAAAGATAAAACTGAGGTTAGCAGAATAGAGGACTCAGAGGCAAAGGAGGAGAGGGTTACAGCACTCCTACTGCCAGCAGGTGTCATCCTGACTGCTTCAACTGGCTGTGAATAGAATGCATAACAAGCCAATACTTCCAAGATTTCAGTGCAGCAGGAGGAACAGAAAGAGAAAATAGTCCCGTTACCAAACTCGGATCACGGTGTGTCCTAATCAGAATATTGTAAAACACAGATCTTCTCTTGTTGTTGCAACGAGTAATCTGACATTGGCAAAAATTTCATCCCATAATTAAAAGAATCCATTACTCAACCTCTTCTTCCTTGGTAAGGGCCCCCTTTCAAGTGTACATCAGCAGTGCACGTTTTCTGATGCATTGCATGAATACCTCACAAGAGTGAGCTCGTGCTCTGGTCATGCATTACTGTAATAAATCGTTGAAACAAGCTCCAATTATAGCATCCTCTAGGCTTAGGAAAGAGCCCCCGGGGACCGTATCCATTAAAGAAACAAAGGCATTAAAACAACAAGGAGGATCTGATTTTAAAATGCTGAAGCCTAAGTAGAAGCTGCCACTCACACCTTACTGTGCCTCGGCAGTTGGCAGTACAATGGGCTGAGTTAAAAATGGAGATGGAAGCCCGGCTCTGAAATTGCCATCCACTCTTTTGTTGTTTTTCTCTTTTTCATTTTAAGAGGGGTCTTTAGGTGCATCACTGTCCCTTGGTCACTGGGTGCAACTGTTGGTTAAGTCAGTGTCAAACACACTTTGTGAGTATTAGGGTTATTTTCTGTAGTTCATTCGTCCATTTCATTCGTCCATTGGCACATCAGTGTGAGTTCCTGGCACATCAGTGTTTACCACGGAAACAAGTCAATTCATTTCTTGGCCCTATGGGAGAAATGCAGCCCCAGCAAAGTCAATGTTTTGCAATACAAAATCCTGAAAATCGTTTCTGATTTACTGTATGCTTCTATTTACTCTGACGAGAAGATGATGCAGTGTCTGAGAGAGGTGTGAAGGAGGGGGATGCAAATAAGATACAATGGATGGATGCTGTCGTAGGAAAACCTACACGCAAACTTCAAAAATGGCTATAGCTTGGAGAAAAACTCAAATCGATTCACTCAGTGTGTATCAAATGCAATTGAATGCTTTCATTCCAGCATCCTAATGGAAAAAAAAATGCACCATTTCTTCTATCATACTGTCTGATATGGTTTTCCCACACACATAGCAGATCATTAACTTTCAGCATGGGTGGGTTTTAATTTAAATTAAAGGCAACAACAAGGAAAGAAAGCACAAACATAAAGTCTTCAGGAGAGAGCATGGTTTGTGAGGCTCCTTCCATGCCAGCAGCCATCTCAAAGTTACTCTCAAGGAGAGTTTAAGGAGGTCAACTTTAAATATAAAAGTGCAATACATAGAAAACAGACTGACATTTAAACAGTGACATGTTCCACTCCATAAAATAGGCATATGACTGCAGTATCTTTGGCCATTGAATAGATTTGCATTCCTCCTGTCAAACCCAAGGTGTGCAAGCATGTTTTCTTTGTTGTGGTTTTTAAAATGTTCAGTAGGTTTTTAATTTAGAAAATGGGCAAAATAAGTGCCTCAGTCTCTAGCTATGTTAAACAATAAACAAAAAGACAGGTACCGATGTTTCCCTTACCTAAGAACCTAGGGGAGTAAGTGCCTCTGAATCTCAGGACAGTGGTCTTCTTCTGCGGCATGTATCAGCGGGTAGCACAAGTAGTTAAGAACCATCCTATATAAAATTAAAGAAAAAGCTGGATAATTTGAAGCCAAACTGTGACCAGCTTAATACAGGGGGGTCGAATCTTCAGCTTAGGACAGAAGGAGATGAGTGGCATTTGGAAACGTAGACTCGGTCAGAGAGAATGGATTATTTTCACTCTTGGAAAATGAATGGATATTGCTTGAAAGATGAATGCCCGCAGTTCTCAGCATTCACAGTAGTTGGAAACGGAGAGTAACTAACCACTCAAATAGCTTTGCAAAGGGTATTGTGGGTTTTCCATCAGTTGGAGCCTTTAAATTGAGATTGGACATCTTTCTAAAAGATAGGCTTGATGCAGAACTCGCTGTCTGAAATTATCTGGCCTGTGTTCTGCAGGAAGTCAGACTTCAGGGGTAGCCAGCCTGGGGCTCCGGAGCCACATGCAGCTCTTCAGAGGTTTTTATTCAGCTCCTTGTATAGGCACCGACTCCGGGGCTGGAGCTACAGGCGCCAACTTTCCAATGTGCTGGGGGGGTGCTCACTGCTCAAGCCCTGGCTCTGCCCCAGGCCCTGCCCCCACTCCACCCTTTCCCACCCCCTCCCCTGAGCCTGCAGTGCCCTTGCTCCTCCCCTCTCCCCCCCAGAGCCTCCTGCACACCACAAAACAGCTGATCAGGAGGTGTGGGGAGGGAGGGAGGGAGAGGCACTGACTGGTAGGGCTGCCAGTGGGCAGGAGGCGCTGGGAGCTGGGAGAGGGGAGCTGATGGGGGTGCTGCTGAGGTATTACTGTGGCTCTTTGGCAATGTACATTGGTAAATTCTGGCTCCTTCTCAGGCTCAGGTTGGCCACCCCTGGACTAGACGATCAGAATGGTCCTTCTGGCCTTGGAATCTGTGAATCAACCATCGATCACATAGTTGATGGTGGCTGGAATTTTCCCCAGGGGGACTTAGGAGCGAAGTCTCACTGCAAGTCAATGGGATATAGACTCCTCAGTCACTTAGGCCATTTTGAAAATCCCAGCCTGAGCCTATATGCTGGAGATGTCTGAACTGAGAGCATGAGGAATGAAAGACAGCAACCTTCTGCCCACCGTGGCATTTAGGTGAACCTGACAATTCCCAGAGAAAGCAGAGAATGGAAACAGAAGAGGACAAAGATCAGGTCATCCTTCCTAACCTGGAGCAAGCATCACCAATCAAAGAGCTTTCATAGGAGAAAAAATATCCCAGTGTTAGTTCTGTACCCACCCAAAGCCCAGGTCAGATGGTGATCGTTATCATTATCCATGTACTTTCAGACCTCTTAAGTGTACGTCTACATTGCACCCAGGAGGTGTTTGCAGCGCGAGCTAGAGCGCTAAAAATAGCAGGGTGGATGTTGTGCCCTAGGGGCAGCTCAGGTTAGTCTCCTGAGTCCAAGCCTGCCTGACCGCCTGGCTCTGAGCTGGGGTGGTTAGCTGAAGCCACCCCCTGTGCCACGGCAGCCACATTGCTATTTGGAGAGCGCTCACTACTGTTTATCTGCACTGGGAGCCAGACCTGCCATCTGCATTGCAACACGAGGGAGTGGGAAAAACAGGGCTGAAATAAGTGAAATATTTTCATAAGGGGGGGGGTGGCAGAGGAAGAAGATGGAGTAATTTTGGTGCGATTGTGGTTAATTGCTTTATGTTTTGGTGAGCTAATGCGAGTGTTGGAATTTGGTATTTGCTGTGCGTTTAATCCCAAAGTTTGTACTCATTCCTCACCCAGGTAAACTCCCATGTAAATGAGTAGAGAATCAGGTCTGAAGTCTCTATATATCTCCCCCAAGTCTTCTGCTTTTGACTTTACAGTGCTGGCAGCTATAGGTGGCGATTGGGCTTCTGAGAGGCTGTGGAATCTGAAATGCTGAGACTCTCTCCATCTTCTCCTTACGCCCCTCTCTCCAATGCGCACACGCATGGCGGATTCTGCTTTTACAGTGGCATTACATGAGGATAAAACAGGCCTGAGCGAGCTAGGTTAGAATCCAGGTTGACACCTTTTATTCTTTGGCCTTCTGCTTTATAAACAGAACTGAAGGAAAGGGATGGGGTGCAAACCATGGCATCATAAGGGTGATTTGTTCTTCTTAGCAAATTAAATTACAAAAAAAAATCTTCACAATCAGAGTTAGAATATTCCTGTACCGTAACCAGGCTTAAATCATTGGGGACACCAAATTTCAAAACCAATGGGTCAGCATGGTGTTAATGGACAAGGAGGCAGCTGGAAGCCATCCATTGGCAGAGCTGTAAAACAAAATCCCTGAATACTAGTTCACAGTAAACATTTCATGACATTTTTTGCCAGGGCAGGGATGTTAGCCTTGGTACCTGAGCTAAATTCCAGCTTTTCTGCCTTCCTGAAATCCCCTTTGGATTTACTAAAGTAGCTTCTGAAAACCCATTGTGGCCATTTTGTCAAGTCTGTGAGTACTTTGAATGAAAGGCTCCCTATTAACATCACTTACTATTCATTATTGTTCATTTAAAAGGTGTGATTATCAGAATGTTCAATCTGTCTGAATAACAGCTGATGATATTTAAAAAAAAATAGATCTGTTAGTTGTACATGATTGTTCTGAGAATGACCAGTAACTGCACACCACACCACACCACTGAAACACCAACCCAGGAACCAATTCCTGTAATAAACCTTGTTGCCAACTCTGTCTCCACATCTACTCTAGTGACACCATCAGAGGACCTAACCACACCAGCCACATGATCAGGGGCTCATTCACCTGCATGTCTACTACTGTGATATACGCCATTATATGCCAGCAATGCCCCTCTGCCATGTACTTTGGACAGACTGGACACTCCCTATGCAAAAGAATAAATGGACACAAATCGGACATCAGGAATGGTAACATACAAAAGCCGGTAGGAGAACACTTCAGTCTCCCCGGGCATTCAATAACACCCTGATAAAAGTAGCCATACTTGAACAAAAAAACTTCAAAAACAGACTGCAACGAGAAAATGCAGAACTAAAATTCATTTGCAAATTTAACATCATTAATTTAGGGTTGAATAGGGACTGGGAGTGGCTGGCTCATTACAAAAGCAACTTTTTCTCTGCTGAAATTGACACCTCTTCATCAATTATTGGGAGTGGACCACATCCACCCTGACTGAATTGGCCCTGTCAGCACTGGTTCTCCACTTGTAAGGTAACTCTCTTCTCTTCATGTGTCGGTATATAATGCCTGCATCTGTAACTTTCACTCCATGCATCTGAAGAAGTGGGTTTCTAAAGACTAAGGTGCTACCGGACTCCTTGTTGTTCTGAGACCTGTTATCCACAAAGGCTGTGAAAGAAGTAACGAAATGCCTTTTACAGCCGCAGTAGCTATTACTGGAGTTTTACTGATACCTCATTTCTCTAAGAAACATGTATGTTCTGCTGACCATAACCTCAGTCTTAAATCTGTCTCCTCGTCTGTACAAAATGGGGGGCAGACATTTTGTATTTGTCTGCTGAATGTTTTGAAGCTTGGACTGTGCTTTCCCTGAGAGTTTACTGCATTGTGCCAGTGCTCTAAAATCCCAGAAAAGGTTCTGGGTAGAAACTGGCATATTTGTAGAGATGGCACCTGAATAATCAGCCTTTGCCACTAGCAGTTACCACATTTGGTGCCTGAGTTGCAGTAGCTTGTTCTTAGTTACCTCAGTTCTTTCCTAGTCTTTGTGGTGATTGTTGGCAAATGTTAACCTTTTTGAGAATGACAAATCTTTCCTTGGAGAGATGCCCAGGGTGCAAGTCTGCCATCTACCTAGGGTGTGATCAGCAATCCTCTACCTGCATAATGATTTGATATGATAAAGAGAAGAATCAAGGGATGATTTAGCTGGGCTTGGTCCTGCGTTGAGCAGGAGGTTGGACTAGATACCTTCTGAGGTCCCTTCCAACCCTGATATTCTATGATTCTATGATTGTATGTTTAGTGAGAAATGCTAATTACTACTCAGCCTCAAGGGCAGTAGGGAAGAATTGAGCAATCAATTTTATTTCCGTAGACCCTCCAGTCTTCTAATGCTTTCTTGCATGAGTATCAGTATGGGAATCAGTAGAACTTTATGGCTCCAATTTAGGCAGCTATTTAATCCCTATGCATAACTCTAAGCGTACGCTCAGGTACCATCCTGAACTGGGGCCGTTGTGAGTTACAGCAACACTGAGTGTTTGTCCTTCCTGAGTGCTGATGGAAAACGACTTCAGGGATCTTGCCCCAGCACTCGGCAGAGGGAATTGTTTAGTGTGGCCTGCTGCTGGAGTTGCAGACCTGACTCAGTATGTGTCAGATTTTTTTTTCTTAGCACTCTGATCATTCAAGGATTTTTGCTTTTTGTTCTGGGCCGAAGAATAGAAATTTTGTTTCTTCTAATAATAAATGCACTGGGCGCAGGAGAGGCGTGGAGGAGCTGTGGGGGGGACATGCCGCTGCTTCCGGGAGCTGCGCGGAGCCACAGCACGCGCAGAGTGGGGAAGACCCAGACACCACTCCCCAGCAGGAACTCAAGGGCCAAATTAATATGTCTGAAGGGCTGGATGTGGCCCCCGGGCCATAGTTTGCCCACCCCTGGGCTATTGGTTTCAAAGGGACTGGACTTTATAAATCTAAGTCCACTGGAGGCTGGGAAGGAAGCTCATGGTTATGCACCCTCAGATACAAGATGCCGTGCCAGGACTGATTTAGGTGGGAAAGGAGGTGTTTTTTGCTCTTTGTGTTAATGGGGTTTGAGCATCACTTAGGGGAGAAGAGACCCTCCCCCAAATCAGGGTGTGACAGAGAGAAGAGATCCGAGTGCATCTGTCAACAGCAAGGTCATTTGTCACCTCCTTTTCCTACTGCCCAAAGGGCTGAAGATCACACAGCTGTGATCCTGCTCTGATCCTGATGCCAATCCTCACCCAGACGTCAAAAGAGGCATTTCCGGCCCCTGTGCTCACCTGGCATAGCAGTTGGGGTTTAACCTCAAGAATCTAATAATAATTTTCAGCTCTAAGAACTACTAAAAAAAAATAAATAAATCAGTCCTTGAAAAATTAATCTCCAGGATCTGGGAAACATTTCTCTAGCCTACACAACAGATGCGATTTCAGACTGGTTTTAATCCATGATCAAAATGAGAGATTAAAATAAGAAACAGGTGGTCGTTGTAATGAACAATCATATTTTTGGCCTAGACTATTTTTGTGCTCTCCTCAGCTGGTGGGCATCCACACACACTTCTTATAGCCAGGACAGTTAAATGATTGCAAGGACAGACTGACATTGATTGATTGATTCAGGACTAGGCATGTTGCAACTAGAGCTGTATTGCAATTAATCGCGCTGTTAAACAACAATATAATACCATTTATTTAAAATATTTTTGGATGTTTTCTACATTTATGTATATATATATAGAGAGAGAGATTTCAGTTACAACACAGAATACAAAATGTACAGTGCTCAGTTTATATTTATTTGTGGGTTTTTTTTTTTTAACCGTGCAAATATTTGCATTTTTCAATTCACCTCATACAAGTACTATAGTGCAATCTCTTTATCATGAAAGTTGAACTTACACATGTAGAATTATGTATAAAACAACTGCGTTAAAAAAATAAAACAATGTAAAACTTTAGAGCCTAAAAGTCCACTGAGTCCTACCTCTTGGTCAGCCAATTGCTAAGACAAATTGGTTACAATTTACAGGAGATGCTGCTGCCTGCTGCTTATTTACAGTGTCACCTGAAAGTGAGAACAGGTGTTCATGTGGCGCTGTTCTAGGTGGCGCTGCAAGATATTTATACTTCAACCACCATTCCAGAGACATGCTTCCATGCTGATGATTGGTTCTGCTTCATAATGATTCAAAGCAGGGCGGACTGACACATGTTCATTTTCCTCATCTGAGTTAGATGTCACCAGCAGGAGGCTGATTTTCTTTTTTGGTGGTTTGCGTTCTGTAGTTTCCGGATCAGAGCGTTGCTCTTTTAAGACTTCTAAAACCATGTTCCACACTTTCGTCCTTCTCAGATTTTGAGCGGCACTTCAAATTCTTAAACTTTGGGTCGAGTGCTGTAGCTGTTTTTAGAAATCTCACATTGGTACCTTCTTTGCGTTTTGTCAAATCTACTGTGAAATTGTTTTTAAAACGAAGATGTGCTGGGTCATCATCTGCGACTGCTATAACATGAAATATATGCAGAATGCGGGTTAAACAGAGCAAGAGATATGCTATTCTCCCCCCAAGGAGTACAGTCATAAATGTAATTGGTGCATTTATTTTTTTTAACGAGCATTATCAGCATGGAAGCATGTCCTCTGGAATGGCGGTGGAAACATGATGGGGCATATGAATGTTTAACATACCTGACATGTAAATATCTTGCAATGCCAGCTACAAAAGTGCCATGTGAACACCTGTTCTCACTTTCAGGTGACATTGTAAATAAGAAGCAAGCAGCATTATCTCCCATAAATATAAACAAACTTGTTTGTTTTAGCGATTGGCAGAATAAGAAGTAGGACTGAGAGGACTCGTAGGCTCTAAAGTTTTACACTGTTTTGTTTTTGAGTGCAGTTATCTAACCAAAAAAAATCTGCATTTGTAAGTAACACTTTCACAATAAAGAGATTGCTTGTATTTGTATGAGGTGAATTGAAAAAGACTATTTCTTTTATTTATCATTTTACAGTGTATATTGTTATAAGTGCAATTAATCACAATTTTTTTAATTGCAATTCATTTTTTTTAGTTAATCATGTGAGTTAACTGTGATTAGTTGACAGCCCTAGTTCAACTGCAACGTACTGTACCAAATAACATTGCTTGGCTCTTAACTTCCCCTCCCACCAACCCACTTTTTCTCTCTATTATATGTGTATATTCGATGATCTTTGGGGCAGGGATGGTTGTTGTTATTGTAGGAGTGCAGGCAACTCTTAGCACAATAGCTCTGTAGATGCTGCTGCAATCCAAATATAGCAATAACAGGTAATAAATACTGATCTGTTTATACTGGTACAATCTCAATTTTTTCATATTTTTGGTCTGAATAGTCCATATTCACAGCCAGTTACATTCCCATTTCATTCATCGTTCAGCCTTTTTTCTCCTAAAAACAAGAATGTTCCTGTAGGTGCAGTGGATCATAGTATTCCAAACCACTCAGCAAGAGAGACCGTCTTCTTTCAGTGATGGAACGTGAGTCCTTTAAGACCTAAGCAGTGAAAGTTACAAAGCATGCTGCCACATAGATCCTCTTATGTGCTGATGGGATTTAGATTTAGAACTTGTGTCTTGCCAACCTGAACATTCACCCTAAGGAAAAGGGCTCTTTTCTGAGTTGCAAAAGCAGTAAATTAAACAAAGGGGTAACCACGTGGTGGCTTGACATGCAATGTTGTCTGTGCTGTTAATGCCAAGTTGTACAGAATATTGGGTAGCCCTGCAGCAGGGACTAGGTTCCTCCTGAAATATTTCACTTAATCCAGCGACCTTGGACAACATTTAATTTTCTCAGAGATCTACTGTTAGAGTAGTAAACTAACTAAAACAGAGTGCTCTTGATGGTGACCCTGTCCGTGTGCAAGTTGTAGGGGGGGCAGATTTCAGGGGGCGGAGACATGTTGTGGTGTATTCAGAGTGAGGCACTGCTATGTAGAGGCTGCATTATGTCTTATGACTCCAAACCACTGCCTCAGAAAATCAGCTGCTGCTTCTGACTGAAGGGATCAGGAAGAAAAAGAAGTCCTATATGTTTCAAAAGAATAACCAAGTTACAGGAGGCGAGCTGCCTTTTCTCTGTGGTGCCCCTTAACTGTGTAAATACTTTGGGTTTTCCTTTTACGGAATATTGACAAGGGAATATTTCATGCTCCAAACTGTCTCTGCTGCTGTCAATCTAAGATCTCTTACTGTTGAGGGAGGAGTTTCCGATGCAGCGCTGTAGCTTGCTTGAATTCTCTGTGGCCAGCGGATCATACCCTTGGGGTTGGTTTACAGAAGCCTGTTGGTAATGGTTGGTATAGCTGTGAAATAATAACCACGTTAGAAATCATGCCTCATCTATGCAACTTGTCAACTAAAAATAAGCTGTACATGAAATGCAGTGCCTCTCTCTTCTCCCTCATCACCTCCGAGTCTCAAGTATTTGATACGGAACCTACAGCATCAAAGATGCATGTAGACCCTCAGGTTAATGTGGCAACTGTGCTCCTAGGAAACTGCTACTGTACATGAGAGATTTGCTGTATCTCCTCTTGGAGTAAGACTATAAAGGATCATCCATTTTGCACAGTCCCTCACCCCTGGTTTCCTACTTACTTGGAAGATTTTAAAAAGCTGTTTAGACCTCTGAGCAAAGTAGTAGTTTTGGAGCTGTTAACTGCATAGGTGCTGAAACTAGGGATGCTGGAAGTGCTGCCACATAGAATCATAGAATATCAGGGTTGGAAGGGACCTCAGGAAGTATCTAATCCAACCCCCTGCTCAAAACAGGACCAATCCCCAACTAAATCGTCCCAGCCAGGGCTTTGTCAAGCTGGACCTTAAAGACCTCTAAGGAAGGAGATTCCATCACCTCCACCTCCCCTGGCTTGAAGTGGATTCCGTCATATACAGGGTTTACAGCTTGGTTCAATGGCTCTCAGCACCACCAGTATAAAAACCGTTCCAGCGCCCCTGGTTAACTGCCCAGGCAGCATTACTTATTGTCACAAGCAAATAGCCGATAGCGTGAATAGCATAGAGGCAACTGATGCAAAGTAGCTGGCAAACTTGACATCTAATAAACCAAATGCCAACAGTATCAGTAAGGCAAACTGTGAAAACTCTCTTTAGTCACTTTGATGGATTTGGAATGAACCAGCTCATCATCCCTTTGAACATCTGGGCTGTTGACATATCAATTCTGAGTTAAACGTACTATATGCGGGAAATGGGAGACAGAGGTGCTGGAGCTCGGTTACTGTATATCCATTTATATTTTGGGGAGGTGTTTGGTAAAGAACCATCAGATCATGGGATTGTTGTCTTGATAGTCTGTCCCCTGGAGGGACCTTGTGTTTGGTTACAAATATAGTGACCTTCCAGCACTCACCTGTTGGTTGTGCTTCATTAGATCCCAATTCCAGCCAGGCCTGTAAGCCGGCATATAACTTAACACAGGAGAGTATTCCCACTGAGTGACTTACACCTTTGTGGATCAGGGCCCTATACAGAAAAAGAAATAAGTGGAAATGGGATTGTGATGCAGACTGAATGGGAGGGACCTGCCTGGAGACTTTTCCATATGGAATATAGTTTCTATGCTGTAGGCTTTCAAGTCAGTGCACTTCGCTTGCCCACACAATTTGTTTCTTTTATAATGAACCTCTTCTTCCCTAGTCTGAAATGCTGCTGTTTCTCACACCACTAATGGGAGGAAGTGTGGCCTAGACACTAGAGCACTGAAGTGGGACTCAGAGACCTGAGTTCTAATCCTGCCTCTCCCATTGACCTGCTGAGTCACTCTATTTCCTCATTTGTGAAATGAGGGATAACTGTACTGACCTTACTTCGTAAGTGCATTGGGATCTACAGATGAAGAGTGAGGTGTTCATAATACCTGGGGTGACTAATCCCCTTTCAAAGACAGCAAGAAGGTTCCCTAATTTACACTGAAGTTAGAGGAGGCAAGTCTGTGCTCAGCCTCTCTCCTCAATGTACATTGTCCCAGCCGGAAGCTTTCTCTGTTTGATAATAATGAAATTAGCTGAGAGCTAGCAGGATTTCAGCACTATGTATGTCTCCCAGAAGCCCTCTTTGGAATGGGTATGAGGTGCTTCTCTGCACAGGAGTGACATTTTACTCTAAAGTAGTTTAGGGATCAAGAGACTGTGGTGGAATCTGACCTATCTTGATTCCAGTTTCATTTTCTCTTTTGGGCCATGATTGGCTAATAGGCCCAGTTGGAAGCAGCTCTTCCAAAGCAGTAGCGATGCCTAGGCGGTGTTTGGGGAATCCCAGCACTGGAAAGCAGAACAGTCAGGACAAGGAAAACAAATGTAAAAGCAGGAGGAGAAGGCTGCTGCCATGTTGGTGGTAAAAGTCGGGGACTTGCCGTGAAGTTGGCTGAGGATTTGGGGAAGGGAAGTGAAATACATCCAAGTACCAGGTGTGAATGGGTAAAATGGGATGGAAGGAATAGGCATCTGAGTGTGAAATTTCCTTTTCTTCCCCAGTGCAGCTGATCTCTGAACTGTGGAGCAGCTGGATTAGCTGCTTGCAAAGCAAACTGCAGAGCGGCCTGGCTGTTTTAACCAGCTTTGAAGCCTGCTGGTTATTAACCGGAGGCAAAGTGGAGGCCGGTGTAACTGTCTCACAGTGGCAGAAAGCATAATCCCCAGCCCAAGTTTGCTGAGGCTGCGGGTCCAATGACTTGCCTATGCCTTACCCTCTGCTCTTAGCTGCACTCTTGGACAGCCCCGTGGGGCTGCTTCTCAAAGGGTCTCGGTTGAGGTCTGTTGTCTGAATGACTGTGTGCCGGGAAGGTGCTGATTCTGGTTCAGGGGATTTCGGTTTGGTCATCTCGCCTCTGGCTCTGGAAGTTAGAATAGCAGCTCTGTGCGCCTTTAAATTAAGTACTGATTAGCTGCAGGGAATGGCTGAAGTGTGTCAGAGAAACATGCTACGTTGCAGCATATACAGCTGTTCAACTGACAAGGGTTATGGAGGGAAATCCCAGGCATGAGTGGTTTTTCCGATGCCTCTGAATGCTCAGGCAAATGCAGATCTGTTTAGAACGTCCAATAGGCTCGAGATCCACTGCATGGTAGCAAGAAGTCAGGTTTGTTCCCGCTAACATGGCAAAATAAATTCATACCCACTCAACTTTGTGTCCTGTTTCTTGTCTTCACCTTCTTGGCCTAGCAGAGAGTGCCTCTCCATTTCCACCTCTGCCCTCATCTCATCTGACACACTCCTCCTGCTCCTGGCAAGCCAAACATTCTCTGCCAGCCAAATCATAGTGCCACCGGAGTCCATGGCAAAAGTCCCATTAACCTCAATGGGACCAGGGTTTGCCTCTTGGCATCGTACCTTGTGCACATGCTCTCTCTTGCCTCTGAATCCACCCAGGAACCTCTTTGCCATGTCCATCTCTTCCCATACTGTCACCACTCCTCTTTGCACCTTGAGCTGCCGTCCCCTTTTATCAGAGTTATTTTATAAATGCAGTGGGGCAGGCATCCTTTGCAATGTCCCTGGGCACTCTGTGAATAATCGGTAATTATTAAAATAAAGGAATGATAGCTATGGCAATTTCCTGCCATGCCCTTGGAAGACATTACTGAATGAGGTTTAAGTATCTTTGGGGTCCATTGTGTTAAATGAATGGCTTATGTATTATTGTGGGCTGGGATTGTATGTAACCCCGCGAGGAGGGAGACATGACAGATGTGCCCCCTGGGAGTTCACTGGACTGTATTGAACAATATGTCGGGTGAGAATGGACTCTTGCAACAAAACGCGTTACATGGTTTTCCTGGGAAATTTCTAGGGGGACATGAATGCAAATTTCCCCTCTTTGGTGCTCACGGTGTGTGTACCATGGCTCAGGGACTGGGGTTGGCGAGGCTGAGAATTGGCAACCTCCAGGTCCGTGCTACCTCCGCTCTGCCCAAAGCCCCGGTTCTGCAGCTCCCATTGGCTGGGAACCGTAGCCAATGGGAGCTCCGGGGGTGGCGCCTGCGGGCGGGGGCAGCACGTGGAGCTAAGAGCTGAGGGATTGGAGTTCCTGTCCCTCTGGGGAGCCCCCTGGTAAACCCGCCCTGCATCCCAATCCCGAGCCCTGAGCCTCCCCCAAACTACTGCTGCTGGAGAGCGGGGAGCCTGAGACTGCCCCAGCAGCAGCTGGTGCAACTGGCCCAAGGGCTGCCCGAGCTGCAAAGGTGGCTCCGAGGCCAGCTGCATTTGTTGCTGCAGAAGTCACGGAGGTCACAGAAAGTCATGGAATCCGTGACTTCTGTGACCTCCATGACAAACACGGAGCCTTAGTCATGGTATTTTAACTGGAAAAAACAGAATGAGGAGGAGAAACAACAGCACTGGGTCTGCCAAACTTAAGGGAGCCTTGAGGTCTGTATTGGCCAGTGTCCTGTCTCTAACAGGGCCACACCTACTGTTTCAGGGAAGGGTCAAGAAAAATTCAAGTGGGTCATTATGGAATAAGCCTGGTCATGGTTTTTTCCTCCCAATTCCCTTGGTCAAGGATTGGTTCCTGCCCTGATATAGTTACAAATATTCCTTCTAACCCCCTCGCTGGCACAAGTGTTTGTTTTCAGCCGAGTCTACAGCATTTATGGCACAGCATTTATTAAAACTGACCTTTTCAAAGCAGAGGAATTGTAAAATGTAGCATCTGTGCATACTCTATTATGGAGTGCAAGGAAGTCGATTACTGTCTCCGATACACTGCCATTGGTTTTGAATTCTCCTGTGAATAATTTGCACCAGCACGTCTGAAGGTTTTCTGTGCTGACAGTGCACTGACATTAACCTTCTTTTAGTTGGGCGCTGGAGCCTGGCAAAGCAAGCTCAGTTTAACAGCAGACAGAGGCTCAGGCCACAGGAGGAACCAAAGGCTGAAGATTGCTATGTGGTTTCCTTCTGGCAAAGATGAATCTTCCAAGCCTAAAAGAGCCCCTACTCAGTGGTTCTGACTTCTCAAAATGAGCAGGTTTGTGACTGAGGAGGTAGAAACGTGTCTTGTAATGCAAGGGATGAAAAATCCCAGAACAGCAGCAGACTAGTGTGTGTGTGTGTGTCAGTGTCAGAGAGAGCGTAAGCCTCACGGATAGATCACAACTAAACCTGACACCTGCAAAAAGAAGTTGTTGAGTTCTTTTGTTTGTTGTTTTAATAGATCACCTTGACTCTTGAGGCTATTTTAGTTATATGCTGGGTTACATTTTTTTTTCATACATGTCATAGTGAGAGAAGAAGGAATGAGTAGTGCTAATCTTCAGGGACTTTTCCTTCACAAACCAGAAGGAGCTCCACATACTGGGCTGTTGCATAAGTGCAGTCTCAGATAATGCAACAAGCTGAACAGTGGATGAAGATGTTTCCCAAGATGGAGTTCAGTTCTGCATGAAGAAGGGAGAGCTCTCACCGCCTGGTTTGCTGCCTGATCTCTGTTTAGAGTCTGAAATATTTATCTAGCCTCTAGTCTTCTAAATGGTTTTACATAACATCTGATATCCGTTGCCTGAATGGGACTGCATGCTTATTAAAGGGGGTTTCTGAGAGACAGGCTTCTGATTTCTCTTCAAAGGAAAACTTTTAGAAATAGGCTTTATTTCAAGTGGACTTGGGTCCTCTTTTTATCACACACAGTTCTGAACCAGGATATATGAGATTGTCCTTCTGTCTATCAAATCTTCCATTCTTCCCAAATTGGGCTCTGTATTCTCAATTGGGATAAATCATTATCATAAAGGCCTTTTATATTTCAGTGCAACCGCTCCCTTTTATCATCTTCCATTTCATGTCAATTAAATGAAAACGTGAAGAGTGATAGCATGCTGCTTAAGCGAACAGCCGCGGTGAAAGTTGAAACAGTTCAGTGCATTAGCTTTTTATAGCACATGAATGAAATTGCTCACTAGAGTTCTTAACTATAGAGTTCTTAACGATACAGATGCTAGAGTTCTTAACTGTACGTGTTTCAGGTAAATCAGTTCTGAAGAGTCCTTTTTAAAAATCTCCGGGGAGAGAGAGCAAGGAAAAAGAAGTCAAATTGGGGATTATTTTAAGTCACATTGTTCCTTCATACAGTGTGGAGTACATGACTGAGAAGCTCGGGAGATTTAACGTTAAAATAACCATCCTGTTACATAAGCGCTAAATAAAGAATATATTCAAAACTTCACAGGAAAATAGTTCAGATTGCGGAGCAGAATCTGAGAAACATACTTCCATTGAGTTTGCACAGGGAGCTCACTTGTCTAGCTAAATGATGTGTCTGTTTCACACTACCCTTTACAGTTCAACCTCGTTTTTTTTAGCGAGAGTTCTCCTCCCCTCCAAACCGAATAGAGCGGGAATAATTCCCAGCAAACTCTCCTGTTGTTAGTACTTCTCCCCTAGCAATAGCTGGCCTTAGAACTTCTAATGATTTCAGAATGGGAGAGTGCTGGCACAGCTGTTCTGTTCTGCTGTGGCGAAGGCCCAGTGTTTCTCCTCCAGCATGGAACGGCTGTGTCTTTAACACACACTTTGTCCCCTTATGTGCCTGTTCCATATAGAATGTGAGTCTACCAGATCTGCCAGCCAAGGGATTGAGCCTAGCGAAGAGCTCAGGCCTCTATTGGGTGAGCTCATGTAACTCACTTCTTTAGGGCAACCGCTAGATGCTCATGCACTTAGCTCTGCACATCGTGGGTTCAGTCCCGCAGGATGGCAGTTGTTACATCTAAACTTTCTTTCTCTTAGTCTCCTGTCATTGCTTAGAGCAGATTTAGAGGGTGTCCTGGGTTAAAAAAGGCTGTTCTGGGGTCTCCACCAGTGATCCCACTGCCTCTGTCATCAGTGAAACTGCACGGGCATGAGAATGTAAGGGGTCTGTGAATGCTGTGCAGAAACTCTTAAAATTGGGAATCAATATTGTGAACCCTCTGTTATGCACATCAGTTTTATAGAACACCTGGCACCGTGTATACATAAATACTGCTATTTTCAGCTAAACTGCTGACGTGAAGACTATAGCTCATAACTTTTGCCACCTAAAATGAAGACACAGGCCTCTGCCAGTTGAATGAAGAATAACTCTTTGCTGTCACTTGTAATGGGGCTTCCATTTTCCTTTCATGACACATCTGTGGGGAGCTAGAAAACCGGAAACAGTTGAACAGATCTAATTTCTTCCAGTCGATGACAATGATACTCATGCACCATACCGGATGGTGTGCAATTGCATTTTAGTGGGACTGCATTTTAGGTAAACTTAGATGGGTCTGTCTATATCCAGGTATAAACACATAGATTCCTAGAAGAGATCATGAGATCATCTGTATCTTGGCAGAGGGTTAGATTAGACCCTTACGGCCCCTTCTAACCCTATGATTCGATGTATATCACAGGGACATGTAAATACATTGAGTGGAGTAATCCTATAACCATGGAATTATGGAAATCACATAATACAGGAAAATACCTGGAAAATACCTGTTGGATCAAATAGCCACCTGCCAGTCCCTAGTGCTTTGTGTAATTCCATTCCATTAAATGAGTCAGGCAATGACTTTTCCCTTAGGGCTTGTCTACACTTGAAAGTTAATTCAGATGAAGGTAGGGAGTAAATTTAAAGCGTGATAGCTATTCTGGAATAACTCCATGTGCGGATACTTAGTCTGGAATAAGAGTGCTCTGTTCCTGTATCACTTAATTCACTTTGAATGGAGTAAGTGAAACCAGAACAGGGCACTCTCATCCCAGAATAAGTGTGTCCACACATGGAGTTAATCGGGATAAATTATTCCAGAATAGCTATTCCGGTATAAATCCATGTACAGACCAGCCCTTGGCAGTTATGCATTTATCCCAGCTAAATGATTAGATCATGGAAAAAGACTCAAAGTTCATACACACTGAAATGATAGCCTACCATGTCTACACAAACATACCGCTGAAAGAACCCTGAATGATACTGACTTCCTTTGCAGAATGCTTTGAGATCTGCTGATGAACAGCATTGTCAAAGGGTTAGGTGGTGGTGGTATTTATTAGCAGTATTGACAACTATCACTTTTTTTATCACAAGTCTCTCAATATTTTTTAAAGCCTCAGGTACTGCAATCAAAATATTGTGCAGGGATTTCACATTTCATTTTTGTAGCTTAGTCTAGCCCTCATGACTAGAACAGCTTGAAAACATGACCCGTAAAGGCTCCAAAACCACAACCTGAAATGTTTTCTTTTAGAAAACTCGTGATTTTGGAGCCAATCTCATGATTTTTTTTTTCATGCCTGATTCATGATTTTTGAATGTTTGGGTTTGGCAGTGCTGCCTTACATGCAATGTGGATATTAGTGCAAAAAAGAGTAACCAGTTCTTATCAGCCTCGTATTACAACTACCCTTGTGTATGTCTTGGTCAAACCTGCTTCGCCTACAGTTATCAATACAGCACCTTGCCAGATGGAAGAGCAGTAGGGTCTGTAGTATCAGCAGTAATTACTGAAACACACTTGCAGCCAGATCATCAGCTTGTATAAATCCATTGATCTCAACAGAGCCACACTGATTTATTCCACCTGAATATCTGGCGTTTGGAATGCATTAAAAGGAAATCACAGATATAGACACACAGGGTCTATAGCTGACATCCATGTGAGCCTAAAGAAATGACATTTTCAGTGGGGGTTCTCTATTCATCAATATTCGTGTTTGTTTATTCAGTCTATCTATTATCTATTTATTCAATAATAATTGAATATGAGTGAACAATGTGATGTAGCTGCAAAACAGGCTAATCCCATTCTGTGCTGTATTAACAGGAGTGTAGGGTGTAAGACTCAGAAGGTAATTCTCCAGTTGGACGCAGCACAGGTGTGACCTCAGCTGGAGTACTGTTTCCAAATTCTGGATGCCACCCTTTTGGAAAGATGTGGACAAACTGGAGAGAGTCCAGAGGACAGCAATGACAATGCTAAAAGGTTTGGAAAACCTGAGCTATGAGGAAAGGTTAAAAAATCTGGTCAGGTTTAGTCTTGAGAAAAGAAAACTGAGAGAGAACCTGACCATAATTTTCAAATGTAATAAGGGCTTTTATAAAGAGGACAGTGATCAATTGTTCTCCTTGTCCATTGAAGTTAGAATAAGCGTAATGGGCTTAATCTGCAGCAGGGGAGATTTAAGTTAGATATTAGAAAAAACTTTCTAACTCTAAGGGTGATTAAGTTCTGGAATAAGTTACCAAGGGAAGTCGAGGAATCTCCATCCTTGGGGTTGGACAAACACCTTTCAGGTATGATCTAGGATTGCTTGATTCTACCTTAGCGCAGAGGGGCTGGACTACATGACCTCTCATGGTCCCTTCCAGCCGGACGTTGTTATGGTTCTGTGTACAGTGCCATAAATTTACCCACACTTGACGCACCCCTGTGCAGAAGGCTAGCACAAGGCCTCTACACCACAGGAGTCACACGGGCTGAGATCCTTGCAGGTATTTAAGCACCTGGGGCCCACTGATTGATTGGGTGCCTTGTACCTCTGAGGATGTGGGCCATAGGACTTGCATGGGACATAACTGTTTCATGGGCCTTGTGCCTCTCCTGTGCGCAGGGGTGGATTTCACGCTGCCCTACAGTATTAAGCTTGCTCGAGTCTTTTGTGTGCATTTGAGCTGGATGAACGTTTGGAAGATGTTCGGTCACCTGGGGAGTCAGATACTAAAATCCAGAGTTCTGGAAATAGTCTAACTCAGATCAGTGAGCTCTCGTGCCCTTCAGGTGTATCAGCCTGAATGCTGTGGACCCCAGCAGCCCGAGCAAGGGAACTCTGTGCTGGGGCAGAGGAAATGCAGCAATCGAACATCCACTGAAGCTAAATGGATTTCTGAAATGATGACAAGGATTAAAAACCACGGGGAAGTAACTGAAACAGAAACAGCAAAGCCAAACCAGCCTGAGAAGTAATGGCTGCAGCCCATGACCTGTAGATATGAGCATCAATAATACTTATAAAAAGATGTTTAAAAGATTTTGTACCATAAGGGCAAAAAGTACAAAACATTGAGCCAACCGCCAATGTGTGATCTCCATTTCCCCCAAGGACTGTACACATCGAAGAAGGCAGATAGTAACTTACACGTCTGCACATGTTGGGCACTGGGAGAGAGGTGAACTTGCTACTAAGCGAACAGCCAGCTACACAAGCAGCCAATTGATCGCCTAACCCATTGCTAAAGGAAACAATCTGAAAGATGAGTCAAATGGTGCCCTTTGCATATACCTAAAGTTAAAGGAATTGCTTGTCTTCCGAGGCCTGAGTCACTGTGAGAAGGCTGTTGGAGTGAATCTACATTGGCGGTGAATCATACAATCAGACAATAATCACCCAGAAGGGATTGGTTCCCAAGCCAACCACAGCAAATGGGAGAATGAAAGCAATAGAGTAAAGAAACTCAAGCATTTTAAAGAGGACATGTGCCCAGTCACAGCCTTATTCGTGGTTTAACCAATGACCCACAGCTAACACCCTAATGTCCCCACCATACCCAACAGGCCAAAATAGCTTGCTACCCTTCCCCCCATGCCTTTGGGTCTAAAAAGGTGAATTCCTCAAGGCAGCTGAGTCAGACATAAGGCAAGGAGATGGGAGTGTCCTAAGGAAACAAGAACCACATTGTACTGAAAACAGTGAAAGAGAGGATCCAGCCGGTCCCCGTTGGATAGCTGAATAACTTGTGCTCTGTAGGTTTTCTTTTTAAAGATATATTTCCCTAGCGTGACCTGCCCTGCAGGTAAAGGGCCAAACTCCATTGGCATGGCGATAAAGTGCTGCCTGTTAGCCATAAAATCCAGGGGTGAGTGAGGCAGGGACGGTCTTTCACTCACGGCCAGATGCTTGCCTGGTGTAATTCCACATACCTCCAGTGAAGTCAATGGAGCTATGCTGATTTACACCATCTGAGGATCTGGCCCCCTATCGCTGTACAGCACCTACCTCCGTGAGTCCTGGCCGAGGGGGGAACCTCTAAGTGCCACTGCAGTATAAATTGTGGGATGGGGAGAAGGGTGAGGGCCACGTTCCGGAAGGGTCATAGGGCCCTTGCTGAACACAAATGGAAAAAGCTCTGTCACTGCAGGGCAACAGAAACCAGGGACGCCTCTTCAGTCAGTGAGGCAGGTGGCATCTTGCCAACTTTCACTGGATGTTCCCCCCTAGCCTTACCTCTGTCTTACCTGGACTGTCACGGGCTCCAGTATCAGCTACTGTGAAAGCCATCTTGAGTGCACTGAGCAGGCCCAGGCTGTGAAGCTGGATGTTCTCAGCATCCTTGAACTGCAACCCAGATGGTCCTGAGGGATGATATGTGGAAGGAACTGTTTCCAGAGGGAACATATTTCAGCTATCCACGAGGCGGCAGCAGCTGTCAGACTTCAGATCCTTAAGAGAGGCAAGGTGGGTGAGCTGATATCTTTTATTGGACCAACTTCTGTTGGTGAGACAGACAGCTTTTGAGCTACCTTCTTCTTCAGGTCTGGGAAAGGTACATGAAGCATCACAGAGCCGTAACTCATCCTAAAACGGTCTCATCTCGGTTCCCATCTCCTCACCCGTCGCAGGTGATGGAGAGAGTGTCGTGGGGTTTTTTCCAGATGTCTATCTGTGGCGGTAATGTTTAGAGAGCAAATTAGGATTTCAGTGCATGAAATGACTACAGAATTTCAAGGGAACAGATGTCTTAGTTTGGTCTGGGAAAACTGGAAGCAAAGGAAAACAATGGTGTCACACAAACTAATTTAGATGCATGAGCACAAAACCCAAAATTAGCCGTTTACATTTGCCACAACATTTTTCAAAGGGTTGTTTGAGAAGGTGGGCGAGGGAAGGAGGGAATTAATGGCAGTCATATGGCTGCCTGCTTTGAATGGAAGCTAATCAGTCAGACACTGATGAAGTATTGCTAGCCATGTTTTATAGCTAGGGAGTTGAGGCTGCCCTTGCTGTGCCTCCAGGTACCTCCCCCGAAGCTCCCATTGGCTGCAGTCCCCGTTCCCGGCCAATAGGAGCTGTGGGGGCAGTGCTTGGAGGCAACACACGGAGCCCTCTGCTCCTCCGCCCGGGGTCCGCAGGGACGTGGTGTTGGCGGCGCCGTGGGTCAGATCCAAAGCCCTGAGGGGCCGGATCTGGCATGCAGGTCGTAGTTTGCCCACCCCTGCTCTAAAGCATCTGGCACCAGCCACTGTCGGAAGACAGGATACCGGGTTAGCTGGACCATGGGTCTGACTCAGTATGGCCGTTCTTATGTTCTAGATCAGGGGTTCTAAAACGGGGGGTCAGGACCCCTCAGGGGTCTCAAGGTTATTACATGGGGGGTCGCGAGCTGTCAACCTCCACCCCAAACCCCGCTTTGCCTCCAGCATTTATAATGGTGTTAAATATATATATATAAAAGTGTGTTTAATTTATAAGGAGGGGTCGCACTCAGAGACTTGCTATGTGAAAGGGGTCACCAGTAAAAAAGTTTGAGAGCCACTGTTCCAGATAGCATATGACACCTTTTTGTTTCTCTATTCTGAGATGGTGGACTTCACTTAGGTGTGAAGATAATAGTGCTGCATTAGTTTAGCATGGATCCATTTTGAATAATTGAGCTTCAAATGTGAAATTACAGCACAAAAATTAATTATAACATTTACCCGCCAATGATAGAACTCATGTTCTTCTCTCCACAATTGGGCATGTCTTTCCAAAGCTGCTGTTCCCTGGCATATTGAAATAGAATGGTATCTTTGATGTTGATGCAAAATGCTGTTTTCAACATCACATCTTTCTTTTCGAGTCATTTCTGTAATTTACAGAAGAGCACTCACTTGGCTACCTAGCATATGGAATACCGAGATATTTAGGTAATCACGAAAAAAACCTTTTTGTTTCATGAAATAGAAGTGTTGACATCTGCTTTGGAAAATAGCAAATGTTCAAACAAATAAACTCATTAAATATCCCTTGAGTGCCATGGCAAAATTATAATTGCACATCTCACTGACATCTTGGGTTTGCATACAAGGATCACTAATTATTTTGCAGTTTTTTCCTTTCTTAGAAGAGTGCCATGATAATGAATATTTAACAAAAGCTTTCTTGTGTTTTGCATCCAAAATGCTAGTTAAGGGCAGTCCCGCCTTTCTGTAATGCATAATATTATGGAGGTGTTGGTGGTGACTCCAAACTTAGTCCTGGTCTACACTGGTGGGAGGAGGATCGATCTAAGTTACGCAACTTCAGCTATGTTATTCACGTAGGTGAAGTCGACGTACTTAGATCAACTTACTGTGGTGTCTTCACCGCGGTGAGTCGACTGCTGCTGCTGCTTCCCTGTTGACTCTGCTTGTGCCTCTCACGGCGGTGGAGTATAGGAGTTGACGGGAGAGTGCTCGGGGATCCATTTATCACATGTAGACTAGATGTGATAAATCGACCCCTGCTCGATTGATTGCTGCCCACCGATCCGGCAGATAGTGTAGACATACCTTTAATGTAGTGAGTATTATACCACTCATTCTTATTGATACTGCAGTCCTGCGTAAAAGCACTCACTGAGATTAGGGCCCCATTGAGCCAGGTGCATTGGAAAAGAGAGACAAAAGGGGGGAAATATTACTTTCCTTGTTTTCCAGATGGGGAACTGAGACATCAAGTGATTTGGCTAAGGTCACATGGTCTGTGGCAATGCCAGGAATTGCATCCTGCTCCCCTGAGTCCAGTTCAGTGCCTTTTTCACAAGAGCTTCCGTCCACCCATGAATAGTGCAGCCCACAATGTTTTTGTGCGCTTAGAACTTAAAATAATGTTGCTTTTAATACTTTTACAAAAATAATGCAAAGGCCTTCAGTGCCTAGGTTATGAAACTCCTGCCATGGTGGACAGTAACTAATGTCAATAATCTGACTGCCATGAATGAGACTACTCATGAGAGTCAGAGATTCACATTCTGCCCCTAAGTTATTAATCTTCACCAGCTAAAACTGGAGTAATGCAGTGGTGAATCAGTCCTTTTATCTCTCTAACATAAACTTAGCATTTCTATACACTATAATGGTATGGACCAGGATAATCTTGTTGGAGTGTATTTTTTTTTGGAGTGGTTACATTACTGTGGGAAATTTAAGCTAACTAAATGATTTTGTGTGCCTTGGAAATATACAGTACTGTGTTTGATGTCTCGATTATAGTTTCCCACAAAGTCAGACCATTAAATAGACTTTTATTTGTTTAAGGCAGAAGTCTTTGTTTTGGTGAATTGCACCTGGCATCTGCATCTGGAAGTGCAGTTACGTGTACAGTAGCTGTATTTTATTTGAGCAGGAGGTGGTAATTAAAAGTAGCATCTTTATATTTAGGTACTGAATGGGATAAAGGTTCTTCCACGTTTCAGAGTTAACATAATCAACAATTTGCTCAAAGCTTTCACTGTTTCTTTCAAAGAAGATGTTAATACAAATCCGGGATATCTGAAGAAATAGGGACACTGTCCTGTATCTCTGGTTTGTTCTGTATCTAGGAATATAAAGGTGCTGTTATTTTTATCTTTAGAAATAATAATCCTATCTTGTTTTGTTTACGATTTTGGGTATTTTTCTTTGCCATGCCACGGATGGTTTAAGTCAATTAAAACAAACAAACTCTTTTATATTAAATCTGCAGCAAAGTGTTCATTGAGTCCAGTCCAAAGGAGACCGTTATATTAGCCTTTTGTAAGTACTTTGCATTGAGATACACTTGAGGTGTAAGACGAGCTGATTGGACCCCACATCTGGTGACCTGCATCTCAGAAAACATAGACTTTCACCCGCTTATTCTTGTGTTGATCCCAATAACATGCGTTTGACTAATTTAAGCACATGTGGGTTAAAGATGGCAAGTGACAGTGAATCCAGCTGTTGAACTGGTTAATTGCCCTAATTGTTAAAAACATGCACCTTCTTCCAAACAGATGAAAGAGCTCCTGTTTCCAAACAAATTGCATTCCCTCTCCTCCTGCTGATGGGGGTGGGGGAGGGACTTGAGGGGGCACAGGTTTTGTGTAATAGCACAGGCCACATTCAATGCTTGCCCCCAACTGGAAACTGTCCATGTTGTTTGTGGTTTCTTGGTGTATGGAGCAAAACTGTCGGTGACAGCAGTGGGAGCAGGTGCAGGCTGTAAATGTGCAAAGAAGGCAGAAGTCGTTCAGTTTTCTTTACATTAGGGCTGTGAAATGATTAAAAAAATAATCGCAAAATTAAAAATGAGTTGCAATTCATCCCTGTTTTAATTGCACTATTAAGCAATAACAGAATACCAATTTAAATGTATTATACATATTTTGGGATGCTTTTCTACATTTTCAAATATATTGATTTCAATTACAACACAGAAATATTAATATACATATACTTTATAATATAATAATGTACAATATATAATATAAATTATAATATACTTTATAAAATACTTTATAATATTTTATATTAATTTTATTACAAATATTTGCACTGTAGAAAGATAAAAGAAAGAGTATTTTTGAATTCACCTCATACAGGTTCTGTGGTGCAATCTTTTTATTGTGAAAGTTCAACTTAGAAATATAGATTTTTTTTTTTACATAACTGTACTCAAAAACAAAACAGTGTAAAACTTTAGAGCCTACAAGTGGAAGCATGAAGGGGCATATGAATGTTTAGCATATCTGGCACATAAATACCTTGCTACACTAGCTACAGCGATGCCATGCTATGCCTATTCTCACTTTCAGGTGACACTGTAAATAAGAAGCCGGCAACATTATCTCCTATAAATATAAAAAAAATTGTCTTAGTGATTGGTTGAACAAGAAGTAGGACTGAGTGGACTTGCATGAGGTGAATTGAAAAATACTGTTTCTCTTGTTTATCTTTTTCATAGTGCAAATATTTGTAATAAAAATAATATAAAGTGAGCACTATACACTTTGTATTCTGTGTTGTAATTGAAATCAATATTTTGAAAATGTAGAAATTCATCAAAAATATTTATGATCAATTTAAATTGATATTCTATTATTGTTTAACAGTGCAATTATTACTGCAATTAATCACAACTATTTTTTAATCTAGTTAGTTATTTTGCATTAATTGCATGCATTGACTGCGATTACTTGACAGCCCTACTTTACATGTAATTTAGGTTGCTCCTGTGATGTATCCACTGCTCTGGGCAGGAGTCAATACTTCTTTTTAATTCTGTGCCACTTCCTTACTCCTACTTGAACTTCCCCTGCTTATGCCTCATAGATTCATGTGTGCTATCATCACACTCGGAGTCTGTGTTCAGTTGGTTGTCTACCATGACGGCTAAGACTTGTTCAGTGTCCCTACATTCCAGGCTACTGTCTGCCATCTTATAAGTGTGACCTACATTCTTTCCTCCTAGAAGTATGACTTTGCATTTGGCTTCGTTGAAAGGCAATGTTGTTCAAATGAGTACACTGTACCAAGTGATCCAGCTTGGCTTCCGTGCCTACTTGTCCCCATCGTTATCATCACTCCATCCATTTTTTGTGTCATCTGCAAATGTTACCAGCAATGATGATTTTATATTTTCTTCCAGATCACTGATAAATATATTGAATAGCACTGGGCCAAGAACAGATTTCTGCAGAGCCCCACTAGAAACACCCCATTGGATGATGATTCTCTATTAGCAATTACTTTTGATGATCTATCACTTAAACAGCTTTTAATCCGTTTAATATGGGCTACATTGATCTTGTATAGTGCTATTTTTTTAATGAGAGTGACAACCTACTACAGCTATCTGTTAGCTCAATTGGGAGAGGTCTGTGCTGTGGATCTAAGAGCATGTGTCTGCTGTAATTGAAGCCTGCACTGCTATTTTTAGTGAACACGCTAGATTTAAGGTAGCTCAGCTTTGCTTAGAAGAACTGCAAATCACCTCTGACTGCAGTGTGGACACCTTAAATGATGATGACCCATGTGGGGTCCATATGGGTCCAAGTGGTGGAATTTCTGTTTCTTCAGTTTTCTTTTTTAAAAAACTTAGACTGTTGTATACAAGAAACTACATTCAAAGAACGTCGTTAAGGTCGCAAATTCAAGTACTCAAAAGTTAGGAAATGGCAGAGTGGAGTTACCCAATCAACTTGAATTCAGCCCTTTGAGCATCCACATTATGATATAGGCTTTCCTTACACAATGCCGTACTATTTATTTCCACGGGACTCCTACCTCATTCGATGTACTGAGTGGCAGTGCTCATTGAAGGGATAGTTATTTAATATTTCTTTTTCGCCTCTTCCTTCAGTGTATAGCCTAATGCCGTGTTTATTTCTGTGTTTAGATTTAAAATAATAAAATAAAATGCCTATCCAATGTTCTATGCACTGTAACATCATTAATAACACAATGAATAATATCCTAGCAGTGTTAAAGTTCTCATTTCAGCAGGCACTCAGCTAAATGGACACCTTAGATGCCGAACGCCACCCAAAGACACCATACCATCCAAGTGCTGCTCTGAATTTAGAATGATGAATTTCCTCATGGGCTAATCTTCACAATATCCCTGAAGGGGCTCCATTAGGTCTGCAGCTTTTGAGTGCTTGATTTTGAAACTTTAACGTTGTTGTTTTCTTGAATATATAATCTAGCTATTTTTTTCCCCATGGCTGATGCATCCATAAAATCAGTATGTGCAATTTTTTTTAAAAAAGAAGACAGTTAGATGCAGTAGAACAACAAAAGCAGTCCACAGAAGAATAACAAATAAGTACAAATTAATACAACACAAAGTAATTACTCACTTAAACTGCACTGAAACTCCTATCAACTTAAACAGGAGATTTGTCTACATAGGCTCCTTCGCAGAGTCTGAGCCTTCGCAGATATTAATTAATGTCTGCATAGTAAGAGAGATTGTGGGACCAAACCCAGTGGTTTCACTGATTCATGGATTCAAAGGCCAGAACAGAGCACTGGGATCATGTTGTCTGACCTCTAGTCTAGCTCTTTTCTAGCTTAAACTTCCAACCACTGGAACATGGGTCATTGTTGTCCAGTGTTAGAGAGTGTGGGGGTGTTTTGAAGAAGAGGGGACCAGCTGAGTTCTTACTGGGCCTTAATCGAGACTCTGAAAGTCAATGGGAGTCATTTCACTGATTTGAACGGGCTTTGGATCATTGGTATGTCTAGTTCCTGAATAATAATCTGAAGGTGATTTTAGGTTGCTAGCAGGCCGGCTGCTTGAAGGGTGCGCTTCTTTTCATGGAATGCCTGGTTGGAGAGCACGCTGCTCCCATCAAAGGACAGTGTGAAGTTTTGGGTTTTTTTTTTAATCATAACGAGAGCTTCTAAATGTCATTAATTGACTCCACATTTGAAAGGGTAAGGTCGTGCAGACAGCAAATTATCTGTGTACATAATAAATCACAAATAACACCCCGAGTTATCCTTTCTGCAGGCTTGTAGAGCATGTAGACTTTATTTTCAAAGTATCAGCAGCCCAAGCACAAAGGCATGCCTTGTTTATTATAAGTCTGCACAAGTCAATGTAGGCTTTCATGTTCGAATGAGTAAGTGCTCCCAGCTACTGTCACGTTATCTCCCCCCGCCCCTCGATTCCCTGTAATCTGTTCTAATCTATAAATATACAGGATGGTATGAAACCAAATAATTGGACTTCACAGCTACAAAGTTGGGATTTCCTCTTTAAAGAAAAGGGCAGTTTGATGGATTTGTGGTTTGTAGTTAAAATTGTCTCCAAATCATTAAATGCTGGGGCTAAAAATACACTGTAGAGCTCAGCAATCAGCTTTTACTTTCACTCTCCTGCTACTCTGTGCGCTTCTATGTGTGGATGTTAAAGTAGCCAGTTCTCTGTTGAGAAAGGTGCCCATTATAGGGGCTGACCCTGTGACACAGAGTTTTCCACCTGTTCCCTGCAAATGCTGGCACTGTCTTTTTCGTTTGCATAGTGCTGTCCGAGCTCATTTGGCATGAATGGTGGAGAGGGTGACTTTGGTCTCACCAGTAACTTCTGGTAATATAAAACGTGCCTGAAAATAGACACCTTTCTGTATTCAGCCTATTGACTTGTAAAGATCCATGCGAACAACTCACAGGGCTGAGCATGCAAGGCTGCTGCAGGGTCTAAGCACTATCTCACCTGAGACAATCCTAGGACACATCTTCCCACCAGGAATATAAAGGATGCTGCCCCACAGCGATTCCACTGGATCCAATAAGAAATATTTTCTCCCAGGCATTCTGTATTGCAAACCTTCTGGAATGCATGTAGGTGCAATTAAAACCCAGGTGGTGATGGCTTGTGGCTCTTAGCTCGGTAACTATAAACTACAGCTCTGCCATATTGCGGATCTCATTAACTTAGTGTCCCTGTAGCCATGCAATTCTCAAGCCCTAAAGCCATCTGCACAGGCCCAGGGATCTCAGATCTTGTGTTCCCACAGTAAGATGTTGTGGATGCTCGTTGACAGGGGATGTTTTAAAGGCCAAAAGTATAAACTGGTTCAAAAAAGAATTAGATAAGTTCAGGTTCACCAGAACAGGTTCATCAATGGCTATTAGCAGGATGGTCAGGGATGCATTGGCCGCTGTCAGAAGACAGGATACTGGGCTAGATGGACCAAAGGCCTGCCCCAGTATGGCTGGTCTTATGTTCTTGTGTTCTTAAGCACCTGGACAGTTTACAAGAGTAGGCACATTTCCTCATTTAGCTGTGCTGTCCAGTCCATGGTAGCACAAAGACCAGCACGCTGGTCTCATAAAATGGCTTCTGGTTTTTGGTTTGTGGCATAAATGGTTGTATCTGTTGTAATAATATTTAAGTCGTCTCCAGGTGCTTGGGATTAAGTCCACAGTTTTGTTTGCTGTGAGTACACTGCTGAGAATAGCGATGAGGGTGCCAAGCCGAACAGTGCCCTTAGTTACACCTATGCAACCCCATTCATCATTTGGCCCACTTCCCATTTACCTAATGAGTGGGCTTTCTTCCAGCTGCGGAATTACTGGCTCCTTTTTACCTAGATATCAGTTTCAGGGCAGTCTGTGATTTCAGAGTCTCCAGAGCCAGCGCTGGGTCAGGTTCTGACCCTGTCACGCTGGCGTAACTCGGAGTAATCCCGTCAGAGTTGGTGAAGTCGCTCCGCAGTTGCTGTTATTGGGATGTTGTCCATAAACGCAGCAACTCTAGGGCCAGAGGGTGTCAACTGCATTTGGATCACTGGTATGTCTAGTTCCTGGAGAGTCCTGCTAGCAGGCTGGCTGCTTTAACATGGGTGTGCCCGTTCGGAAGGTAGACTGCTCCCATCACAGGACAGTGGGAGGATTTTTGGGAGTGAGGCAGAGCGAGTCCCAAGAAAGGCAGTGACTCAGACACACAGTTCCCCCCCGCACCAAAAGGGGGTGGGCACCTCCATGTCTGTACAGCCTATCCCTCACCCAGGGGAGCTGGGTGATGGCGTCAGCCCTTCTGTGTTCATTTTGGGACAGGCACACCCACAAGGAGCAGCCCCTTTGATGTCTGAGCTCAGAGATCACTCTTATGCCCTTGCCATGTGCCAGAGCCATGTTTCATTGCGTGCCCCATACTGGGCACAAACAAGGTGAGCTCAAATTAGTGTCAGCTAAAGTGAGCCAGGACAGTTTGCTGGTGGGAACCTAACCCTGCTGTCTGGATCAGAGCCCTGCTCCATCTTGTTTTACCCAGTCTTCAAGGTCGTCAGTGCCAGGATTCTCTCTTTACTACAGCAGTTAGCTCAACGGCCATCTCCCTGACTGGGGCCAGTAGGTGCTACTGTCATGTAAATAATTGATACTTAATCACCCTGTGCTCCAGAGGAAATCAGCCAGCGTGCTCTTCCCTGGGCATAGCGTGGGGGCCAAATATCCCAGCCGATTTCACAGAAAACAAGAATCTCTCCTGAGGAAGAAATCAGGTAATGTCTAGCCAGGCTGATCCCGCCTCCATTCCAGGAATTGTTCATTACAACTCTCATTGCGGGTGAACTTGCAAGGCGCCCTCAGGCCCTTCATACACCAACACCTCCCGTCTCCCAGTTGCTCTCTCTGAACTCTGCTTTGCATAACGCGTCACTTTGGTGTTTGGAAATACCATGGCTTTGGGCCCTGTGTCCACACACCAACGGTGATGCAGACGTGTGGACCAGAGAGCTCCACTTCCCTGCAATGGCTTAACTTCCCATTTCCTTCTGGCTTACTTTTGAATTAAGGCTGCAGCAACAGTTGACATTGACTGTATCAGCAAGGATCTGGAACGTGGCCAGAATTAGTGGAAAGCTGAAGGAACATCAACTGGATCAGCTGTAATCAACCTCCAGCTTACCACATGTGTTAGAATACTAATCAGAAGTGCCGGCTGGGGGTTTTAATAAGGCTGTGGAAGTGTGTGGTAGAAGTGCTGTGCTTTCATAATAAATATAGGTTCCTGTTTAATTTTAACGAAGGGTCTGAAAATTATATTCATTATTGACTGGGGAAGGAATGGTGATTTAATTCCTGGATCATCATAGCCACAGTGCTTGTTGTGGGAAGGATTCCATCTGTGAGGTAGAGATGCTTACAGAAGGAAGATGCAGGACTTACTGGGCTTGAGACATTGTGCAGGAGGAGCCTGATGGGAAAACATCGTTCTTCGATTGTTTCTGACATCTCTCACGTAGCTGTGACTAATGGTAAACCCAACCAGTCAGCCACTCAGTCTTGGAATTTGCCGACCCCAAAAACGCTTACAATCAAATCAAAAAGTGAAACTAAAGTCAAACCCACTGGCTTAACAATAAAGCCTGGAAGGTAACTCTCTGACACCAAAGCCATAAGAAATTCTCTTTTTCACTGGCTAGGAGTGAGTTTTGTCCTCTGTAGCTCTTTGTACAGTGTGTGGGGGTGACGCAAAAATTCACGGCCAGTGACCTGTCCATGACTTTTACTATAAACCCCTGACTAAAACTTGGGGTGGGGGGGTGGCTCGGGAGAGTGGCATGTCCCAATGGGGCGTCACGGGTACCTGGAGGGGGGGTGCTGCAGGTACTCGGAAGGGATGCCGTGGGTGCTTGGACGGGGTCCCTACCCAGCTCCTGGGAAGCGGTGATCCCATCTCCTAGCTCCATGTACTGCTTCTGCTCCGCCTCAAGCCCTGGCTCTGCAGCTCCCATTGGCTAGGAACTGTGGCCAACGGGAACTGCGGGGGCAGTGCCTGCAGGCGGGGGCAGCATTTGCTGCTAGGAGCTGAGGGAGGGAAGTTCCTGTCACCCTTCCAAGGCCCCTCCCCCCAGGTGAGCACCACCCTTCACCCCAGCCCTGAGCCCCCGCACGCTCAACCTCCTGCTGCTGAGGGGTGGGGTGGGGACTTGAGACTGCCCCAGCGTTGGCCTGTGTGCCTGGCCCGGGGGCTGCCTGAGCTGCTCAGGAGACCCCTGGGCCGCACACCAGCTGCTGCAGAAGTCACAGAGGTCACAGAAAGTCACAAAATCTGTCACCTCTGTGACAAACATGGATCCTTTGTATTAACGGTATAAATAAAGCACATTTAAATGATTAGACTTGTACATCTACCAAAAGCTATCCTTCCCTTTATCCAGGTGTTACAAATAAATTCATCAGTGAAGCAGAATGGTAGAATATTGATGCAAACAGCCATTCTTATAAGAATTCCATCACTATATGCAAACTCCCCACGTACTTTTTCGCCTATTTGCATACATTTAAAAATATGCTATCAAGGCTTCAGCATGTCCCATCAAAGCGTCAGTAACCCTTGTTTATCTCTTTCCTCTTTTAAATAAGGATTAGCATAGTTTAATGCTATAATTTAAATTTCAAATGGCAGATGCAGAAGCAAAGAGTTAGCACTGGAATAATCTGAGAGGTGTATTCTCAAAAGCATCAGCTTAATAGTGTCCTTTCCCTGGTGCATTAAATTCCATGATTGCCCATGTCTCCTTTACAAGCCTAGATATCCTTCACTATGTTGTCCTTTGCACAGCTGTTTCCCCATCATATATTCACATATTCCCATCCATCCTTCATGCACGTGGGGAGTATGCTGGAAACCTAAGATTGTCCTCTTGAGACAGATAGTCTCCTGAAATTTATGGAGTAGCAAAGCTGGGTTAGTCACAAGCCACAGCTCTTTGGCATCGGCTAAATGGATCGGATCCAGTGTAAACTAAGGCTGGTTTAGTGAAATCAACCATCTTTTCATGGTGGATTTGTACACTAAAGTGATGCTTTGCCTGACTGGTTCTACTCTGCTTGACTCACAGTTATCTGTATGGAGAATGCATCACTAGACACCAGATTTTCTCCTCAGTTTGGGGCTTTACCCAAGTGGTAGCATCTCTCTCCCACTGCTAGGAAATATTTAGGATGTGTATAATGTTGTCATTATTACTATTTGTGTTACAGTAAAATCTACAGGCCCCAACTGAGAATGAGGCTCCTTTCAGGGGTGCTGGAAGAATTTTTATAGTGGGGGAGCATATGATGGAAACCATACGTTTGGTGTTTGTTATCACTAATTCAAGCTGAGGGTGCGGTAACACCCTCAGCATCCCTTGTTTGCACACAACGGCCCCACTGTGGGATGCTCTGTACGCACACAGAGACAGACAGCCGTGCCTCCCGTCTAAATACACAAAGGGAGAGACATACCAGTGTAGACCTATACCATTTCCTGTGCAAAAAGTTCCCATCGTTAATTTCCATCCTTCCTGTACCCGAAATGGTAAAAAGCCTCCCATTTCTCAAAGCAACTGATCTAGTTGCTTTACTTTCATTCTCAGTGTCAATGCTTTCTCGGTAAAATTGATTGAGATGGGTCCCCCCCGGGGTGCCACCTGGAACTGGGGTACCACTGAGCCCCCTTGACCTACCAGCCTGGGCTCCCTTTTACGCTGTACTGCTGTGACAAGCTGCAAAGCCCTCTCTAGCCTGCACTTTCACCAGCATACATACAGGTAGGGACACACCCAGCTGCAGATACATACAGGGAGGCTCTCTGACCAGCCCCTGCCTGGGAAGGCTCCAGCTAGAGCACCTCCTAGCTCCTCAGACACACATCCCCTCTGGAGTGTAAACCCCAAATTATACCGTCTTGTGCTCCATTGGGAACTATACAGCGTAAGCGCATGAAATTCACCCCCTCCCTCAATGTGGAGAGGAATATGCAACAGTTTTATGCCCCTGAGTTATGATTCCCACACACTGGTATAGATAAAGCAAGAATAAATTTATTAACGACAAAGAATAGATTATAAATGATTATAAGGGATAGTAAACAGATCAAAGCAGATTACCTAGCAAATAAACAAAACCTGCAAACTAAACTTAATATACTAAATAAATTGGATTCTCACCCTAAGAGATGATACAAGGAGGCTGCAGATTCTTGAGGGCCAAGCTGCACTTGCTTACAGCTTGGAATCCCCAGTTGTTCCATTCACAGGCTAAAAATCCCTTTAGCACTTCTGCTAGTTTAGTCCTTGTTCCTCAGGTGTTTCTAGGAGTCTTCTTGTGTGGGGAGCAAAGAGCCCCAGATGATGCCACTCCCTGCCTTATATAGCTTTTGCATATGGCGGGAATCCTTTGTGTTCAAAGCTTAGTTCCCAGATCGGTCTTTGGAAGAACTGATATCCCAAGATGGAGTCTAGAGACATGCTCACATCTATGAATCTATCACGTCTTTGTAGAGTCATAGCAGCCATTACTCGGAGGCTGTCTGTAGAGTCCTCAGGGGGGCGCCCCAGGTGGGAGATAAAGCCTATTGTTTTCCTAATGGCCCATTCCCCACCCACTGTCCAGAATGAAAGCATCTTGTCTAGTGGGCGTTCCCCAGGTGTAAACACATTTGAAGTGCTGAGACATAGTCACTATTCATAACTTCAGATTAAAAAATGATACATGCATACAAATAGGATAATCATATTCAACAAATCATAACCTTTCCAATGGCATTTTACATAACTTATCTTGCATAAAATACATCATAACTATGTCATAATCATATCATAATATCACTCTAAAGAATATGTGGTGTAGTGTCACACTGATAACAAGAGTCTGCCCTGAAGTTTGGGCTCTGTTAGAAGACAAACATACTTTTGTTCAGATTCACCTCTTTGGAGATACCAGCCCTCTGCAGTATAATTGGATGTTCCTGTGAGTGATTGAAGGCAGGATATTCTCTTACCTCTCTTTTTCCGAACTGTCAGCTGCTTTGCTGGCAGCTTTACAGCCATAGTGAAGAATCAATTCCTGTCTTGGTTCCTTCGTAAGAGCGTGTTTGCAATATTCCAGATTGGCTGATAGCAAATTTGTAATCATCATTGACGGGGGGCTACAACTCATTGTCCAGATGGCTTTAGTTACACATTCCACTTATTGTGAGGGCCTGGGAGTGATGATAATTCCAGTGGAGGTTATTAAAAGCACCATGTCCTTGACTCATCTGCAAGACTTGACTCCGGACTAAAAATCTCTAGGTTAGTCAGGGGGAACGCATTTCCTGAAAGGAACGCGGCAATGCTTCTGATGCAGGAAGAAGACTTGCACTGACTTTGAATTATAACAGTGGGCCTAGTAATCAATCATAACTGCTTAGCAGGCAAAGGCTGCTGTCTGATACATACTCATGCTCCTTCAACCCTGTAGCTATCCGCTGTTCACCAGGGGCTGTCAGCAGCAAATTATATCAAAGGCTGTCTAGCCTTGCAACAAACCCCTGATATGGAAGAGGCTGGGGAAAAGCAGAGCTTTGTATTGAGAAAGTCTTAAAATGGTCAATTTTATGCAATGTTTCATTTGATGGCCATAATTTGTTTGCTGATCTTTTGTTCATTTCATATACTTTTTTCCAGGTTAGATTCACCCCCTAGTTATTTTAGCCTTCTAAGCATGAGCACACAACACTTAGGGAAACATCTATGAACAGTTCCAGATACTGGAATGAGCCGATGACTCTAGATGGAGACGCATCAGTATCCATCATCTTTTTGCCTTGGGTCAAAAATTCAAGGTCACACCAGTAAGTAGAATCAGGTGGTTTTCAATCCTTCTAATGGAAGATCATTTCAGATCAAGCCCTCCATTTTGAGTTTATGCATCCCAAACTTACTGAGAGTGGAAGCGTCTGTATGCTCTGGCCTATAGGTTAATACCATTCGGAGAGCTACTCCATATGAAAATGATTTGCAGCTTATAATGAGAGTAACCGAAGGACAAATCATGGCATGTAAGAGCGATTACATGCACAGAAATCTCTGGAGGATCTGAACCTGTGTTTGTTATGCACTGTTTAATCAGAGGAGCGGAGCTCATCTGTGAAATGGTAGAATCAAGAGAGAATAATTTTGACTAGCTCTTTATTGTGGTTTAATGTTATGAAAGGAACATGCGACCTGTAATTGTGTCCTACACAGCACCAGCTCACTGCACAACACAGCATCAGCCCCGCTTAAACCCTCTAGATGGGAATATGTGGGAGTTAAGTTGTCCATAGGCTTTTTGGGAATCTCTGAACGGAGAGTGGGGTAGGAATTTGACCTAGATGGGTGGGATTGACTAGTCATATTTACAAAACTAGAGGGTCATATCTAACCACATTTAGAAAAGTAGAGAATCATATCTATCCACATTTAGAAAATTGTCTGGGGGTAAAATGTCTAAATCTGTCAGGTAATGCTATAGCGATGATGGCAAAAGGCTACCAAAAGTCATTATTTTAGATTCCAGATCTTCATATCCATAAAGATTCCATATCTTCGTATCCATATCATATCACTCCACGCCAGTCTCTTAAAAGTCTGACGGGAACCAATCGGTAGTCAAGGTATCTGTGAAATAGTGTTTCTAGCTGCACACATCAGATGTTTGTAATAGACAGATTCCTACCAAAAATTTAATTTGCATAGATGTCCACGGAAGCTGAATTGGATATGGTTGGAGAACTGGATTTTGAATTGTTGAACAAGTGGGCAACGCCACCAGATACGTACGTAGGTACTTGGCTTACTCCTGAAGTCTGCTGCACATATATTTTACCTGTTGCTAAGCCAAGGGGAGTGGTATGTTCCATGGAATAAATGGGCATAAACATTCCTGTTTAAAAAAACGACAAGGATTCCAGACCCTTTGGATTGATCTCCGCATATACCTTCAGTCACACCCCTTCTACACAGTATTGGTATAGTTACAGTGAAATGAACGGCTAGATTTTGAATTGAGGACACAAGAAGCCCATGGCACTATGGGTGGGGACTGATTGTCCAGGAAACCCCCTTATTTATATTCAAATTATTTTTTGCAAATGGAAACTGGTACCTCAGCATGATGCAGAAACGTGTTTTTGCAGAAGCTTGCAGTTTTTGTGAGTGCAGCCATTAAAAACATGGCTCGGTATTTTAACAAATATATCTTCCAGCAATGTGCAGACTAACAGGACTCTTGATATTAACTATTTTATGCACTTACTGCTCCACTGAGCTTATTTTATGCAGTTATTTTCCCATAAAAACATTTTCTACTGAGTGTTGGGCTTATAAACCTTTGATCACATCTTTTAATAACCCAGGCGCAGAGCTTTGCATTGACTCTAGTTTGAAATGATAATGACATGTTTCTTCCCAGACATACTTTGTATACCAAAGAGCTTGCAATGTAGTTATTTTACATTTAAAAGTGCTGTTTTTACTGGAGGGAAAAAAACCTGAAATTCTACCTACTGTGGGTCTTTTTTGTCTGTCCTTGATTTGCTCTCAAGCGTTAGTGAAAAATATTGTCAGTTCCACTGTATGGAGATTGTTTGGGGGAAAATAAATGTTTCAGCTGCAGAGCTATGTTCCCATTCGATACACCTTTCAGTCTATAAACTGCAGAGGAAAGAAATAGGGGCATTTTTTGTTTCAGTTCCAAACCACAGCAAAAGCCTGTTTTTAATATGATAGACAGTGATACAAAACTGGAGATGTCCTTTTATGTTCATGTACTAAAGGCTTCATCGAATCCTTTGTGCGGCTGAGCTCTAGGTACACACAAAGGCAAGTGCCATAGCGCTGAGTTTAGTGATCACCTTCATAAAACCTACACACCAGGATCTGAAAGGAGGAGAAAGAGAACTGTCCCTGCCCGTGACTCACTTTGCTCTGCTAACCCACATCTCCGTCACCATCATTTTCACAGACAAAAGGATGTTCAGAGCGCATTTCTACTCAGCAAAGCGACTCAGTCAAAAGGGTGCCATCTGACTTGCCAGGTCTGTCCCCTGTGTGTTCATAGCCAGACCTGCTCGTGTTAGTGACAGAAATACCTCTTCGCTCCTTTTTACTGCTGTTGGCACGTGCCCAGTCAATCTTGGAACTGCAGTCTGTGCCTCACTGAGAATTGTTTGCTAAATTCCAATCAGTTCATCCTGTGCTAACCTATAGAACATCATGGGGCTATACTGGTGGGGCAGGCGCTGAGGGCTTTAGCTTTCAGTATTAAGGAGAATGGGTGAGAAGGAAAGAACCCAGCTTGACTCTCAGAGCTCAGGTATAGTTTGCAGGGATGCTAGTTAAAGAAGGAAAATGGAAATCAGTGAGTAACAGTGCACCTGGTACCATTAATTACAGTCACAGGAAATCTGCATTTCAGGCTTAATCCAAAATCTATGACAAGCAACTGAAACATTTCCATTGTCTTCAATGGGCTTTGGATCAGGGTCTTCACATGTAAAGCAATTGTTCTCAATCTGTTTACCATTGTGGGCCACATGTGCAGCTCTGTGTGTTATGTGGGCTGCATCCACCCAATATATATTGTGACAAAGTTCCTCCTTTACCTTGGCGGGTCCTGCGCTTATTGGCGGATTTGCTCACCTCAGTGATCTTCCCCTCTGGTGGAACCCACAGTCTGGGTCAGCTCCTCCTGTGTCTGATCAGGAGTTGGGAGGTTTGAGGGGGACCCGGGCCCGCTCTCTACTCCAGGTTCCAGCCCAGGGCTCTGTGGATCGCAGCTGTTTATAGTGCCTATTGTAACAGCTGCATGACAGCTACACCTCCCTGGGCTACTTCCCCCATGGCCTCCTCCAAACACCTTCTTTATCCTCACCACAGGACCTTCCTCTTGTCGATAAGCTTGTTCCTCCCTCAATCATTCTCACAGATACACTCAATCTCACTCTCAGCTCCTTGCCTCTCTTCTCCCAGCTCCTCTCACCACATCCCTATCTCCATGGCTCCTCTCTGCCTGACTGATTGAGCTCCTTTTAAAACCCAGGTCCCTGATACCCGCTTGATGGCTGCAGGTGTTCTATTACGTAGCTATCTCCACTGCCTTCTATAAAAGATCTTAATTGGCCCCATGCTTGAATTAACCTCGGAGCAACCTTGCATTTGTACCATGTACTAGGATTTTGTTATGCCCTGGGCTAACACACCTGTTTCCCGTCTTACTGTAGCCGTCTGGCTTGCCGCCATCAACAATATATACTACCTGAATGGCCTAAGGAGGTCAGCACAGGCCACACTGGCTGAATTGGACTGCGTTGAGACCACTGGGTGTAAGTATATCAAGCCTGGTATTAATGTCATTACGATAAGTTCAGTACAGGTTTCTGTCCATTTTGTAGTTATGGCTTTTTAAAAGATAGGATCAGTCCAAGTCTGGCAAAATTCTGATTGGGATATATGAGCCGCTGCCCACTAAACGCCTCCGTAGCTTGTTGGATTCTAGGGCCAACATTTTCAAAAAGAGGCCCTCAATTGGATGGAAAATCACCTGAGACTCTTTAAAGGGTGGCCGATTCAGATGTCAGGCTGACAAACCACCTTCTTCAACTCAAACCATTTTAAAGTATCTCAAGTGGCACCCAAAATCATTATTCCTTTTAAAATACTTGCCAGTATCTTCACTTCTGCCTCATGCTAGTAGCATTTATGTTTTGTAAACCCCTTGTTTGAGTTTATCGCCCCCGAGATGTTTCATGTCAGTGTCATCAAAGTAGATATGGGGGGGGTAAGGTAAGGTTTATATTTCTTTAAAACTTGTAAAGTTTAACAAAGTGAACTCAAACACCTGACCAGAGACCAAATTACATGAAAAACAGATTTTCATAAAAGTAAGGGTGGAACCTTCGTAGTTTTTGCTTTTGTCTGGGTCTTGTTTTCTCTCCCAGCTATGGAGAAACAGCTTTCCTGCTAACTCCTATTTCTTTCTAACATTTTCGCTACAAAGTGTAGTACAAAGCACAAGGCAAATAGCTATATATGCTGTGTTGTATTTACAGTGTTTGACTGATGCTGGACTGGTTAATTTGCTATCTTTAAATCATGTTTACCTATTTCTTATTAAAGCAGAGCCTGTAATGAGTCTTTAATGCAAATATTTTTTTGATTTCATTTCATTTTATGTTCCAATCAAAACCTGGCTGAGGTGTGGGGTTCTATACCGTGAGTGCACAGGAGGGTGTGAAAATGCTCAGTTAATTACTTTACAATTGAAGGCACACCTCAGGGAAAGGGGATTTCCCTTCGTTGTTTGCCTTCAAATGTACTAGCAAACCGTCACCCAGAATGGGGGAACGGTGGGATTAGAAGACCCGGGCTGGGACCGGGTCTCTTCATCCACTAAATACTAGAATGACTCATCTTACCAAGTAAGCGGGGGTCCCCCAAGGAGTATTTGGGCAATCCAGGCTGATAAGAGCCTAATTCTTATCTGGTGGCAGCGAAGTAACATCCAAGCTGGTAGTGAGCTTGGGGGAGGTTCAGATAAACACTCAGATGTTGAACTCTAAGTCCAGATTTGAGACAGACGTTTATTACAATTGACGTTGAACAATGTAGTGAAACCCTAACCTCTTTGAAGGCTATGGCAACCCCCATCCCTTCAATCCCATTGATTTCATCCCTGGGGTTTTGGAATCTTTGTGGAAAAGAGACTTGAAACTAATAAATACAAGGGGAGTGAGACCTTTTGTTAAAATATATGAATGAAGCTGTCTCTGATCATTTGTATTCAAATATTGCCTCTTTTGTGTGAGTTACTTTCTGTCTCCCATCCCAGTGTCATTCACAAGTTGGCACCAGACAGTCACACTGATCACAGTTTGAAAAGCATGCTGGTATTTGGTGCATTCACTGAGCAGTAGCGATGCTGAGAAACTAAATAAAGGACTTATCTAGAGATTTATTGGTTTTTGGTTTTGGAAATGCCTGTTATTTTTTGATGTAACAGTAATAGAATGGAACAGATGGCTTGATTTGCTTGGATTAGCAGCACCACAATTCAGTTACGTTTTTGTGGTTGGTTTTTGGTTTTGTTCTTTTTCTCTTCTATGATGCTAACCGATTATAACTCAAAACAAGACCAAAATTTGCTGCCGTGGTTTTTGTTTGTTGTTTATAAAGAGTGGCCTGCGGCTGGAAATCAAAATCCTTGCATGCTGTTGATCTGAACTCTTGCCCATGATAGTTACAAAGTGTGTAATGGCATCCCATGATGCTGTTCACAATTGGAGTCTAGTTTCATAAACCAAACATCACCACCCAGTGACACTAGCACTTGGAACCGGTGGCGAACAGCCATTTGATTACACCCTGCTGTTGTTCTGCTGATGTAGTAGCAAATGCTGCTTTATCTTCTTGCGGCTGGCAAGGAAAACAGAATGTTTAAAAATGTCCTTCCCATTAGCCAGTTGCTACCTGAGCTCATCCTGGGACTGGCGTTAACTTGTCAGTGTTAACCAGGCCCTGTTTGACTCTGTACATAAAGATGGATATAATAAATGCTTGTAGTTCTTAAAGAGGAAAACCAGATGACCCAAACATACCGGTTCAGTACATCTATCTGGTCCTCATCACTACAGCAGCCAAGCACCTCACCATTATTTTTGGATTTTATCCTCTCAATATCCCCGTAGGGCAGCATCCCCATTTTGCGGAGGGTGAACTGACCCAAGGTAGTACACAGAGTCAGCAGCTGAGCTAGGAATTAAGCCCCAGTGTCCTAAATCACAGACTAGTGCTCCACCCACTAGACCAGCCTTCCTCCCACAGCTCTCTGATGGAGAATGGGAATTTTGGGCTCTTGATACTATTACAGTACCCTCCTGAAGGGGCGTTAGGTTGATTTCCCTGTCTCTGAGGGTACGTCTACACTGCACAATTATTTCGAATTAGCTTAAACCGATATTACAAAACAGATCTAATAAAATCGGTTTAGCGCGTCCACAGTGGGATCATGAAATTGATTGTTTGCGTCCATGGTCCAAAGCTACCATCGATTTCAGGAGCGGTGCACTGTGGGTAGCAGTTCCTCAGCTATCCCATAGTTCCCACTTCCTGGTTGAGAGCACAGTGCCTGATGGGGCAGAAAACATTGCCCCGGGTGGTGCTGGGTACAGCCTCACCCCTCCCTTTGTGAAGGCAGCAGACAACCCTTTGGCGCCTTTTTCCCGGAGTGCATTGAGCAAACGCCATAGCACAGCAATCATGGACCCTGAGATCACAAACGGTATCCTGACCGTTGTCAACACCTCGCGTACTCTCTGCCAGCAGCATTCAGTACACAGAGGGTGACATTTACAGTACTCAAGGAATTATTTATTTTACTTCTCTTTCACGTGCTGGGGGGGGGGAAGAGACTGACGAGCTGTTCCGTGAACCACGCAAGACACCGTGTATTAAGCTACAGACATTGGGCGCTCAGCCAAGAATGCAAATAGTTTTCAGAGACAGCTGTGGAGACTGGTAGCTGTAGTCCTCATTACCCCCTCCCTCCCTCCATGAGCATCCGTTTGAGTCTCTGGCTTCCCGTTACGGTTGTCACGCACCGCTGTGTATCCTGGAGTTTATTTTTCAAACGCTTTGGCATTTCCTGTTCTTTAACGGAGCTCTGATAAAACAGATTTGTCTCACCATACAGCGATCAGATCTAGTATCTCCCGTAAGGTTCAATGCAGGAGCTACTTTTGCATTTGAACTGCATCGCCACCCGTGCTGATCAGAGCTGGACATGTGAAAGCAGGAAATGTCATTCTAAAGGTCTCGGAGCTTTTCCTGCTTACCGGCACTCCACATCCGAGTTCGGATTGCGGACCAGAGCGGTCAGTGGTGCACTGTGGGATACCTCTAGGAGGCCAATAATGTCGATTTCCGTCCACACGAACCCTAATCCGAGTTATCACTATCGAATTTAGCGCTACTCCTCTCGTCTGGGAGGAGTTCCGAAATCGATTTAAGGAGCCGTTTAACTCGATATTAATGACGACGTCGTGTGAACGGGTACAGCGTTAAATCGGTATATTGGCCATTAAACCAATTTAAAGTCGCAGTGTAGACCTGGCCTGAGAGGATTCACTCCCTCCCTGCATGCTGCTGAACAGTCCCTGCGAGAGATGATGTGTACTGGAAGCTTGTGAATACACCTCTGAAGAGCAAAGGTTTTGCCTTTGAAATGGCTGAGGCAGTTCCCAAATCAGAGGTATTTTCCAAAACTTCCTGAGAGAGGATAGTGCTGGCTCCACCCCCCAGGCCGAGCGCTATGATATCCTAGCTGTGCACATGGCGTGTTTCAGAGCAAGTTCCTTTGCAGGACAGCGCACAGAGCATGCTAGTTGGCCAACTCCTATGGCACCCATCCATTAGCATGACCATTGTGTACCAAGGGAAGAGTTCCATCGGCTCCCTCCCTGCAAGTAGATGCCTCCTGTATACATATTTGTGGGGTGTATCACAGGCCAAAAAGGGATGTTTGTTAGCAGGAGCCCCTTGTTCAGTGGTAGCACATTTCAGCATTTTTCTCTAGCTCTGCAGGATGATTTCTGGCTATTACAAATCTCTGGAGAGAGATGGTCTGGGGAACAGAGTCAGAAACAAGGCCTGCAAGACAGGGGTCAGCCAATATTTGTGGAGCAAAATTCTCCTTGAACTTCATCCCCCTTCCTTTTAGCTGTACCAATACTCTAAATCACAGCGGGTGAAATCCTGGCCCCATTGAGCTTTGCCATTGACGCCAGTGGAGTCAGGATTTCATCCAGCGGTTTTACAGTTTCAGTGGACCCCGCACATGTTCATATTCCCACTCCTCTGCCAGTTCTAAGCGCTAATATTATCCCTTCTGCATCCAGGCAATTGTTATTCCAAAGCATGCCCGCTGTTGTTTGTTTAGTTATTTTGGCCAGTTTTATCAAATTACATGTGGCTCAGAGTTCAGAAGTTCTCAGTCACGTTCTAAATAAAGTCACCAATATTCCCTTCCATGTTGGCTACTTTACAACCCCCCTTCCCTCAACTCAACTGAATTCTTAATGTAAAACTCTTTGAGTCTCCCTTGTTTGCTTGGATGCGCTCACATTTGTTTGAATAGAGCTGTTAATAAAACGTCAGCTGTCTCATAGAATGCTTTTCCACCTCTAGGTTTCTGCAGTTAGTTCTGGCCCAGGCAGAAGGAAGCTCTCCTGATTTTGGATTGTAGGATGCTCTCCTTTGTAATATCTGTCTGAACTATCCTTGCAAAAATATGCATAAAGGTTATCAATGCATGTTTTTACTTGTAATATCCTCTTTCAGGATGTCTTAGCCACGAACAGCTAGTGACTTTGCATTTGTGCTCTCAGTCAGAGAGCTATCGATAATGGCATTTTGAAGGGAGTGTATTTATTGTACAGTTGGCTGTATTGTAAATATCTAATTCTGGGGCTTTTTTAAGTTGAGCTTGAGCTTTTGAACCGAAGGTCTTGGCTGTGGGAGAAGTAGAGAGTAAGTCGCAAAATGCTGTGAACATGTCGAGCCTGTGGAAGAGAACTGAGTTCTGTGGATTGAAGTGGCAATGGCAGTGTTTTCAGAATCTAAAGTTTAGAAGCGAGTTAGTATTTATGGCCTAGGGAATGGAGATCACACATAGTAATGGAGCTTTCCCTCTGTCAAATGCAGCTCTTCCACTGAAGCAGGCAAGGCATTTGGGTAAGGACTTTCAGATGAGGCAATGATGAATTTGATAACAATACTTAGCTCTTGTATCACGCTTTTCATCTGTGGATTTAAAAGCATTTTACACAGGAAAGTTGGTATCGCTATCCTCATCTTACAGATGGGGAAACTGAGGCACAGAGCAGTGACGTGAAGGGCCCAAGGTCACAGAGGACATTAGTGGCAAAACTGGGAATAGAACTCAGATCTCTTGATTCCCAGCCAAGAACTGTCCGACATTGTCTTCCTTAATGTCACCCAGATTGGACAGTATCATATGTAACTGTGATGGGGTGTACCAGACCCTCTGAGGCCCCCTCCTGGCAGCCTTGTGGCTCTGCCATGCCCTATCCCAGAAAAGGGCACTGAAGAGGGTGGTCCAAGTTGGAGAAGAGTATATGGTGTGTTGCTGGCTACGGGAGCTACAGTACCCTGGATAGAGCGGTGCTAGCAGAACCCGGGTGGATCTGGTTGAGCTGTGGGCTGGTTGTGGGGACTCCATCAGGACAAAGCCCTGAGGTAAGGGTGAAGAGGGTGGAGGGCCTCAGGGAAGTGGCACAAGGAATCAGAGCAGTGGCACAGCTTAGATAAAGGGACATGGCAGATGGCTACTATTGACAGGGTCCCTGGGCTGGGGCCCAGAGTAGTGGGCGGGGCTGAGTCCCTCCCACTCCCCATTAGCCATTAGGGGAAGTGGTCTGGACTTTGAGGCACCCTAGAAGGAGAACTGAACTCCTTAGTGGCCCAGCAGGAGAGCTGGGGCCTGAAACACTCAGGAGGGCAAGAACATTGCCTCCAGGGGAAAGCCCTAGAGTGCGGCTCAATACCAGGGCTGAGACCATTGATGGACTATGGGACTAATTAAGGACCTAAGGCCAAGGAGGGCTACAGGGAGAGAAAGTGCAGGTCCACAGACACTGAAACAGGGAGCGCTCGTGAGGTGAGGGTACATCTCAGTACAGTAACCTACCTCTGACGCTGATATCTCGGCTGAAGTGGGAACCTCCCTCCTATTTCAAATGGAGAATTCACTTTTTGACATGGATTGTAGGATGTGCAAGTCTGAAGTATAGACCAGCACTGGTAAAATCCCTGAAGAGAGACTCCTCAGAACAGCTTGTTGAAGGTGAAATCCAGGCTCCACAGAAGTCAACTGCAAAACTCCCTGATTTCACTCCAAAACTTTCCCTCGGATAGGAGATTGCCTGGAACGGCTGAAGGGCAGTGGAGATGAGGAAAGGGCAAACTCTGTCAATTAGGTTCAGCCAGACAGAAGAATAGGCTTAGGTGCAGTAGAGCTTGTCTTCATCTTAGGGTTTTCTAAGACCTCCATCACAATTAGGGTTTCCTGGCCTCCATCACTGTAGGAGCTTGAGTACATGTATCCCTAGTAGACTGGGTTGCGGCTAAAGGGGAACATTTGGTGGCAAAGCAAACTATGATCAAATAGCGAGGAACTCTTGAAGTGGACAACATTCACTCTGGGGAAGAGGCTTTGCATGACACAGTGCTGTTTGAGCCAGGATCAATGTATATGCTATCAGAAGTGTCAGTTTGGGAAAGATGATACCGCCTGTGCCAATTATTACTGTGCACAATCACTGAGCAAAATGTCTTTGTGCTGCTTCTTTCTCTTATTCCATTATCACTGTTCCCACCTGCATTGCTAGATGGAAGCCAGGGGACTGATGCTCTAAGTAAAATTAGTCAACAACAATCCATGAAACACGGTCTTTTATTTTAAAGAAAATCTTTATTTCTTTTGAAATTTTTATGTTCTTTTGTGAAGCATTGAAAATCATTTTTTTGTTTGTTTGTTTGAAAATCTAAAACTGGAGAAAAATTCAGTTTTCATCCAAAAACTTGAAAATTTCCATTGCAAATTTCAGATATTCATAGACTCTAAGGCCAGATGGGGCCACTGGGATCATCTAGTCTGATCTCCTGCTTTACACAGGCCAGAGCATTTCCCCAAAAGTATTCCTAGAGCAGAGCTTTTAGAAAAACATCCAATCTGGATTTAAAAATGGCCAGTGATGGAGAATCCACCACCACCTTAGTAAATTGTTCCACTGGTTAATTACCCTAATTGTTGAAAATGTGCCCCTCATTTCCAGTCTAAATGTGTCTAACTTCAGCTTCCAGCCATTGGATCATGTTACACTTTTTTCTGCCAGATTAAGGAGCCCATTATTAAATATTTGTTCCCTGTGTAGGTATTTATAACAATTCAAATCGCCTCTTAGCTTTCTAATTCTTCTGAAATGAAAATGTTTCATTTATTTCTAAATTGCTTAAGGGAAACACATTCCATTCTCCAACTTCAAGGGAAAGAAAGGAGCTCCCAGAGCACATAAGCACCTAGCATATAACTGCGTCGGACCCAATGGAAGAAGATACTCGCTAATAATTGCTTTAGCAGTCTTTTGAAAAAATGGACTTTGTAATGGTGTGTGCACTGGAAAATCCCCTGTGGGCAGGTGTTTTCTGAAACAATAGCTTAACTGGGGTGCTGAAAAATGAGTGATAAAATGTATGTTATATTTATGGAATGGAGGCTATCACCAATGTAAAGACGTGCTACTAATATTTCACAAAACCAGTGAAACAATTGTTTCCCTGAGGTTCCTCTGTTTATGTTTGACCCTTTGCTAGGAAAGGGAGGGAGTTTGTGTTCGTTCTCGAGATCAGTATTTTTTTTTCAAATCTCAAAACTTATATATCTGCATTTTTATCTCCAATGGCAGAATCTGTCGTCTTCCTCTGAAGGATGTGTTTCTATGCCATAATTTCCCTACACATCTGCTGGATGTTTTTTACTTGACTTCTCTTGATTTTAATGACTGTTAGACTCCTACGTTGCAGTCAGATTCTGTTATCTGTAAAACTCAGCTGCAGGCATGATTTCAGCAGGCAGGTTGGGTTTTTTTCATATATAAAATCCCTTTCTAGACTACTTCGGCATGTGCGCTAAGTCCTGCTCCAAACGGATTGGCACCCAGCTTTGATGGTTCCTCAGCCTGACAAGCAGACAGCAGACTCGTGGTAGGGAAATATTTGTTGATGTTTGAAGATTATTTGTTGTTATCTGAACTTTGTTGACAGATCTGTGAGTATCTCACTTCTGAATTCAGGCTGCTCTGGGTTCTCAGGCTGATTACTTTTCCTTATGATAGATAGTGTTAAAATTCTTTCTTTGACTAGAGGGGAATAAAAATATATTGTTGGTTTGACAGAATGAGAGGGGAAGGAACTTTTCAGTGCACTTTTGTGATATACCTTAGCTGGAAAGAAGCAGTATAAAGAAAGGCCAAACTAATCTGACCTACTTGCCTAAAGTTAAAAGCCTAGATCGATATTTAGGAACCTATTTGGAACTGGTCTCAGGTGAGAAGCAACCACCCAGCTCCTTTTGAGCTCAGTAGGATCTACAGGGGCTATACTATCTACACACTTGGTATGTCTGGATTAACACAGTAGAATGAGGCCCACTGAATCCATGTGCTGCATATAACAGACACTATTGTATTGTAAATCACTTGCAGGGAAGTGAGAGCAGAACCCACGGCCTTCAGATTTAACCAACAAGCCTCTGTCTCTTAAGGTGAGGGGGAAACACCTATAGTGATAAATCCTATATCCTCTTGGCTAGGCATTACACCCATGCAAATACCAGCACTGTCCAGGGGGCAGGATAGAGCAAAACCATGAGTCCCCCGTTCTGCACCAGCTGGCACTGTCAGTAGCTTTATCCATTGCCCTCTCTCTTTCCTTTTGCAGCCAGTTTGGTACATTTCCTAGGGATGACTTCCACCAAATATTGTATATTTGAAACATGGCTGCTTCCTGTGTGGAAGTATGAGGGAGGGGACGGGGATCTCTTCTCTAGCACTCCTGCTTGGAGTGTGAATCCCAAAGGATGTCTCTTTCGCACAGATGCTCCTTTACCCCAGCAGGCTGTCGGACCATGTGCCACCTTGGAAGTTTTCTGGTGCCTACCAGAAGGCCCCTCTGAAGATGCAAATACATAGGGGTGGGCACCTGACACACTCTGACCAATCAAAGAAGATGGGAGGGAGCCAGATGTCCCCTTCCTGAAGATGGAGCAGAGGGAGAGGTTGTAGATGACTAGATTACCTCCTCTGGACCTTCAGAACTCTTCACTGGTGAAGTGAATGTATCCAATGCCTCATGGCTGTGAGGTCAGAGGAGAGGGAAGAATCACAGCTGTGCAACCCCCGCACTCCCTGTCCCCGCACACACACACCCCATCCATTTTCTGGAACTCTTCTGGTGATTCTATGTTGGATTTTAGTTTTGCAAGAAAACATAAAACCAGGTTGGTGGCTTCATGCTGTGGTTATGGTCAGCCTGGATTCATATTGTGAATATTTCCCACTGCTCTAATAATTTCATTCTTCTAACCCACCATTCCCGTAGTTTTAATTGGATAGGCTATTATTTGCTTCTAATAGACTAAGCACAGGGCTGAGAACTAGAGACCAGGAATCTATTCTTGACTCTGCCACTGGCTCTATATGTAGGCAAGTCCTCTGTGCCTGGGTAACTTCAGCTGTAAAATGGAAATGATATGTTTACTTGTAATATTATTCAGCTGCTAAATGCCTCTGGGAGCTGAAAAGAGTTCCAGACAGTTTGTGCTCATTGGTAAACAAAGAAGACAAAGCAGGAACTAGAACTGTGTGGAAACATGTTTGATTCTGGCTGTAGCTGTTTTCTTCGCTAAATGTCTCCTATCTAGTATGCTCTGTGATTCCATTTATTTTTTATTATGTTCTCAGATTTACCCTTGAAACAACACTTCTATAGTTATCCTAGATGTAATTTTCTATTAGCATCTTTTCACTCGCATTGCTATAAAGTTATATAGTGCAGTTTCATTTCTTTGCTTAGAGTGTTGTATACATGCACAATTAGACTAAAAATCAGAGTGTATTAAAGGAGCCTGACAAGATGTATTTTATTTCTAGATTTCTTTGACTAATTCAAAGATGGCTAGTGCCTTAGCATTAGGGGAAATGGTGCATTATGCAGCCCTGTAGGGAATCTACTGTACAAGAGACTGACATCAATAATTTCAACATCATGTTGTCATCTTTTAAAGAAACCATTGAACTGCAGATTTAGATTAGCATTTGCTGCTGAAGTACTGTTAAGTGTAGACCTTGATACGGACAAAGATAGATTTGTTAGGTCCACAGCATGAGGCAACTTTTCATAAGTGATTTATATCACTGGCACTTGAAAGGCAGAGATCATGTCAGTTAGTACAACAGTCAGTTTAATTGATGGGATCAAGAAAGCCTTGAATTCAACTTCAAAGAATCCAGCCCCATGGAAATCAGCAACAGGGGAACCAATCAATGACCACACCAAGCCGATGGATCTCTGGGTAGAACACTACTCGAAGCTTTACTCTCATGAAAATATTGTTAGGGACACAGTTATCAATGCCATCAAAAGCCTGCCTGTTATGAACCAACTCAACGATGAACAGACTGTCAAGGAGCTTAGCCTTGCCATATATGGCCTCTCTAATGGAAGAACTGGATTCTGTCCGAGGTCATAACATGCAGAAAACCTGTTTTACTGCAACATCTTCACGAGTTGCTCTGTGCTGGAAAGAAGGCTAAGTACCATAAGAAATGAGAGATGCCAACATCATTACTCTCTATAAAAACAAGAGTGACAGAAGCAACTGTAACAACTATCGTGGCATTTCCCTTCTTAGTGTTATGGGAAAAGCCTTTGCCCAAGTTGTCCTGAACAGATTTCAGACCCTTGCAGGCAGAATCTATCCTGAATCACAGTGTGGCTTCAGAGCTGGAAGGTCTACAATCGCCATGATATTCTCATTGAGATAACTATGAGAGAAATGCAGAGAACAACAACAAAAAAAACCCCTCTACATAGCCTTCCTTGATCTCACAAAGGCTTTTGACTTTTTCAGTAGAAGTGGACTATTTGTGCTTCTAGAAAAGACTGGATGCCCCCCCCCACCCCAACCTCTTAATTATGATTTGATCCTTCCATGAAAACATGTACAGCACAGTCCAATCTGATGGCTCAGTTTCTGAGGCTTTCCAGATTTGTAGTGGAGTTAAGCAAGGTTGTATATTTGCCCCAACTCTGTTTGGGATCTTCTCTTCCCTGCTACTGAAACAAGCTTTTGGTTCCTCAACTGAGGGAATCTACTTGCACACGAGAGCTGATGGAAAGCTGTTCACTCTTGCAAGACTCAGATCTAAAACCAAGACTTGGGAGGCCCTTATCCAACACCTTCTCTTTGCTGATGACGCAGCAGTGACAACCCACACAGAAGCTCATCTTTAAAGCCTAATGGACAGTTTTTCCAAAGCCTGCCAAGACTTTGGGCTTACCATAAGCCTAAAAAAGATGAACCTAATGTGCCAGGTAGTTGAGGAAGCACTCTCCTTCAAGATCAACCACTATGAACTTGAAGTGTTGAACGAGTTCACATACCTGGGGCCCGCTATCGCAACCTTTCACTTGAAACAGAACTCAACATCTGGATTGGAAAAGCTGCCACAACAATGTGTAAACTGAACAAGAGGGTCTGGCAAAACAACAAACTGACAGAACGCACAAAGATCTGTCTGTATAGTGTGTGTTATCAGCACACTTTTGTATGGGAGCGAGACGTGGACCTTATACTCTCATCAGGAAAAGTATCAGAGGGGTAGCCGTGTTAGTCTGGATCTGTAAAAAGCAATAAAGAGCCCTGTGGCATCTTGTAAACTAACAGATGTATTGGAGCGTAAGCTTTCATGGGTGAATACTCACTTCGTCAGACACATGTAATGGAAATTTCTGTTGGCCTGCATATTTATGCCTGCCTCTGGAAATTTCTATTACATGCGTCTAACAAAGTCAATATTCACCCACAAAAGCTTATACTCCAATACATCTGTTAGTCTATAAGATGCCACAGGACTCTTTGTTGCTTTTCAACAGGAAAACAGGCTCAACAGCTTTCATATGTGTTGCCTTCGTCGAATCTTTGGACTCTCGTGGAGGGACAGTCTCACCAGCACTGAGGTGCTCAAATGGGCCAACATACCCAGCATGCAAACATTCCTCAAACAGAGGCACCTCCGCTGGCTTGGGCATGTGTGCCAAGTGAATGATGGGCGCATCCCAAAGGACACCCTCTATGGTGAAATGGCCTCTGGAAAAAGACCCAAAGGATGCCCAACATTGCGTTTCAAGAATGTGTGCAAGTGAGACTTCAAGGAAATGTACATGGATGTGGACAAATGGGAACATCACACTCAAGACCACAGCCTTTGGAAACAACAGTTTAACAAAGGTCTCTGGAGTTAAGAGAGGAAGCATTCCAGCTTAGCAGAGGAGACAAAAGCTCGCAGAAGGAAGAACCCAAAGGGTCAAAACATCACCTTTAAATGTGACAGATGCGGCCGAGATTCTCTCTCTAGAATGAGTCTCTTCAGCCACTTTTGTGGCTGCCATAAAACTGAGTAAATTCTTTACTTCTCAGAGGCGCATACCCATGGTCTCTCAAGACTGAAGGATGCCTACTTACTACCACTACATATTAATTGATGTTTCTAGATCCTTTTATCTCTCTTAATTGCAGTCTTTTCTGTACAGATCTGCAAGTGACATGCACTTTTATGACTATCTTGAAGGTTTGTGGTTATTAAAGTCCTGGACCAAGTGGAAGGATTCCTGTTGTTCACGACGTACTTGCGTAGTGGCTGAAAAGTCATATGGCCTTTATGTTTTAAAAGAACTGGCCAAGTTGATTTTTCGATAAGTCTTGGAATGATGGGAAAATTCCAGAAGACTGGAAGAAAACTAACGTTGTGCCAATATTTTAAAAAGCATAAATGGGATGACCTGGATAATTGTAGGCATGTCAATGTGACATCAGTCCCCGGCAAGATAAAGGAGTGGCTGATAAGGGTCTCAATTAATAAATAATTAAAGGAGAGTAATATAATTCATGTTGATCGATATGGGTTTGTGGAAGACAGTTCCTGTCAAACTAACAGCATATATTTTAAATGAGATTATATATTTGGTTGATAAAGGTAATAGTGTTGTTGTAATAGACTTTTGTAAGACATTTGACTTGGTACCACGTGACATTTTGATTGAAAGACTAGAATGATCTAAAATTAACACCGCACACTTTAAATGGATTACAAGCTGACTGATAGGTCTCAAAAAGTAATTTAAAGGGGAATCACCATCAAACGGATTTGTTTGTAGCAGGATCCTCCAGGGATCTGTTCTTGGCTCTACACTTTTCAACATTTTTATCAGTGACCTGGAAGAAAACAAAATCATCACTGATAAAATTTTGCAGATGACCCCAAAAATGCGGGATTTGTAAAGAAGAAAGAGGAGAGGTCACTGGTTCAGAATAGCTGGATTGCTCGGTAAACTGGGTGCAAGGAAACAATATGTGTTTTAACACAGCTTAATGTATACATATAGGAATGTGGGTCATGCTTATAAGGTGGAAAACTCTATCCTGCGAAACAGAGACTCTGAAAAAGATTTGGGGTTTGTGGTGAATAATCAGTTGAACATGAGCTCCCTGTGCAACTCTGTGACCAAAAGAGCTAATGTGATCCTTGGACGAATAAACAGGGGAATCTCAGGTAGGAGCAGAGAGGTTATTTTACCTCTTTATTTTGCACTGGTGAGACCACTGCTGTAATACAGTGTCCAAAATTCAAGAACGATGTTGATAAATTCGGGAGAGCCCAAAGAAAAACATGAGAATGATTGAAGGACTAGAAACATGCCTGATAATGACAGGCTCGAGGAGATCAATTTACTTAACTTAACAGACAGAAGGTTAAGGGATGACTTGATCAGTCTATAAGTACTGACATAGGGAACAAATGTTCAATAATGGGCATTTCAGTCTAGCAGGGAAAGTTGTAACATGATCCAATGGCTGGAAACTAAGGCTAGACGAATTCAGAATGAAAATAAGGTGGAAAGTTTTAATGGTGAGAGTATTTAACCACTGAACAATTTACCAAGGGTCATGCTGGATTTTCCATCACTGGCAATTTTTAAATCACGACTGGATTTTTTTCTAAAAGATTTGCTCTAGGATTTATTTTGGTGAAGTTCTCTGGCCTGTGTTATACAGGAGGTCAGACTAGATGTTCACAATAGTCCCTTCTGACCTTGGAATCTATGACTCTATCCTACCCATATCCCTGAAATTAGTTTGCTGAAAATTTACTTCTGCACCAATGTCATGCCACCTCTTCGCAGTCGCATTTACAAAACCATCTCCTTGTTGTGTACAAAATCCCAGCATGCACCTGTTTACTCAAAGCCAGCCACTGAGATCAAAAGCAGATGTTGCCAAATATGAGTCTACTCATGGCTCTTTGGAGTAACTGTGCATATTTACCAAGGAAGTAAAATATTTATCTGTTGAGAACAGGTGCATGCAGAACTCTGCTTCAGAGCAGCAATTTCTTAGGCAATCTCAACTGAGCAGCTTATTCACCTTCATACGGTTCCACGTATTACTGGGCTCTCCTTGGAGCTGACCTGCATGATAATGATAGAGAAGGCTCCTTGGTGACAGATGAAGATGGGGCATTGAATGCCCTTCGATCCATCTGAATTCAATCGCGTCTTGTTTTTGAAACACACAGATTGTACCTAGCCTCCTCTCACACTCCAGATAGATTCTGCCTGGTTCTCCTCTCACTTGCACTGGAGTAAAAGTGGTTTACTGAGAAGAGAATGATGGCCATTATTTTCTTTTCTGGTGGGGAGAAATACTATTTTCCCTGCCACTCACTGTGACTTACTCCCCCTACTAACTCTTTATTTGCCACAGCATCAAGCTCAAAGGTGTTGTCCTTGCATTCAAGGTCCTTCATGTCTCTGTCCTTACTTCTGACCTGCTCCAACCCAGTGCCCCCTCTATACCACCAATGGCACCAACCCCTAGAGCTTGTGTGTCTGCTTTTGTTAAGATCCACAGGTCGGTTCTACTGCTGTTGAGTCCCTGTGGCCCTCATCTCACCCCCTTGGGCAGCGCTGGCAAAAGAGGGAAGAGCAGCCTATGATGGCAGTATTCTTGCCAGCAAGTTAAAGAAGTATGGGCTGGATGAATGGACTGTAAGGTGGATAGAAAGCTGGCTAGAGCATCAGGCTCAACAGGTAGTGATCAGTGGCTTCATGTCTAGTTGGCAGCCAGTTTCAAGTGGAGTGCCCCAAGGGTCGGTCCTGGGGCCGGTTTTGTTCAATATTTTATTAAGCGATGCAGGAGATTGTGTGGACTGCACACGCATCAGCAATTTGCAGATGCTACTGAGGAGGAACGCGTAGAGCCTGAGAGGGTAGGGATAGGATACAGAGGGACCTAGACAAATTAGAGGAGGGGGCCACCAGAACCACTGATGAATTCACATCAAGGAAAAGGCAGAGTCGCTGCACCTAGGACAAAGTAATCCCATTGACTGTTACAGACTAGGGACCGAAGGGCTTAGGCAGCAGTTCTGGCAGAAAGGACCTAGGGGTTAGAGTGATGGAGAAAGCTAGATAGAGTCCACAGTGTGCCCTGGTTTGCGAGAAGGCCTAGACATTTTGGCTTTAATAAGTAGGGGCATTGCCAGCAGATCGAGGAGGTGATCAATTCCCTTCTATCGACATTGGTGGGCTCCGTCGCGAGTACTGTGTCCAGTTGGGGCCACGCTAAAGAAACGAGTTGGAAAATTGGAAAGAGTCCAGCGGAGGGCACAAAAATGATTAGGGGTGAGCACATGATAGGAAGGAGAGGCATAAGAGGGAACATGGGGATAGTTTTAGTCTGCAGAAGAAGGAATGGGGGGATTGTAGAGCTGCTTTGGCGAACTCACTCGCCTAAAAGCAAGTTCCAAAGACGTATGGATCAGCTGTTTTTCAGTGGACTGATGAAAATAAGGAGTCAATGGCTGCTAAAAGTTGCGTGGGGGAGGTTTAGGTTGGATCTTAGGAAAATCTTTTTCACTAGGAGGGTGGTGAAGCACTGGAATGGGTTACCTGGGGAGGTGGTGGAATGTTCTTCCTTAAAGGTTTTTAAGGTCAGGTTTGACAAAGCCCTGTCTGGGATGATTTAGTTGGGGATTGGCCCTGCTATGAGCAGGAGGTTGGATTAGATACCTCCTGAGGTCCCTTCCAATCCTGATATTCTATGATTCTATGACCTCTGTGGATTCAAGAACCACTGGATGTCCTGCTCCTGGAGGTTTTGGCTGGAGGAGCCTGCTGTGTTCCCTAATTGGCCCAGGCACACTCATAAGGCCTAGAGGATACAGCTGGAGGCTGTCCGTGTAACTAGGTTGATCCCTGGCTTGCTACTGCAAACAGACCCTGGTGCATGCTGCAGATGCCTTACCTTGCTTCTGGTTCCTGGCCCTGACCCTGATCCTGATCCCTCGCCTAGAGTGACCAGATAGCAAGTGTGAGAAAAGTGGCAGGTAATAGGAGCTTATATAAGATAAAGCCCCAGATATCAGGACTGTCCCTATAAAACTGGGATATCTGTTCACCCTGATTTCGCCCTGCGTCTCTTCCGCTCACCCGGCTTTGGCTGTCTCGCTTGGCTCTGAGCCAGTGCGGCTTATCAACTTTGACTCCCACCTGATCCTGTGGCATGACACTGCAATGGACTCCAGCTTCTGGCCTTCACCCTCTAGACTGAATTCAGACCATGTTCTCAAGACTCCTCCAGCCCACGCCCCCATAGCCGGGGTCCTTACAACCATCTTCACGCTTTCATACACCAGGGGCACCATCCCAGATGTGAACCTTTTCCTCCTTCAAATGCTTCAAAACCCATTTTTGTCACAATACCTAGAAGAAATCAGATCATGCCGAGAGTCCTGATCCAGCAAAGCCTTCACGTGCACTTTTAACATTAACATGGGGGTAGTCCCATTGCAATCAGTGGGGAAATGAAATGTGTTCGCTGGATTAGGACCAGCATACTCAGTGCAGTGAGGGACAGACCTCGTGTTGATCTTTGCAAGTGCAGAAATGCTGGTGACTGAATTGGAAAGGCTGCTCTTGCTCTTGTGAGAGTAAAAAACATGCTCCCCCCACGCTGCCAATATACTGCCTGGGAGAGGACTAATGACAACTGCAATTGGGTCAGTGCTATCACACTGACAGAGAGTGCTGCTAATGCTAGTAAAGAAGCATTTTTATGTGGCTCATTCTTTTCTCTCCGCTTTTCTCAGCCTTGCCTGGAGAAGAATCCCTTTCTCTGTCCTTTGTCATCCTCCTGCTTGTTTTGTTTCCCCATGGGAAAGATTAGCGTCTCCCTAGGATAGGAAAAGAAAAGCAGGGAGAGGGAGAAAAGGAGGTCAAGTGACTACATTGGATGAACGGGAATCGAATCTATAATGTGGAGAGAGACATTGTGAGAAGAAGAATGTGAGTTGTGTGGGAGGGCACTGATGGGACGTGCACTAGTAAATTACTGAGCTACCCCTGACCTGTTGCTTGGGTTTGTGTAACAGTATTGCCAAGAAATCAGCAAATCCAAAGGGTTTGGAGTGATGCTTTGAAACAAACTGCATGAATGGTGAAGCCGCCTGGGCTGTTTGTGTTTTGAAGAGAGATTTTACATCGCCCCCCCCGCCTGCCTCATTCCCCCACTTATTATTCAGGACAGGGTGAGTTTCTTTTCAGATCTCTTACTTTCTCAGTACTCGCATACACACACGTGCATTCACTCTCTCACTCTCACAATCATTCTCGCACGTGCACAAGTGCATGCTTCCTCACACATGCACACATATATGTTTTGTCTCAAACATGCACACACATCTCTCATACACATACACATGTGCACTCTCGCTCATGTGCACACTCACACACACAGAGAGACCTGGAAGCTCCAGCAATGTTGCTATTTTATGTACCAAGAGATAAAAATAAAAAGGAGCAGACACTGGAGCCAGGCGCTGTTCAATCCACATGAAAACAGTGGTGTGGGCCTAGCTGAAAGAGACAAACGCAAAGAAAGCCAGAGCCAAGGCTGCCATTGCCTCCGGGTATTGCAGCAGATGACCTCAGATGTTAGCTACAGTATGTTTCAAAACTTGGGCAGAACAGGGAATTTAAGGACAAAATAGCACTGATTCTGAGCTGCTTTGGTTTTGTCAGTTGCAGTTAAATTCTGAACATGAGTTTAACGGAGGGGTTATTTAATTTCATTGACTCGCTGGTAACATCTATCGAGCTGTTTGTCTGGGTAACAGAAGCTGTTCCGCAGGCACTTTGCTGGGCACAAGGGAGCCAGGGACGTGAAAAAATGAGAATGAAAGGACCATTAAATGTCAAAGGGTTTTCTTTTTATGTAGCTTCATTCATATAGAGTGTATATGTATTATTATTCATTTATAGTAGTGTCCTCTAAAATTCAAGGAAAGTAGTGCCTCTTTCTTACACCCCTCCCCCCATACATATGTATGTATGTGTGTGTATGCCTGTACAGATGCGGGGAGGGAGAGCTCATTGGTTTGAGCATTGGCCTGCTAAACCCAGAGTTGTGAGTTTAATCCCTGAGGGGGCCATTTAGGGAACTGGGGTAAAAATCTTTCTGGGGATTAGTCCTGCTTTGAGCAGGGGATTGGACTGGATGACCTCCTGAGGTCCCTTCTTACCCTGATATTCTATGACATTTCTATAAAAAAACCCTAAATAATTGCAATAACACTCCCAATGGCAGCAGGGTCTCATGTTCAGAATTGCTCAGCACCCAGCACTGTTTGTTTAAGCACCTAAATGAAATATCGGAGTTTTCAGAAGTTCTGAGCATCCATTGGTCTCAGTATAGATCTGAGTTTTTTTGAAAAGCAGAACTTATTTTGGTACCTAAATGAGTGGGGAACACCTTTAAAAATCTGGCCCTGGATCTTTACAAAACAATATAAAAATAAATTCTTTTGACATTGGTCATGATCATTTTATCAGTCTTCTTCACTCCCAGCAAAATGTTAGTGGAGAAGGTTCCGTTCATACATACCCTTGGCCTAGCATATACTCTTAGAACCTGTATATTTCCTCTTCTGGCTTGGTAATGACCATTTTGGAGCACGTGGTCTAATGTTTGCACTGATTGCCTTAGCATTATCAAAGAACCTCCCCCCACCCATGCCCATGATGCAGTCATCCAGCCCAGAAAAGTGACTCACATTCAAGAGAACAATGCCGTGAATGACACAATGAAATCATCTGAAAGCCCCTTGTACTAAAAATGCCACTTCCTACTCGCATATGCAGATGCATAAGTTGGTTGTCCTCACAAATCTGGAGCCAAATGTTAACTAAAGAAACCAAGCAACATTATCCCATAGGTTCTTCGATGAGATACGTTAACGCCATAGCAATACTACCTACTGTGTTGATTTAATGTGTCATTTCCAGGTAGATCGCTGACTACCTGGGCCTATCCGTATTTAGTGATACTAGTGCTGGAGACAAAGGGTACATTTACACTGGAATAAAAGTGGCGCAGATGTGCTGGCATAGGTCAGCTGTCTCGGGCTCAGGCTACTGAGCTAAAAAATTGCAGTATAGACATTCAGGCTCGGGCTGGAGCCTAGGCTCTGGGACCATCACAGAATCCCAGAGCTCGGACTCTAGACCGAATGTCTACAATCCAGAAGCCTAAGTCCCACAAGCCTGAGTCAGCTGTTCTGGACCAGCCATGAGTGTTTAATGGCTGTGTCGATGAATCCTAAGACAATGGAGAAGGATCTCTGTGCTTGCATTGCTCCGTTTCACACTGAGCCAGCTGCATTTACACATGGATAGAGTTGCCAGCATGAATGTTTGAATATACTGTATTCATGGCCTTTGGAAATCCCAGGGATGACTTCTCCAGTTGCTATATTTCAGAGGGGTAGCTGTGTTAGTCTGTATCAGCAAAAACAATGAGGAGTCCTTGTGGCACCTTAGGGTACGTCTACACTACGGGATTATTCCGATTTTACATAAACTGGTTTTGTAAAACAGATTGTATAAAGTCGAGCTGCAATGCAGGCCACACTAACACCACAATTAAATATCGACGAATGTGTGTCCACCCGAGGCTAGCATTGATTTTCTGGAGCGTTGCACTATTGGTAGCTATCGCGGCTTAGCTATTCTTCATAGTTTCCGAGCAAGGTCACTCCTTCCACCCTTAGGAATTCGTGGTTTGAGATCCCAGTGCCTGATGGGGCAAAAATCATTGTGGCAGGTGGTTCTGGTACAGCCTCACCCCCTCCTCACATGAAAGAAGAGACACCGTGCGCTTTACAATCTTTCCCTCTTCTCAGCTCCTTTCTTCTCCTCGCCTTTTCCTTTCCGGTTTCGCTACACTTCCCGTGCCCATGGTGAACTGTTCCATAACAGACGCCACGCATGGCAAGCATGGAACCACTCGCTCAGATCAATACTGCAATCATGGACGTTGTAAACACCATCACGCATTCTCGTGCAGTCTATGCTGAACGCGGACCTGCAAAGCCAGGCGAGGAGGAGGAGGTGGCTACGCAGTGCGGCGACGAGAGTGGAATGAGACATGGACACAGAATTCCTCCAAACCACGGGCCCCTGCGCACTTTGGAGACCTGCTGTAATGAGGGGCAGGTTCTAGCCATGAACGCCGAGTATTGGTTCCGCCCGGAAACAAGCACAGACTGGTGGGACCACATAAGTTTTGCAGGTGTGGGATGATTCGCAGTGGCTGCAAAACTTTCGCATGCGTAAGGGCACTTTCATGGAACTTATTGTGACTTGCTTCCCCGCGCCTGAAACGCCAGACATTACCAAGATGAGAGCAGCCCTCACAGTGGAGAAGCAAGTGGCAATAGCCCTACTGGAACTTGCACGTAGACAGGCTCCGTTCAGTGGGAATTCAATTGGCGTGGGGAAAATCTACTGTGGGGGCTGCTGCTGATGCAAGTAGCCAAAGGCAAATCATGTAGACTGCTGCTACAAAAGGGTCTATGACTCTGAGGAATGTGCAGTTCATAGTGAATGCTTTGCCTGCAAGGGGATTCCCCTAACTGTGGGGGGTGATAGACGGAAACCCATATCCTATCTGGCACCGGAGCACCAGGGCACCCCATACATAAACTGCAAAGGGTACTTTTCAATGGGCTGCAAGCACTGGGGAATTCACAACGTTCCATGTGGGATGTGCAGGAAGAGTTACATAAGATCTCACGTCTTCAGGAACACTACTTGTTTAAAACATGGCTGCAGCAAGGAATTACTTCCGCGAGACCAAGAAAAAACAGTTTGGGATGTGAAATGCCTGGTCGTCTGAGTCCTGGGAGACGCCAGCCTACCCCCTTGATGCCATGGCTTGCAGAAGCCATACACAGGCAAACCTGAAACAGCCAGGTCAGAAGCTGTTCAAACTACAGGCTGAGCAAGTGCAGATGGGATGGCAGAATAGTGATTTGGCCGTTAAAAGGCGCGCTGGCGCACATTACTGACTCGCTCGAGACCCTCAGCCAAACCAATGTCCCCTATTGTTATTGCTTGCTTTGCTGTTTGCTCCCACAAATCTGTGTGAGAGTAAGGGGAAAGACCTTTAGGGGCAGGGTGGGAGGCTGAGGCAAATCAGCTGGCCACTGATTACAACACAGCCAGATACGCAGGGAAATTAGAAGACGCACACCAGAGAAAGCGGCTGCACATCAGAGAATGCCATTGAAAACGAGTTTCATTTGCACGGGCCAGAGTCAGTGTGACTGTATGTGTTTGTTACCCGGTTGATGAGCGACACCTGCCCCTTGATTGACTCATTCCCTTAAGCAACCCACGCCCTCCCCCTTCGATTACAGCTGCTTAAGGAAATAAAGTCACTATCATTTTAAAAATCATGTATTCTTATAAAAGTCATTATAAAAGAAAGAGGGAGAGAACTGACAAGGTATCCTGGATGTGGTTGGGAAGGAGAATAGGAGGAAGAAAAGAGCCGTTAAAATGAGCATTTCACATGTAGATGAACAGCCTTTTGGGTTGGGCTGTCCCATGGGGTGGAGTGGGTGGGTGCACGAAGATCTTCCCACGCGTTTCTTACACGTCTGGTGTAGGAAAGATATGGAACACGGTGGGAGTGGTGAGGTGTTACACTCTGTGACCCCGCTGCTGTCCTGAAGCTCCAACCAGACGCGGATCAAGTTTGATCATGCGCAGCCCCAGTGTTGATCCTGCCACCAGTGATCTTCCTGCTAACACCCTTGATTTCCTGCCGCCACCTCTCATCTTGAGCATCTCTCCTATCCTCACGTTGGTCCCTCCTGTCCTCCACTACGTTCATTGGCAATCTTTCCTGTAATTTATACCATGTCCTTCCACTCATTCAGATGAGCTCTTTTCCTTGGGGTTACTCCATGATTTCTGAGAACGTTTTCGTCTGCGTCTCTTTTCCGTCTGCTTATCTGAGCTAGCCTTGGATGGCGTAAGGGAGTTGAAAATGCAGCTGCATGAGGGAAAGGAGAAAATAAGGCGAGAGAAGTATTTTAAAAAAATCATGGTAGTACAGAACAATGTTATACTCTTTCACAGGAACAACACTACGTTCACCTTACATAACAACATGTGATTTCACTGACAAGGTCGCATTTTGCATCGTAATATGAAGTGCCCTGCAGCTCTGGTGTTACAATCTCAGAGACGCAGGTCCGGGAGCAGAATCAGCTTTGCATGCAGCATGTAAGCCATTAATCTTTCGCACCTTTCTGCAGTCCTCGTAGACACAGTGCCGCTCCTTTCCGCAAATACCAAGAAATCCCCATTCCAGGCGATGCTTCTTTCCTGTAACATGCAGCAGCAAGAAACCCCGCCCCCATTCAGTGGAAGTATTGCTTTAACCACTCCCCCACCGCCATGGCTGGTATCATTTGGAAGATCACTGCTAATCACCACCCCCCGCCGCATTTCCCCACCCACCAAACGTGGCTGGTAGCAGGGGAAGATCCCTGAAAGCCAAACGGTGAAAAAGCCAGTGCTATTCCCCTCCTCCGCTCCCCCGCTTGCCTACGTGCAAGGAAGGATTCTTTTAAACAGCAGGCAAACAGCCCAGTAAGGAATGGCCATCTCTGTCACCTTACTTAAATTCCTGAATTTCAACACACGTTACGCATGAATATATCACTCTCACTGAGGATACATAGTTGAGGAATAAAAATGGACTGTTCTTGAATGCCAGCATCACACGGGACCAATACGCAGCTAGGCTTTGTCATGCAATGATACCCAATTACGATTGCTACATGCATGCTGGTCAAGTGTCCTACCATGGTGGACAGAATAAGGCTTGCCTGCCCAGAAACCTTCTGCAAAGGCTTTTGGAGTACCGTCCAGGAGTGCTTCATGGAGATGTCCCTGGAGGATTTCCGCTCCATCCCCAGACATGTAAACAAACTTTTCCAAACTGTACTGGCCGTGAATGCATCCCAGTCCTCAGGGCAATCAGTCATTAAAAACGCCTTGCTTTTAACATATTTTATATTTACAAAGGTACACTCACCAGAGGTCTCTTCCATGGCTTCACTGTCTGGGCTAGTGGCTTGGGAGGGCTGGGAAGGCAATTCCGTCTGGGTGAGAAAAAGCTCCTGGCTGTTGGGCTAACGGAGTGCTGTGTGCTACTCTGCAAGCTACCTTCTCTTCATCTTCCCCATCCACAGAATCCTCAGCCATGGCTGAGATTACTACCCCCACCTCGGACCAGGGACGGGGTGGGTAGTGGTGGTGGACCCCCCTAGAATTGCATGCAGCTCAGCATAGAAGTGGCATGTTTTTGGCCTGCCCCAGACCTTCCATTTGCTTCTTTGGTTTTCTGGTAGGCTTGTCTGAGCTCCTTAACTTTCACTCTGCACTGCACTGAGTCCTGGTGTGGCCTTTCTCATCATAGCCTTTGAAATTTTTTTCAATGTTTTTCATTTCGTCTTTTGGAACCGAGTTTGTTAGCACAGAATCTTCCCCATTATAGCGATCAAGATCCAGTACCTCCTGTGTGGTCCATGCTGGAGCTCTTTTTTGATTCTCAGGAGATTGCATTGTTACCTTGTGCTGATGAGCTCTGTGTGGTCACCGTGCTGAATCAGAGATCCACGCTGGACAAACAGGAATATGAAATTCAAAGTTCATCGGCGAGCTTTATCTGTATACTGGCCAGATGCATCCGAGTTCAGATTGCTGTCCAGAGTGGTCACAGTGGTGCACTGTGGGATACCGCCCGGAGGCCAATACTGTCGATTTGCGGCCACACTAACCCTAATCCGATATGGTAATACCGATTTTAGCGCTACTCCTCTCGTTAAGGAGGAGTACAGAAACCGATTTAAGGAGCCCTTTATATCGATATAAAGGGCCTCATTGTGTGGATGGGTACAGCGTTAAATCTGTTTAACGCTATTAAATTGGTTTAAACGCGTAGTGTAGACCAGGCCTTAGAGACTAGCAAATTTATTTGGGCATAAGCTTTCAAAGTGGATTTTAATCCACAAAAGCTTATGCCCAAATAAATGTGTTAGTTTCTAAGGTGCCACAAGGACTCCTCGTTGTAGTTACTATATTGAATCCAGCAAAGGAGAAGACTGCTCAACTAGCAGCTTAGTGCAATCAGTGGACTCGATTCTAATCCAAGATACACCCCATTGAGCTACATGGAAGTTGCATGTGCCTATATGAAGGTGAGGCTAAATTGTCCCTATAGAATCATAGAAGATTAGAGTTGGACGGGACATCAGGAGGTCATCTAGCGCAACCCCCTGCGCAAAGCAGGACCAATTCCTAACTAAATCATCCCAACCAGGACTTTGTCAAGCAGGACCTTAATAACCTCTAAGGATTGAGATTCCACCACCTCCCTAGGTAACCCATTCCAGTGCTTCACCACTCTCCCAATGAAGTAGTTTTTCCTAATATCCATCCTAGACCACCCCCACTGCAACTTGAGACCATTGCTCCTCATTCTGTCATCTGCCATCACTGAGATCAGTCTAGCTCCATCCTCTTTGGAACCCCCCTTCAAGTAGTTGAGGGCTGCTATCAAATCCCCCCGTCACTCTTCTCTTCTGAAGATTAAATAATCCCAGTCCCCTCAGCCTCTCCTTGTAAGTCTCCTTGTAAGTCTCACCTCGTATAGCATGTATACAGGATGAATGGTGGAGAGAGGAGGATTATATTTGACTTCCTTGCTGAAGTTCTTTAGGTCCATCAAACTGCTAAAGGACTGATGGTGTAGGCCCTAAACAAAAGTAAACTGGTAATTGCAAATCAAAAGATATTGTTGGGAATTCTGTGGACCTGATTAATGTTGCCAGGGAATTCAAGAAAATCCATTTCAGCTCTCCTCTTAAGCTTGACCCAGAAACTAAATGTGCAGGACTTCAGATTCTGAGTGCCATGCACTGCCTTCATTTAATTTGGATAGTTCACTAGATACGGTAGGAGATATTTACAGTTATCTTTTACAAAGTTCATCATTACTGCATCAGTACTGAGGCATGCAAAAAAAAAAAAACTGCAACCATTCTGCCATTTAGTCAACATTAGAGCATTGCCCATATGTTAACCCATTCTGTGCTTAAGCTTCCATTGGGCTTTTGCCCCAGGAAGAGAAAAATCTAAGTCAGCACTGCCACGTTCTGCAGCGCATGCTAAGTATTCAGTGCCTCTATAAGAAGTGGGTTTTCGTTTGGAATAATATAGAGATTTATTGAAACTAGAACTAGCCTGCAAAAACAATGTCTACCAATAAGTTACTCGAATGGCTATGTCTCTTCTGTGTGTATAGTCAGGGATTTAGAAATCAGAGATCTGGTCTACACGACAGACATATATCAGTATAACTACATCACTCAGGGTACAGCTACATTACCCGCCAGATCGGCGGGTAGTGATCGATCTATCGGGGATCGATTTATCGCGTCTAGTGTAGACATGATAAAATCGATCCCTGATAGCTCTGCCATCGACTTCGGAACTTCATCGCAGTGAGAGGTGGAAGCGGAGTCAATGGGGGAACGGCAGTGGTCGACTTGCCACCGTCCTCACAGCCTTGTAAATTGACCTAAGATACTCCCACTTCAGCTATATTATTCGCGTAGCTGAAGTTGCGTATCTTAGGTCAACACCATCCTCCCCCCACCCAGTGTAGACCTAATCTCAGGAGTGTGAAAAATCCTCGTCCCTGAGTGATGTAGTTATACCAACCCAATATATGCCTCTACCCTCCCACTTCTCCCCCCAGACAGCGAAATGGCAATGAGAGGGCTTCTCCCACTCACGTAGCTACTGCCACTCGGGGAGGTGGATTAAGCACGCTGAAGGGAGAACTCTCTCCCTTCATTAAAGCACACAGTGGCACCGCTGCCTCGGTGCAGTGTTTTAAGTGCAGACGTCCCCAAGTCTCCATAAAACAGTGCCCCCAGTAATTTGCACCCACGAACATGGATACAGTTTACATTGGGGCTGCAAATGTGGAGGGCTTATCTTCACGGCACTGCAGCATGCTCTGCAGGGGGGTGCTAACGTGTATTCCAACTGCTACATGGAGATCGCCGTCGTGAACTGAAAGTGACTCACTTTGTCCTGATGTTAATGGGCACTAGGTATCTTTTAGTTCACTCCAGCAGGATCTACACAGGGCAGTGAGAGCGCCTCACGTTAGAGCATTGTACAGTTCACACCCACTGGAGAGTGCGCTGCAGTTCCATGTAGACAAGCCTTGAATTGGCCATGAGAAACTTGGTACAAAACGTGTCCATTTTTAACCTCACTATTGGTACACAAAGATGTGTGCAGTTTTTCGTAGAAGGCAACCAAGAGACAGTGAGTGTATCAACAACCTGCCCAGTCTGCCCACAAAAGCTCTTTAAGGAGCAGCACATATGATATTTGGTTAATATCTGCCAATTCTTTAAGAGTGTGAACAGGCCTGGTTAAAGGAACTTGCTTAAATGCCACCTTTTTATTATTACTGCCCATTAGAGGGGTTTTTTTTTCAGTCTCTCTCTCTCTCTCTCCTTTTTTAGAAATGTGGATGGGGGCAGGGGGCTTCTAATGGCTGTCATGAAAATTTACTTTTTGTTTCATCTTCACGTTAGGATCTTGGCAGGTATTTCCCTGCGATTGCTCTGATGAGAATGAATGCCAAGCCAGTGAGTTTTGCTAGACTAAACCAGTCCTGACTGAAAAAGAAAATCTACTTGCAAATTCTGGGGTGCAGAATTGCTGTTGCTGTGGATTGTCCCATCTCAAGTGACATAGCTAGACTATCCCTAATTTGTGAATGCAAAGGTTCATCAAAACTGAAAGTCTAGGTACTGCTCCTATTTCACTTGCCATCCATCTTGTTATCACAGCCACAGCTTGTCTTCTGCCTTCTCCTCCTGTTCATGGCTCTAGGGTCTGCAGCTACAGAGGAGCATTCTGATAATGGTGAACTATGTGACTGCACTGTTCTCTGTACCGCCTATTATGAGTGGCTCTTTCATTAGCTGGAGTCTCTCAATTGATCCCCTGCTATCAGCTAAAAAAACATTCTCAGATAGATTGAAAAAAATTATAACATAGTGTTCCATTTCTGTGGGATTTTTGGGAGTAGACCAAACCATCATAGTGAAAATGAATGTGCAGGAGAGATGTCACATCCTTGTTCTGATAGCCAAGGAAGAGTCTCTAGACAGCAAACACCTTGCTTCAATCCTCACTCGAGAATATACTTTATGAAGGCAGATAGATATAGTACATGCAACTTGGTTTCATTACTGAGGCCAGGGCCTTGTTTGTGGTGTTAAAACGCTAAGAGTGTAGCTGTGGTCTCCCAACTGGGCAGTAAGATGATGCTAGAACACTAGGAATACAAGAAGAAAATAAAAAAGCATCAAAGAATGTTGAGAGTAGTGTCCCGGGTGGGACAGACAGCTAAGAACATATCAGAGAGCCCGTCGCACGCACAGCATGACTGAGATGGCTCGTCATCTCATCACGCCAACTTTAGGATCCTAGCGCACTGGAGCGGCGGTGAGGCAAGAAGAGGCTGAGTGGTGCAGTCATTGTCTGACGGTTCTGGAGTTGGGATTTTGCCGGGAAGCTGAGAAATTTTTAGATTATTTTGATTTAGGTGCTTTTGAGAGAATGTAAGTGCTGGGGGCGGAGGGAGTTAAAGGAGTGAGAGCAATTGAAGCATATATGAAGCTAGCTCCAGACAGAGGAATAATAATGGTAAGAATTTACGTGTATTTCTCCCGTCCTTCCCTAGTCATCTCCTTGCTTTTTTTTTTATTTGTTTGGACTTCTGAGTTGGGTTAACATGAACTCAGAACAGGTCAGAATAGAGGTACAACCACTATGCAGAGCTATCTGTAGATTCCACTACCTAGAAATCCACATCATTTTTTACGTTAGTGGTGGCAGTCACTGTTTTCGCCGTTGAGGTGATCCTTTGCTTCTGTTACCTCAATTTTTAAAATTTCTATATTGTGCTTTTTCTGCTGAACCAGCCCTACTTACCCAGATCACAGATATTGGAGATGGAGGCCTCCCAGGTTCTCTGGGACATGCCTGTGCTTCCCATCCCTGCTCCTATCCTTTAGATTGCCTGTCAGAGCTGCACTCAGGTTCAGAGAGATGCCGCTCAGAGGAGCGTGAAACTGTTTTCCTTGAGCTTTGATGAATGGCACGTACACGTGACTCATATGCAGCATGAAATGTAATAAAAGCATAATTCCTTCCCACATGGTGTCATGGGTAGTTTATGTTTATTACTATTGTTTTTTATCTTTAGGATAAGAAAAAAATTCCCCAAGCTGGAGCAGAATCTGTCTCTCCCCCTCTCGGTACAAATGATGTACATGCAATCAGTTTATGAAGCTTGATATCAAAAGTCACCTTTTCCCCTTTGTCTCACCACTGTTTCTTTTTCTTTTTTGCTCTTTTATCTTCTTTGCTTTCTCCTCTTAGTTTTCATCTCCCCTTCAATATATTTGATGTTTGTTCTTTCTTTCCAGCTGCATCAGAGCTGGGCCTTTTCCCACTGTCCCACTTGTGCTATTCATTACCATTAGGGCAAAGAAAGGAAGTACAGGAGACAGTAAGGTTTTCTGATCCCAGACCTTGTTTCATCTGTGGCTACATCAAGGATCAGGTGTACTGACAAAGGATGTCTCACCCTTCATGGTGGTAGAGATGGAAGTTCTGTCTAGTGTGATGATGGTGATAACAAAAGTACTGATGTCTCAACAGCTCCTAAAAAGAATTTTTTTAAAAAGAAGGAAGGACAAAGGATTTTTTATTGCTGAATCTGCCTAGAAGTGGTTATGTTATCTACAATAACAACTTTTATGATTATTCTCTGAGATCAGGCAATGAATGGATTTCAAAGGAGGCAAAGTCTGCGTATGGGTTTGTTCATGCAGCATGACCTCTGGGGAAAACCCTTTTTCAGGGTGCTCTTTAAAATCCAGATCAGGAGGTTCTGCCTCCATAGTTGTATCTGATATGGAACCTCAATTAGAGAAAGGAAGCTTAAATATTGCTCCCACTTACCTCTGGGGTAGTCAGTGGCTGAAATTCATGGCAGTATTCTGGCTTTACAGTACGGTAAAAGAGACCAGATTCCTGTCCACAGATTTCCTAATGGTTACATTCAAGAACATTTATAAATTATAAGAGTAGATTTCATATCAAAAGGATGGCTGAGACCTTTATTTACAGTAGTGAAATCTGACCCCAGAGGGTCTCAACCTATTAAACTTAAAATCATTTAATGTGTAGTGAAGAGCAAAACATTCCAGAATGGGTTGCTGAAAAGACATGAAGATTAAAGTTCAAAAAGGAGATTTTCCCACACAAAAAGAGAAGGGAAGGGATTTGTTGAGTATTCCAGTGACACATAATAACAAGCATTTCCCCAGGCTCAGAGGGGAAAGAAAACCTAATATCCATAAATTATAGAGCCAGAATGATCACTCTGCACTGGCCTTATAGGTGCACTCAGTGAGGAACGCTAAGTGCCCCCATAACAGCTCTGTGGGGGTGAAATCAGACAATCACTATGCTCTGGAATGAGCTCACAGGGAAAAAGATAAAAGACCACATCACCTCTGGGTGAACACTTTTCACAGAGTGATCACTCTGTATCTGACTCTCGGTCCTCATCCTCAAGGAAACCTTCAGAAGACCGAAATTCGTATCTTTGCTAGACACTAAAAATCATGGACTGAATAAATATGATGGATTGATGGCTTATTACAACAGACTGTAGCCCACTAAATGCCCCACCCCCCAGCTTTCCCCCTTCCCCATGACTGGAGAGGTGTCAACAGGCCACTTCACTTTGAATGGTCCCTTGAAATATGTGTTAACTACTTATGCTAAACAATCTGTTCCACCTTGTTTTTAGCTGTGGTAGTCTGGGTATGTCTACATAGTGAAGAAAAGCCTGTGTCTGCCCCATGCCAGCTGACTCAGGCTAAGGGGCTATTTAATTTGCTGGGTAGACTTCCAGACTTAGGCTGCAGCCCAAGCTCTGGGACCCTCCCACCTCGCAGGGTCCTAAAGTCCTGGCTCCAGCCTGAGCCCAAATGTCTACAGAGCAGTGAAACAGCTCCATAGCCCAAGCCCTGCAAGCCCAAGTTGGCTGGCACAGACCAGCCACGGGTGTCTAGTCACTGTTCCGACAAACTAGAGTGACCAGACAGCAAATGTGAAAAATCAGGACGGGGGTAGGGGTAATAGGAGCCTATATGAGAAAAAGACCCAAAAGTCAGGACATCTTGTCACCCTAAGACAAACCATCGGAGTACATTTCCCATACCAGAAGAAGAGCTCTGTGTAAACTCGAAAGCTTGTCTCTCTCACCAACAGAAGTTGGTCCAATAAAAGATATTACCTCACCCACCTTGATTCCCTCATCTGGAGTAGTGTGTCCAGTTTTGGGCCCCACACTACAAGAAGGATGTGGAAAAATTGGAAAGAGTCCAGCAGAGGGCAACAAAAATGATTAGGGGGCTGGAGCACATGACTTATGAGGAGAGGCTGAGGGAACTGGGATTGTTTAGTCTGCAGAAGAGAAGAATGAGGGGGGATTTGATAGCTGCTTTCAACTACCTGAAAGGGGGTTCCAAAGAGGATGGATCTAGACTGTTCTCAGTGGTAGCAGATGACAGAACAAGGAGTAATGGTCTCAGGTTGCAGTGGGGGAGGTTTAGGTTGGATATTAGGAAAAACTTTTTCACTAGGAGGGTGGTGAAGCACTGGAATGGGTTACCTAGGAAGGTGGTGGAATCTCCTTCCTTAGAGGTTTTTAAAGTCAGGCTTGACAAAGCCCTGGCTGGGATGATTTAGTTGGTGTTGGTCCTGCTTTGAGCAGGGGTTTGGACTATATGACCTCCTGAGATCCCTTCCAACCCTGATATGCTATGATTCTATGATTCTATATCCTGGGACTGGCAGGGCTACTTCAGCACTGCATACATAATCCCTGAATTAAGCCCTGTTTGCACTAAAGCAGATCTTTTTGAAAACAAAACAAAACAAAAAAATCCATCCAATCTTGATTTTAAAATGGTTGTGATACTTCAGGGGAAGGGAAGCTTATTTAGCTTATGCAAAGCACCAAAACTCTTTTTGTTAATAACAGGGCCGACGGATTTAATATTAAGGTCTTAAAAACAATCTTGACAGTCTTCTTTGAAATGTGTCAGTGTGGATCCCACTCCAGGTGTGCATGCACGGGAGACTGGAGATTTTTTGACTAGCAGTGTCAGTCAGGGCCCTGTGCCTCATCCTGCTCCCATGTGAGGGCGTAAAGGGCAGTATGGTCACAGCTCTCCCTCAGTTTCCCCTCAGCACCCATGGCAGCAAGATGGAACCTGTCCAGGCTGCCAGTTCTTAGCTCTGGCTAAACTTATCCAAACCTTCTAAAATCTTCAGATCACTTCTAAAGTCTTCAGATCACTTTGATCACCGTAACTGATGCAACCTGCCTGGATTGAACAGTACTGGTCAGACCCCCTGTACAGGGCTCCTGATCATGGCAGAGATGAAACCTGCTGGCTTCAGGCCCTGTCTGTCCAGCAGTGGACCAGTCCCCCTGAAGGATGGATGCAGCAGATGTGTGTTTTGCTTGGGGAAATCACATATCCCAAATGGAGGCTCGTCCTTGGCACTTTTGAAAATTGTACTCAAGGTGATGGCAATCAAACTGGCTAGCATGTATCACTTTCCTCCTTTTATCCCACCCTGTGCCTTCAAAGCAGATACTTCCGGAGGGGCTGGGAAGGATATCTTGCTCAGGTCTGGGAAAGGTTTAAAACTCAAGGAGTCACTGCTGGACAGCAAACAGTTGAGGGTGCCCCAGAGTTCATCGGTATGTAATATTGCCCAGCGACTTTATTCCCAGTAATGTTTAGCAGTCCAGTCACACGGTATTTTGACAGTTGTCAGAGACAGAGCAAAAGTCAAAGATTCAAAACATTTTCTCAGTCGCTAATAATAAGTCACAATTCTTTTTTATTTTCATTTCATTTCACATGAAAATTGGTTTTATCCTGTTTAACCTTTTCTTCTGCTGAGTCAGACCTTTGGATTCATCCATTAAACTTTAAAGACATGTTTATTGGTTTGTTGATGTATTTTTCTGTTCTACATGCAAAGGATTATTACTGACAATATGGCCTGTCAGAGGTTGCCTTTCCTTTCAACAACAAGGAACCAGCCTTTACGTACCAGTAAAACATAACTCAACCACAGAAGCTTTCCTTAACAAACATATCTGAATGCAAGACATGCACTGTAATAATAAATAGAGAAATCTGAATAAGTATTCCAAAGGAATGATCTTTTAGATACAACCACATTGCACTGTGCCCTGTAATGGAGGAGGGATGGCTCAATGGTCAAAATGCTCACTTGGGAAAGTTAAGTTCAATTCCCTGCCCTGCCATGAACGTCCTTTGTGACTTTGGGCGAGTTGCTTAAATTTTCTGTCCCTTATTTGTAGAATAGGGAGAGCAGATCTTCCCTACTTCACCAGGCTAGGCTGGGGCACTCAGAAGCTATAGTGATCGAATCCATATAATAATCTTTATTCTCCATATCAGGATTATACTGGACAGTTACAACTGGGAAAATGTCTCCTAGACAAGTGTTTTAATTTACATTTTTAATGTAAAAAAGATGCAGGACAGAGCATATAGGAAGGAGTTTGCAGGTAACGAAATAAGATGAAGACACCATTAAAATATTGTTTGTGTCTATAACATCTATTAAAAAGATTTATGGTCAACAGGTCACTTAGCAGGTCTAGCTCTAATTAACATACTGCAAGTCTGGATTTTGCTGCCAAATCATCTACATAAGTGTTTAATAGAGAAATAAAGCTTTTCCTTTACTTGAAAATTAATATTTTTACAGCAGCTGTAAAGGAATATTTATTTAAAAAACAAATGATCTCAGCATTCTGGTGTATGACATTTAGGTAGCTAATTTTCCTTCCTCCCCAAGGATTTTTCATGAGTTTCATTTTGAAAGCTTGAAACCAAAGTTGCTTTTCCTGCAAATGCCAGCTTGTTGGGTTGCCTTTCTCTACAGCTGGTTGGAATTATTTTTTTATTTCCTTTTAATGCCACATCTGCTCTTTCCCCGGGAGTTATAAAGCAGTCCACCAAAAACGAAAAGTGGGATTGGAATCAAGGCCTGAATGGACCGGGGAGGAGTCCACACCTCGCCCTCAGGGAGATTTTTTTTCAATGTTGAATTTGTGAACCTTGAAATCTACTGTGACAGTTCAAAAGCACTAGAGAGCTCCTCGCTTCACATCTTTATGGATCCACACATGTTGGGCCCAATCTAACTCGTATTATGTTTGATCTCGCAAAGAACAATATATAAGGGCCAATTCTCTCTAACTTTGCAAGTGTATTAAGAACAATGGATGGCATAAAATCTCAGCATCTGAAAGGGCTAACTAATGACATCAGACAGGGCTTGGTATCTTAGTGTGATGCCAGCAGCTTATTTTCCTGTGCCTGATTTTTAAAAATTAAAATCATGTCATTAGTCCTTCACACAAATCCAGTGACTTTCTTAATTACCTTACAGCGATGACAAGTAGGTGACCCAGAAAGATTTTCTACATTAGTCATGAGTGCTTGTATGAAACGTGAACAAGCCCATCCAAATAATTCCACCCCAAACCATGTTTTGAAAATAAACCCAAGAGGAATGAGTGTTTTAAATAATAAGAGTTCAGCAGAGATTTCTAAATCTGGGAATCCAAATTCCCTAGAGGGCTTTGAAACTTTTACCCTTAAGCATTTAGGTCAGTAATTCACACAGAGGTGCCTAAAATCAGGTATGTAGGCTCTGATCTTTAAAAGAATGTAGGTGTTGCGGTGTTGGTGTTGCCATGCCTAACTGATTCAAGAGTGTAAGTCTCATTTTCAAAAGGGATTTAGGCACTTAGGAGCCAAAATCCCATGGACAGATCCCTTTTGGAAATGAAATTTAAGCTCCTCAGTCACTTAGGATGGCAGTGCTCAGTGCATCAATGACTCAATACCTATAAAAAATTGGGCCCTAGGCTGAAATTTTCAAAAATGTCTAGTGGTTACAAGTGCCTCAGGTGGGGTCCTGTTGGAAAGAGCTGTGCCAAGGAAACTCTTTGCAGTGCACAAGAACAATTTATATTGGTCCCACAAAACCCAAGAGCTACGCTGCATGTTCTGGAGCACCATCTGCTGGTACCTTATCTAGTAACTGACTGTTTACATATACTGAGTCACAGAACATTCTCATAACACCTCACTTTTTGAGTGCTCAGCTTAACATACCAAGAGCCTGATATTCAGAGGTAGTCAGCATGTGTCGCTACCATTGACTTTACTTAGCATTGTGGGAGCTCATCACTTCTGAAAATCAAGTTCAATTTGTTTCATTTTGGACATTCATAAAATTAGGGACCAGTAATCATTTGTCACCCTTGAAAATCTCGACCTTTGAATTATATTTGGGCGCCTAAATGAAAATGACGTTCAGAGATACAGCACTCATTCTGTCACTAAAGTGTGGAAAGCTTGTAAGATATGGATCCAGGAAAGTACTTCAATGGGATTTAATCGCCATGATTTGAGCACTTCTTTAAGGCATTTCCTAACTTGGACTATTTTCCAGCATCCAGCCTAAATGCATGGAACCATTGTAACCGCATTAACCCAATGTGTATCTGTGTCCTTCTCTAGTGGCTGGAAGCCATGAAAAAAGATAGAATACATCGGCGTGTCTTGTTTCACTCATTCATCCTGTGATGCTGCTATCTAGTAGCATACCTGTTGTCTCCATTCTTTCTATGTTATTCTGAGAGAAGGCATGTGGGAAGGAAGGAAACCAAAATCTGTAAGCAGAACTAAAATGCTGACACGGACTTTTGCAGTGAACAGTTGTCTGGAGAATAAGATGGTGACATGTGAACCTCAGTGTCATTGCAATGCCTTTTGGCTATTTAGCTCACCGTAGCAGGATTTTGGAAAGTCATGGTCAATTTTTATTTTGCTTCCAGGCATGGGTAAAATAACCTTACAGTGAAGCACTATTAACATAAGGAGTTCTTAGCGTTAGATCTTACAGGGACAAGATTTCAGTTCTTTCCCATGCACACCGTATCTTAAAACAAGCAGAGAATTATGTCAGTGTACCAAGATGCCTTGGAAAGTTTTTGAATCCTCCAGGCCTACCACAGAATGTCTGAGGAGACTGCTCTGTTACTAATGTGATTTAGTTAGACAATGCATTGGAATTTTAGACTTGACTCAGCTTTCCTCCCTGTACGGCTCTTAATTAATGGTTTCTAAGGATGGGCTTTGAGGGGAAAGATACATTCTTCATGCCAGATACTGCAGAAAGTATGTCATGTGTGCTCAAAGTATAGTTGGTACTGGCTTATAGGCAAAAGGAATTGTATTCTAGCATATGAAAAGTCAAGAAAAATTGGGCTTAATGGCCTTGGTGGATTATGATTGTTTACAAGGCAGGTCCTTGCTCTCTGTTGTGGAGATGAAACGTGAGGTTAATTGTGCAAAGTCATGATTCCTCATTTGCATCAGCACAGTGTCCCCATTGCTAGCTCTGTAGAGAATGCTAGATAAGGAGTCTAAGAAGTAGGCGTGGCTAGATACCCAGCACATGTGCTGTTGTGCAGCACACAATGAAGCGGGTGCATATTGAGCAAAGTGCAAACAGTGTGTTGTCAGTATGGGTATGAGATTTCAGTTATGGCCAATCCTTTTCCTAGCCGTTACGTTTCCCAACAATGGGGTCTTGCCACTGATGTGCAGATGTCAAAGTCTTTTATGATGATTTATTATCAATTTTGTTGGCACTGAATTGATTTATACAGCATGTAACAGAATGGCTTTCAGTGCCCTTTAGAGGGACAGTCTGAGAAGTCTCAGAGTGGTGGCCGTGTTGGTTTACTACAAAAAGTAATTTTCCCTTTGCTGATACTCTCATCTTCTTGTCAGCTGTTGGGAATGGGACACCTTGATTGCATTGGCCTTGTTACTGCAGCAAAAGTAATTTTCCCTCTTTTGGGATTCACCCCTTCTTATCAACTGTTGAGAATAGGCCACTTCCACCTTCATTGAATTGGCTCGTTAGCACTGACCCTCCACGTGGTAAGGCAACTCCCATCTTTTCATGTTAGAATATATATTCTGCTTACTGTTTTTTCCACTCCAGGCATCTGATTAAGTGGAAAATACAGTATGAAAATTCATACTCCAAAACGTCTGTTAGTCTATACGATTCTTCGCTGCTTTTTCTGATGAAGTGGGTTTTAGCCCACGAAAGCTTATGCCCAAATAAATGTGTTAGTCTCTAAGGTGCCACAAGGACTCCTCGTTGTATTTTCTGAAAAGTATGTGATGCCTTAGACATCATCTCTCTTATTCTCTGTTGAGATTAGCTAGAGAGCTTGTGTTGGCTGCCCAGAGGTTCCAGTGCCGGGCAGACTGGCCTAAGGCCAATTGTAGGGATTATTTGCTTTAGTTTCTTCATTAAGAAAATCTTGGTTGCAACATTTTAGCCAGGCGCAATGGGTTTTGGGCGACAAAGATAGCTAAGCAGTGAGGACCTAGTAACCCAAAACATTCAGAGAGAAAAACAGAATAAAATAAAATCACAGTCCTTGTGGGATCTAAACATAGATGCCTTTTGTTCCGAATGTACACTTTTCCCTAACATACTCACCTGTTAAATCAGTGTTTGGTTAGGCTGAAAAGGTCAAATTAATAAACCGTGTACATTAAACACACTCAGACTTCCTTAACTGTATTCACACCCATCTACAGCTGGGGCTCTTAAATTTAGTGTAAAAACGTGTCCATTAAATCATGAGTTGATCAGCTTCTGTGCATGCATTCTTATAGTCTCCTGATAATTGCTTATGCCCAAATAAATCTGTTAGTCTTTAAGGTGCCACCAGACTCCTCGTTGTTTTTGTGGATACAGACTAACACTGCTACACCTCTGATACTGGGCTCCTGTTAATTGTTTTTTCTTGCTACACTCTTCTCTTCTGGCCCCTCAGCATGTGAATTGGCTACAATTGCAGTTGTAGAGCACTCGGAGTTAAACCAGCCTTCGGAGACTGCAGTGCCACCGTGTGTTTACACTCTCAGCTGGAAGTGCAGTGGCGTGGCCACATTAGCAGCTCTTGCAATGCCACAAAGAGCAGTGCATTGCGGTAGCTATCCCAGAATGCAAGTGACTGCAACGTGGTTTTCAAATGTGGGGAATGGGGTAGAATGTGACAAGGGAGTGTGTTGTGTGTATGTGGGGGGAGAGAGAGTGGGTTTTGGGGGGGCTGAGAGCATGTCAGCATGCTGTCTTGTAAGTTCAGACAGCAGCAGACCTCCCCTCTCCCCTGCCTCTTTCTCACTCACTCAAAGCAAGCAGCATTCCTTTGTCCCGGAGCAGATAAGCAGCCGGCTGTCAGAAACGGAGCTTTGAAAGGGCATATCCGCATTCCTGCAGCGAGTTCAAAACAATGACAAGAGTGGCCACTTGATTTAAGGGGATTATGGGACGTTTCCGGAGGTCAATCAAAGTACAGTAACACAACACCTCGTCCACACTGGCACCATGGTGCTCCAGCGGGGGTGCAGCAAACGTTATTCCACTCGTCAAGGTGGAGAACCAGCAGCGCTGTAGCCGTGGAGTCAGAGCGCTCTATATGCTTTGCCAGTGTGGATGGGGAGTGAGCTAGGGCATCCAGGGCTGCTTTATTGTGCACTAACTTGCAAGTGTAGCCAAGCCCTTAGTCTTTAAGGTACCACTGGACTCGTTGTTTTTGTGGATACAGACTAATACCGCTACCCCTCTGATACTGGGCTCCTGTTAATTGTTTTTCTTGCTACACTCTTCTCTTCTGGCCCCTCAGCGTGTGAGCTACCCTCAGTTAGACTCTCCTACACACTGTGAGATGCAGGTGGCCAAAATCCAGTGTGCAAGAGGATAATCATTTACACATGGGTGAGTGGGTGAGTTTGGGTGAGCTATGAAATTATAAGTGAATCTCAAAGGAGACTTGGCTGGTATAATGTGTTTGTGGTGGGACAGACCCATTTACAACTTACTTCTGAATTTGGTCTGACATGTCTACACAAAATCAGAGCAACAATCCAAAGCTCTGTATGATCCGGAAAACTCTCTATAGTCGCTGAAATATCATGGGGATGGGCCACCCTATAAAAAGGCAGATAGACAGTGTCACAGAGTAGTTGGCCTTTTAATGGGAAATGGGCCCAGGCCCACCTGCAACATAGCCAACTCTCCTCTCCAGATAGGGAAAACCAGCCAAGACAAGTGACCAGTTGCTCATCAGACCCAATCATGCCTTTGGGTTGCTAGGATGAGGGCTGGGGAGGAGCAAGGTGGCTGGCCGATGGCTGCAGAAGACAAGAAGGAGACCCTGAGACAATGCGGAGTTGCTGCTTTGAGAGCAGGAAGGCAAACCCTCAGGGAAGAGGGGTGTGCCCAGCTGGAGACTGACTGAGGACCCTACTTTGAGTTTACTTTGTATTTGGAAGACTTTGCTGCTTATTTGGGGGAACTGGATTAGGGGAAAATTAAAAGGCCCAGCTGGAATAAACTGGTCAGAAGCTAAGCACAGACCAGTTTGCCCTTTTATGCGGCTTGTATGTGTACAGGGGAAGACCTTGTATGCCCTTGACCATGGGGAAGGCAGTTGGGGCCAACAGAATGGTGCAAAAACTTAATAAATTAGTCCCCCAAGAGAGGAATTTTGTTTTATACCTCTGGACTGTGTGGAGATTTTGAGGAGTCCTGAGAAAAGGGGAAACTGAGGTGGGGCACTGCAGAATCACGCATAGCACAAGGGGGCACTCAGGAGAAAGGTTATAGATAGAATTAGGCATGAACAGATACTTTCCTCAAATGGATCTGTTATTCAGTCGTATCTAGGGCCCTTTTTATGAATCTTTGGTTCTGTGGATTGACCAGAGCAGTTCTCTGCGAGAATGCAATATTAGATATTTCCTGTTTGAACTATTAGGGTTAGCTGTGAATGGTCAGAATAAGCCATTGGCAGATTCACTGGCAGGAGAAGGTAGAATTAAACTTCCACCAAACTCCCTGTGGCTGGCATTACTTGCAAATAAGAATTCAAGGCAAAAGCAAATGCACTCAAATACTGGCTTGATAGAGCAGGTCAAAAAAAATCCAGCTTGTGTGATTTTTCAATGATGAACAGAGACATTTCATGAAAACTTTTCATTTTTGACCAGTTCTAACAGCGATTAACTCCAAGCCCCAATTAAGGAAATTATAAAGTTAATTTCATGCTTAAAGTGCTATATTGAACAAGAATTGATGTAAAAATATGCTTAAATGATGCCAGGGAGGACAGGTCCATCAATGGCTATTAGCCAAGATGGTCAGGGTTGCAACCCAGTGCTTTGGACATAACAGGCCTCTGACTGCCAGATGATGGGACTGGACGACAGAGGATGGATCACTTGATAAATTGCCTTGTTCTGTTCATTCCCTTTTAAGCATCTGGTATTGACCTCTGTTGGAAGACAGGATATTGGGCTCAATGGACCATTGGTCTGACCCACTGTGGCCAATCTTACGTTTTCCTGAATTGGGGCCTCCCTAATTTTCTGAATCTGTGGTACAGAAGAAGCAGCCTTTCTGTCCCAAAATGAAAGCTGTAAAAGGTCTGAAAAGAGCAAAGAACCTTTATCTGACAAGCAGGTAAAAGGAGGCATTGTATGATTTAACCAGATGTGAAAATGGCAGGCACGGGAGGAAGCAAAAGAGATGTAAAAGGAATTCAGTCCAAAAAAAATCTTTACAAAGTGAAAATAAACCTAGGATCTCTCCAATACACGAAGACAAAATAAAAACGGATAGTCCCAGGCAGTTAAATAAAAAGATGATGGCATTAGCAAGGCAACAAACGAGAGAGCCAGTCTGTTTCTAACTGACTCGGGGTCAGGTACTGCCCAGGGATATGCACCCGGGACTTGTCACTGAGTATGCATTGCTATATATTTCTGTGGAATAGAATGGAATCACAGGTTAATTCCTGCGAGTGAATCCCCTTGCCAACTGTAATGGAGTTTTCTGAGTCACTGTCAAGTCAAGTGAGAGAAGAGGGCTGCGAAAAGGTTAGCAGGAAGGGGTTAGCATTCACCAACTCCAAATACACCTTGCAGCGAGGTTCCTGGGGGTATTCTGTGCATATTTTCTGTTTACAGCTTTATTGGCTAAGTTTAGGGAAGGGATTTACCAAATGAGATCAGAGAGCAATATCAAGAGACATGAAGCTTAGACACTCATCTGCCTCCCTATGCTTCCCATTGTCTCTGTGAATGGAGAGTAACAGAGCCTGCAGTGAAGGCAGGGGATTATGAAAAAGACTGTCTTTAAATTCCAGGCACAAAGGAGTAATCTTGTGACTGGGGACACTCGTGAGCGGCCAACAGGCCCAAAGCCTCATAGCCGGGGAATAAAGGCTTTCCGTGTACACTCCTACCGTGCTCACATGTTTCAGACACAGCAGAACCACCACACATATCCTCAGCCCTGGGCTCTGGACTCGGCCTGATATGATACATGTCATATCTAGCTCTGTTCAATATCTTCATCAGTGATTTAGATAATGGCACAGAGACTACACTTATAAAGTTTGCGGATGATACCAAGCTGGGAGGGTTGCAAGTGCTTTGGAGGACAGGATTAAAATTTAAAATCATCTGGACAAACTCTAGAAATGGTCTGAAATAAATAGGATGAGATTCAATAAGGACAAATGCAAAGTGCTCCACTTTGGAAGGAACAGTCAGTTGCACACATACAAAACGGGCAATGACTGCCTAGGAAGGAGCACTGCGGAGAGGGATCTGGGGTTTATAGTGGATCACAAGCTAAATATGAGCCAACAGTGTCACAATGTTGCAAAAAGAGCAAACATCATTCTGGGATATATTAGCAGGAGTGTTGTAAGGAAGACCCGAGAAATGATTCTTCAGCTCTACTCTGCTCTGATTGGACCTCAACTGGAGTATTGTGTCCAGTTCTGGGCGTCGCATTTCAGGAAAGATGTGGACAAATTCGAGAAAGTCCAGAGAAGAGCAACAAAAACAATCAAAAGATCTAGAAAACATGACCTATGAGGGAACATTGAAAAAATTGGGTTTGTTTAGTCTGGAGAAGAGAAGACTCAGAGTTTTCATATACATAAAAGGTTGTAACAAGGAGGAGGGAGAAGAATTGTTCTTCTTAACCTCTGAGGATAGGACAAGAAACTTTAATTGCAGCAAGGTCAGTTTAGATTGGACATTAGGAAAAACTTCCTAACTGTCAGGGTGGTTAAGCACTGGAATAAATTGCCCAGGGAGGTTGTGAAATCTTCATCTCTGGGGATTTTTAAGAGCAGGTTAGACAAACACCTGTCAGGGATCGTCTAGATAATATTTAGTTGTGCCCTGAGTGCAGGGGACTGGATTAGATGACCTCTCAAGGTCCCTTCCAGTTCTATGATTCTGTGATCAGTGATTGGAGAGGTTTCCACCCAGCTATGGATCTACTCCCAGGGGCGGCTCCAGGCCCCAGCACGCCAAGCACATGCTTGGGGCGGCAAGCTGCGGGGGGTGCTCTGCCGGTCACTGGGAGGGTGGCAGGCAGGGTGCTTTCGGCGGCATTCCTGCGGAGGGTCTGCTGGTCCCGCGGCTCCACCGAAACCGTTGGACCAGTGGACCCTCCGCAGGCATGCCTGTGGGAGGTCCATCGGAGCCGTGGGACCAGCGAGTGGCAGAGCGCCCCCCGCGGCATGATGCCGTGCTTGGGGTGGCGAAATGTCTAGAGCTGCCCCTGTCTACTCCACTGAGACTGCTTCATCCACGGGTTCAAAGCAGTGTAAGTTGGGACTGGAGAGCTGTTGTCCCCTCCCACTGGCTGCAGGGAAAAGGATCAAAAGGAGGCCTGCTGGACTTCGCCAGCTCTCTACCTGCTTATAGCCATATTTAAATTGTGATGTAATTTCTCTCTCTCACACTCACACATGCACGCACGCACCCCTCTACCTTTGATCCTGTCTGAAAGCTGCCCCAGACAGGAAGGTGAGGACTCCCCAGTGAAGAATAGTCCTGGCTGGTGTAAAGCTGATATATATCACCCACTCCCCATCTCTTCCTAGATATAGAGGGCATTTCAGGGGCAGCCAAGAAGGGTGAGGGAGAGGCCATTTCAGTCTCTACTAGCCCCAGGATCAGAGGAAGAGAGAAGTGGCTTTGAGCCACCATTTCTTTTCCCTCTCAGCTTCACCAAAGATCTAGGCCGTACTATGCAAAATCAGAGTGGGAATCGCTTGGTCTTGATTGTGCACAGCTGACATGAACCTGCAACCCTTTGCAAGGATGGGTGGGCTTGGTCAGAATTTGATTTTTATTTTTTTATAACTTCGATGGATTACATCAATGTTTATTTTAAAGCTTTTTTTTTTTAAATGGATATGTTTTCACAGCTGTGCAGAATGATGGGTTTTAAGCCTTTCCTGCCCCTCCCCCCCATTTTTATCTATTTAAATTTTCCCAGTTGTGGGGCCACTAATGGAGGAGAGGCCAGACAATGATTATTTCATGACAGTAGAAGCTGAGATTCAACAAGTTACAGCTTTATAACTGGTACAACACAAATCGTCAACATCACAAGTCAAAATATAGAAAGCAAACATCCTTCAGTCAAACTCGAATACGTTCCCAGGCAGCATTTTTCTTACTTTGCTGATCTGTACATTTTGATTATCATCAACGGATGTATCTTTTCTGGGGCTTCTATGTGGACGGGGAAATCAATGTTTATCAATAATTACCAGTAAAAATCGCATCCTTCCAAGCCTAAGGCTGGATAAGAGACTGAAATTGACAAGGGGTAACATAGTTGGCATAGCCACGGGTGGTTCCATTCTGCAGCCTACGAATGCAGAAGCAACATGCTTCAAAAGGAAAACAAGTGGTAGTTCAGACATTGATACGCATAACACCCATGCCCAGTAGAAAGGGATGAGCCAATGGTTCTGGAGGGCTTGGGAGACCTAGGACTGAACCCTGCTTTGCTACAGACTTCCTGTGTGTCCTTCAGCAAGTCACTTGCTCTCTTGGTGCCTCAGTTCCCCTTCTGTACAATGCAGATAATAGCCTGCTGTAGCTCACCAGGGGCTTGTGAGATTAGCTATGTTAAAGCTGGTGAGGCGCTCAGATGGGGCAGCAATGGGGAAGGAGAGAGAGATATTTAGGGAGTTCATTGTGACCTAGAAGAGAATACACTAAATAACCGGGTTTTAAACTTTTGGTATATATATTCCCTGAGACTAATTTTAGCACCAGTGAGGATGTTACATAGTTGCAGCTTCTGCCTTGAGTCTCAAAGGTTCTGAAGTCAGATGCCGTGACTGCTGTAATGGAGGCTGCTGTTTTATGTCGAGCTTTTAGCAGTAATGGCCCAGCTACATTGAGCTGTTTCTAAGGGATGTGCGCGCGCACACATCCTCTGTCCTTCTGGGCTTTGCTGTAAAATGTGTCCCCTGCATTGATCTCTGTAACAGCAGGCTGGTTAAAAAATGGAGACTAAAGTGCTGGTGGAAGATGAATATGAGCTGCCATTACTCAGTGCACACTGTGATTTGCTGCTATGATGTGAAAATAAAAATGGGACGCCTGTGACAAACGAGGCACTTGTGAATATGGCGGGAGAAGGAAACGCACGGGCTGTGTGATTTGAATGGAGTCAGAGGAATCCGTTTTTGTGGTATGATTTACCGGCCCCCTTCCAGCCATTGCTGCCGAGCTCAGCCCCAGGAACTGGCTTTGGGGTGTGTGACATCCTCCGGTGCCAACCAGCGTCTCAGTCGCCTCTCATTTACCCTAGTGTCCCTTCCCAGGGGACTGCAGTGAAGCTGCTGCTGATGCGGTGGCAGAAGACTCATGACCTGATGCTACATTTCCCTTGATGCTGCAGAGGGATGTTTCCAAGAAGTCACCAGTTTGGTGATTGGATGATGGAATTAGCTAGTCAGTAAAGTACTGCATTTAAAAAACAAACCAAGAACGAGGTGGATTTTTGTTTGTTTGTTTCCTAAGCAGAGGAAAGGCCAGCAGCAAATGGGTTTGGGTTGGAGCTGCAATTTCTGGATGCCTGGTGGAACTGTCGGTGGCATCTAACAAGAGCCACCTACTAGCTATTTTAGGGATGGTTGGCTGATTATTTATATTAAGTCCCGCTGTAACTTAACCCCTTCCTTACTGGATTCTGCTGCAAAGAAATGCCCCAGCCTTCCAACAGAATGGAAAACGTTCCATAGGGGTGTATGAGCAATACACCAGAGGCGTGTTTAACATGTGCTACATTAGGTAACACTGAGGCAGCTGCTGTAAGTTCCTGATAGGAGCTTAGCATCTGTTTCCCTCCACATATTATGGAAGAGTTGGCCGGAGTAATCAGCGCTGGGTACTCATGCACTCAGGCAGAAAAGAGTTTTGAAGGCTCCTGAGAATGTCCCCAGTTAGAATGTCATAGTCCAGGAAAGAACTGGAAAGTGTGTGTGTGTGTGTTAGTGTTATGTGGCTCTATGGATTTCCAGTCTCCCTTTGGAGACAGTGTGTACAGACATGGTCACACTCACACAAACACATGCTTCAGAGCCAGCGCATGAAATACTGTGTTATGGTGTCAGCAGAAATATAAAGGAAGAAAAGAAAAAAAATAAACAGAGAAATTGAAGTGGGTCAGAGCTCGTCTGTTTTCTTCATTCTTCTTTGATTAGAATAGAAAAAATTAGGGTGCCCATATTTCCCTATGCTGAATACAGGACATCTGGTAAAATGACTGGTATTCAAGGAAGTTCAATGGCAATCAGTCAGAACTAGGCAGTACAGACGTTTAAGTTAATATCCAGTTGACTGAGCCCCTGTTAAAAAGAAATACTGCAGAGTTGGATTCTTTTTATTTACCGTCTTATCTTGAAGATTTTAGGGCTCACAGGGGTATACCCATACCCCCCCCCCCAAACGGGGAGAGGTGACACACACACCGTCCCATACACCCCTCTCACATGAGGGCTGTCCGACCGGCCCAACCTTCCCAGCGCTTTCCACCCTTCATGCCTGGCTGGGCCCCCAGGACAGAACCGCCTCTCCTGGTACCTGGTGCTCTGTCTTCCCAAGACAACACATGGGGAGGGGGACGCAGAGTGAAATGCCCCTCTCCCCAGATTTCTGTCAGGGTTCACACTAAAATGTGGCCAGCGGCAGCCTTTTGGCACTGAGGAGGGTGCTAAGTCCCTACCCCAGGTGCTGCTATGGAACCTGCAGGTTCGGGGCACGAACAGGCTGGAAATCGCTCCCCCCCAACTCCAGAGCTTAGCTGAGGGGTGGAGATGCTGCCCCATATCAGCGCTGAATGGGGCTTTGGCACATGTAGGGCTCGGCTCCCTCTGGCCAATATCCTGGGCCGAAGGGTCTTGGGCTTTCCCGAGATGCTGGCCCAGCCAGAGGCAGTGGGAGAAGGAGGGCCAGGCTATTCATTAGCTGAGTGCTCCGACCAGGGGCTGGTTCTCCGCACAGTGCTGAGAGCGGGACGCATCCCGCCAGTGGAGATCTGGAGGAGCAGCGGGGCTGCAAGGGTAAAGGGCCGATGTGTCACCTCTGCTGCCCACCTGTAACCGGCTGCCGCCTCGCGCCTGCCCGCACTCACCAGCCACTGCAGCTCATAGTGTGCAGCCTGTGCTGGCTGGAAACGGGGCAGGGGGCAGGACCCTGATGGCCAAGAGCCAGCACACAGTGGGGGCTGCGCTGACGGACAAGCAGGGGGAGTGGCTGGCCCCAGTCTCTGCATCTTTTCCCCACTACCAGCCTCGCATACCAACCCCCATTGTCAGCCACTGGTCCCACCCCCCACTCACCACCGGTGGATGGGCGACTGGTGAGCCAGGATTTGGCCAGCAGCAGGACCCACCAGTATTGACGGGGGGAAGGAGGGATATAGAAAATATGGGACAATTTGCCCATTTTTAAGAAACAGTTGAGACACCTGCTGGAGGGCTTAAATGCGAGAATGTCCGTTAAAAACGGAACATCTGTTCACCCTAGAAAAGATAGACCCTTCCAGGATGTTATCTCCAGGGATGGAGGGAGTCCAGCTCTCTCTGCTTTTCCAGCAGCTGGGTGAAATGGGTGGGGAATGGTTGTTTTTAACCTAGGTGTTGTCCTGTGTATAATGGACCCCCCATCTTTAATATGGGCAGTGGCTGGCAGGCTTAGTCCATTGGATATTAGGCATCAGGTCAAATGTACAATCTCCAACCCAAGGATGCGCGAGGGCATGGATGGATGTTGGTAAGAGAGCAAGAGACAAAGATGGGGGCAATTAAGGGGATAAGTTAGAACAGAGACGTTCAGTACTGAAAAAAATACTTGAGGGGAGAAACTGGAGAAGCATGAGGGAAAAAATGAGGCTGGAGAAAAAGAGAACAATGGAGGGCGAGGAGGAAATGAGCACTGGGGGCAATGAAGGGGGAAATGCCCCACAATGGTCTATGATAGGAATGGAAAACCTGGAGTGAAACCAGGGCTAAAGAAAAGCGAAGGCGAGGTAGGCAATAGAGATGGTTGACTGTGAGAAACGCAGCATGGTCTACTGGGCACTGGCCTGGGACTCAGAGATGTGGGTTCTGTTCTTGGCTCTCTGACTGACCTGCCGGGTACTGTTGCCTCTGTTTGCCCTCCTGCTCTTTGTCGGTCTTGCAAGATCTCTAGAGCACAGACTGACGTCCCCTTGATGGTTATACAAGTGCCTGGCCTGATGGAGCTTCAATGTCAGTGTTAATACACCTCAGAACGGTAACAATACTTGTGTTCTGCAAATATATTACATGACGGGAAAAAAAAACAACACGGGTTTTTTTTCAGTGGTATGTAACTGGCCAAATGCTATTTGGCAAATAGATTGTTCGATTAATTCCAGAGAAATTCACTGAGTAATATAGCCAGCAATATATTTGGCAAATCTGTTGTTACTAATGCCAGAGAAATTCCCTGAATAATATATTCAGCAATATTTTGTCTACTACCCAGCCAGCTCTGGTAATAAGTTAATACATTTTAAAGTATTTCTTATATAGCAAGTTGGCTAACAGTATGTTAGTGGGTGTCTGAATCAGCTGATGCCACTCAAGAAACAGATCTTGGAGTGATTCTGGATAGTTCTCTGAAAACATCCGGTCAATGTGCAGCGGCAGTCAAAAAAGCGAACAGAATGTTGAAAACCGTTAGGAATGGGATAGACAAAACTACAGAAAATGTCATGTGGCCTGGGACCCAGCAGTGGTCACTGTTGGAAAACAGGGTACTGGGCTAGATCGACCATTGGTCTGACCCACTATGGCCGTTTTATGTTCTGACATGTTTTAGGAGCAGAAAACCATAGGTTTAACCCCAGTTGATATGTGTGAGGTCACTGCAGTCACAGAAGGAGTATGAAATAAGCTTTCCTACTTTAAATGAAGTATTAAATAAAACAGTTCTTGTACATTGTGCCCTAAAAGCAGTGGAAGGGGGTAGAATTCATGTGACAATTGATAAATAATTTAAGGTAATCGAAAAGAACTAGTGCAGATAGCAGTGTATGGAACGAGTGTCCAGGTAGCTATCTCTTCTCTCATGTGAGAAGCTCTGTGGTAAGGCACTGTTCAGATATTAATGGTTAACAATATCTGATACATGCTCCTCTGTTTTAGCCAACACTGTGTTTGTGAAATAAATGGTCTGTAAATATCCATAGGCCTTATTTGGTCTCAGTGGCTGTTACATATAAGTCCTGTTTCATCTAAAGCAGTGTATCTAACATGAAGCTTGTCCGAGAGAATTCTGAGACGTTAGGGATGTGGATACTAGTGCAGAGGGTTCTTAAGAGAAATCACTTACCATCCTGGAAATCAAATGTGATTTTTGTAGGTGAAGAAAGGGATTTTCAGGGGACCGGAGTCAAGATTTTTGGATTCCATTCCCTCTGCGACTGACTTAGATCCAATCTGCACACAGGTTTTATACTAGCATAACTCTTCCAGTTAGAAGTTTGGTTTTGTTTTTTTTTAACCAAAATAGTTATACTAATTATATTCTATCCATCTCTTATTGGTACAAAGGTGCTTTGTACAAGCATAGTTTGTTTTCTTTCCCCACGACAATGAGCTATACCAGAATAAGCCCCTTATCCTGGTACACACATCGGGAGTGGGTTTATTGGTATAGTTACAACAGTACAATGTTCTAGTGTAGACAAGGCCTCATTGAGTGACTTTGACAGTCATTTGTCTGTGCCTCAATTTATTCTCTGTAAAATGAGTATCTCTCAGTGGCATTGTGAGGCTCAACTAATTATCCGTTAAATAACTTGGGATCCTTGAATGTAAGGTTCCAATGACGTACAACATACCATATAAATCTTCATTGACCTGACTTCTTTAGCTTCCACTAGCATACTGTATGGGACTGCCATCATAGGAAAGAAAGAATCAGAATTACCTGACCGATCCCCTAGGGTGCTTAGCCTTCTCTGCATATCGAGGAAAGTAAATCATTTAATCATCCTTGAACTTGTAGCAGTTTCTACATCAAATGTCCTAGTTCCTGCTGCAGCCTTTAAAAGCCTCGACAGTAGCTGGCAATCTGGATTCCATGTGCTCTGTCCTTGTCTGTAACGTCACTTGTATCTGGTTAGCAGAACCACTACAGGCATAAAGGGGATAATTCTGTTAGATTAAGTTTTTTCACTTTTGTTTTGTCAACTGCTGTTGTTAAATTAAGTGCAAATTCATCACAATTTTAGCTCTAACAGGATAAAACTTTTTTCCCCTCCCCCAGCATGAAGAGCATAATAACCATCTGGAATCTCTGCTTGCAATAAATGTAGATTTGTTCATTATTTTTAGCCCACTGGGATTTTTAAAATGAAGCTGTGGTTGACACAGTTTCTATTTTAATGCAATTATGAAATGAAAGAAGCTGGTAGTTATGGGTTAAGGAACTTAGCACACTCGTTTAATAGTTAATAACAAACATTCATAATCAGGCAGACCATCTTTGGTAACTCAGAACAAATATTAATTACATTTGGAGATGCTGCTGTTTGACCTTTAGGTTCCAACTTATGAAAATTTGATTAGTTTAGAATATATTACATGCATAATAATATACTCCACGAAGCATGGAACTTGGTATTTCCTCAGAAATTACTTCTTTCACTGAGCAACTGGTGTTTTAGCACCTTCTAATTTATCATTGTGCTCCAGTATTTATCCACCAAAGATTAGTTACCTTAGCAGCTGCCACTTCCCCAAATATTTAGCTGTCTGAATGGCATTATTCCTTGTTCACACATAAATTACATAAGTATCTCATGATGTAACTGTTCCCTTTAGGAAACCTACATTATAATCAATCTCTTAATAAAAACATATTTCCTTAGGGTAGACCTGCATTTATAGCAGCTTGTAGAGTGTACAGATCCTGCTCACACAGTGAGCATGGGTACAAATAGCTGGGTGAGGCACTGCTTTAGAATCATAGAACATCAGGGTGGAAAGGACCTCAGGAAGTCATCTAGTCCAACCCCCTGCTCAAAGCAGGGCCAGTCACCAACTAAATCATCCGAGCCAGGGATTTGTCAAGCCTGACCTTAAAAACCTCTAAGGATGGAGATTCTACCACCACCATGCCAGTGCTTCACCACCCTCCTAGTGAAAATTTTTTTCCCAATATCCAACCTAAACCTCCCCCACTGCAACTTGAGATTATTGCTCCTTGTTCTGTCATATGGTACCACTGAGAACAGTCTAGATCCATCCTTTTTGGAACCCCCTTTCAGGTAGTTGAAAGCAGCTATCAAAAACCCCCTCATTCTTCTCATCTGCAGACTAAAAAATCCCAGCTCCCTCAGCCTCTCCTCATAAGTCATGTTTTCCAGCCCCCTAATCATTTTTGTGTGTAGAGCTGACACATTGAGATGCCTGACTCCCAGGGTATATACCCTACATGGCTCTCTACACGCACAAGCCCAAATGGGCCTCTCAGGTCAACACAGCTGTTTTTAGCGGCGTCGCATCCCGCTGTCTCATCCCTGCAGGAGGTTCCGGCTGTGGGGGAGCCTTTCATTGTGGCGTGTGGCTCCACGTGTGGCTTCAGCTTCAGCCCTGGATGGTGGGGCTCGGGCTTCAGCTCTGGGCCCCAGCAAGTCTAACACCAGCTCTGGTGACCCACTTTAGGGTCCCAACCCGCAGGTTGAGACTGCTGGCCTAGTAGTAAAAGCTAAAGGCCGAATTTGCAGCATTAATGTGTACGTCACTTCCACTGAAATTAATGGCCCACATTCTGATGTAAATCATCATAGTTCCACTGACCTGAATGGAGCTACGCCAGTTGGGGATATGGCCCTATCAGTGGAGTTTTGCCTGCCTGAGGATTTCAATATCAGGATTTCAAATATCCAGGTCCTGAGCCTCTTGCGTTGAATTTTACCTCTAAAAGCTATTGTGAATGGAGGAGTTATAATTGTGCAGCGGCTACTTTGAATGGAGCCAGATCCCGAGAACGTGTCATGCAAGCAAACGTCAAGTGACATCACTGTTTGGTCCCATATTTTTGTTTTGATCATAAGCATCTCCCTGTGGAATGCTATTCCTATCTCAGGATGATCCCACCCTTGGACCGACCTGCCGAAGATCAGTAATTACCATTTTATCTCAAGGGGAGTGTTTTAAAACAACTTTTATTGGTTGAGGTTAGCGTCATAACATTCCTTTGACTCTCTGGTTCAAGCGCAGGGTACCCCTGAGGCAATTCAATTTGAGAGGTCAGAAATGAAAGGTCTCTTGAATGTCTAAGGACTGAAGCTTGCATTTTGTAACTGATTTATTAAGTATCATTTAGGATTGGATTAATTTTGGCCTAAACTGCCATCCTTCATCAAGACCAGAGCTGCGACGCTACTCATAAATCTTTTCCTGAAGAGGCTTCAAGAAGAAAAACTACTTATTCCACTCAGCGCTGATTAAGAGCTTTCTGACGCACAGGAACAAATAATTGCTGTCAGGCGGCTAGGCCTGGATACCAAGATGAAGGGCAAAGAAACCACTGAGAGAGTCCGTCTCCTTTGAAACCTCCATAATCAGATTCACTCCTAATTCCCAGAATGGTATAAATTATTTCATCTCTTTATTCTGTTCATTCTTGTTGCCTTCTCCTTGGGCAATTTTCATTGACGAGCTTTGTTTAAATGAGTAAAACCCATTTCCCATTAAATCTGTCCAAAGGCAATCGTTTTCCAAAACCAACTACTGCTATGTACGCTGCCAGCCTGTGTGGTTTCCAAGCACGGCAGAACTGCAGAACTCCACCACACTCCAGATAGGTCTGTAGGTGATGGAATGGAGAAGGTGTGTTGGCAAGAGTAGGAGGCAGTACTGCTAGGGTACTGAGTGTCATCTGGATGGATGGATAGATAGACAGATTGCCCCTCCCTGGCTTTCTTTGAAAACTGGCTCATGTTAATACCCTCCTTAGTTTTTTCTAATTAAAAATGATAGAAACCCATAGCGTACGTAGGTGCAGTGTTTCCCAAACTTGGGACGCCGCTTGTTTAGGGAAAGCCCCTGGCGGGCCAGGCGGTTTGTTTACCTGACGTGTCCACAGGTCCGGCTGATCGCAGCTCCCACTGGCTGTGGTTTGCTGCTCCAGGCCAATGGACCCTTCCTGCCTTTGCACGTTGGATTTCAAAGACAGGTCTCGTGTCACTGGGTGATTGGTTTTTTTTTTCTGTTTGGTCTTTTTCCAAAGAAGACTAGACCATGTAACCTTAATGCAGGCTAAGTGGAGGCCCCGTCGGACACAGCTGGGCTTTTTGGGGAGCTGTAGCATAAGCATGAGCCTCCGGCCAGCGTACGTGTTAGTGTCTCCTAGCTTGGCTCTCTAGCTCACTCAGGGGCTCGCACTGCATGTCCCTGGCATGTCGGGTCCATCACATAAGTAGCTGCTGCCCCCCCTTGCAGAGCTGACGTGCCACCCGGAGGAGCAGCCCTTGCCCTCAGAGCAGTGTGGGGTTGTTAACAGGAAGTTCCCCTTCCCAAGCTGTGACTGTCCGAAAGGAGTTCCAGTGGGAGGTGGAGGGTGGCAGGGTTTGCTGCTGCTGTTAAGATGGTGTGTTCTGAGCCTCTCAAAGGGAAGTGACAGACTGTGTCCCACCTGGGACAAGAGAGGGGGAGAAATTATGTCTCTGAGTGAAAACCCGCTTCCTGGAAGGCCCTGACAACCGCCACCCACCGTGCAGACACCGTAGCCAGGACTAGCATGAGAAACAGTCACTGATGGCCAAAGGCTGCCCCACTTCTTGGCAAGCCGGCCTGTGTGCTGCCGCAGCTCAGGTAGTGTGGCCAGAGACGCCAGGCACCCCGTCTTGGGAAGGGCAAGCTGGGCTCCATCACATCTTCTCAAAGAGAGAGGCCTTCGCCCCCACATGCTGTTCAGAAAGCAGATGCACACATGGAGCATGTGGGCAAGTCTTCCTCTCCCAAGCGTAAGGGCTCGACTGCGCCTTGAGACAGAGCTGCACCACGCCGGGAGCAGCCCTGGGGACACGGTACCTGAGATACCTCATTGAGGCACAGTGTCCTCCCCTCTTCTCCCTTGCTCTGAAGTCAAATAATGGGCAGCTGCCCCCTACTATCAGCAACACCCCCGAGGTTGGCTCAGCTGTATGACCTCATGAATTGGAGGAAGGACCAAAGGCTCTGTCCAAGTCTCTCCCACACATACACTGAGTAATGGGTATGCTCCTGCATCCACTGTCTGGGTAGCTCCCACAGTGGCCTGAGACAGGTTCCGGCACCCGGTATTCCCCAAGGCAGGGACGCTGTCCAAGCCCTCATTCAGCCTTCTGTTCGATGCTGTAAGGAGGCGCTGTCTGTCCACTTGTTGCCCACATACTGTCCTGTCATTGTGTTGTATAAACACCTTAGAATCAGTGTAAATCTAACACAACATCCTGGCAGAGATTTACACCCGCAGAAGTCAAGGAAAAGTGAAGTTATGGTCCCAGAGCAACCTTAACTCACCCCTGTGGTGCCTAAGTAATCTTGAGCTGATTCTTCCATGATAACTGACTTTGGGATTATTTCACTCTGTGAGCAGCCCTATTGCAATAAATGGACCTCCTTGTGGGGTAACTGCTCAGTAGGAATGCAGGTGGTGGAGTCCATCCCATTGGATTTATTTGCTCACATTGGTAAATTTGTGACTTCAGAAAAATGTGTGGTGTGGCTAAAGACCAGTCACCGTGATAACTTCGGAATCTCGTGACTTTTGTTAATTTCAGTTTCCTGGTCTTAACATTTGTTTATCACACAGGGGTCTATGTGGGGTTGGTTTGTTTGCATTTCATTTTTATTAACCAGAATGAAAGAGGAGAGAGGAGAAAAACGGTGGTGATTGGTTTATAAGTGATCCTACGGATATGTGATTTTTGCAAGAAATTCTAGAATGGAATTCCAGATACTACCCATGAACTCATGTGTGTGTATGGAAAGTGGCTATTGTGGTCACCATCACGCACTGAAAGCACCAAACGCAGCTCTTCCCTTGTGTTTAGTGATCCCAAGTCAGTAAAGTGGCTGGAAGAAAATTCAGCAGTGACACAAATAGTGGCATAAACTCCATATTGCTTGTCAGTTGGCCACAGAACGGGTGTCAATGCATATACGTCATGTAACTTGCACTAATTTGGCATTCAAGGTATGCGTAAAATGAATGCAACTTAGTCCAGTTTGGCATTCTGCAGGGCCAAATTCAGTCCCGGTTTCATGGGCATAACCCCCATTATTCTCATTTGGAGTTGTTCCTGTTTACATCAGGGTTCAGTTTGGCCCTGAACTACTAAGGATGATGCAGGTGTAAATTAAAGCTGTGAAAGGCCCGTTTTGACCAACGTCTCTCACATCCATTGTGTAGGTCGGGACTTCTCAACCTTTTCCTTGCTCAGCCCCCCTCAACATGCTGTAAAAACTGAAGGGCCCAGCCGGGGTGGCGGGAATTGGGGCTCTGGGCTGGGGGGTAACCCTTGGGCATAGGTTTACTTCTATTTGGGGGAGAAGGGGCAAGGGCTGGCAGGACTCGAGCTGGCTCTGCAAATCGGGGTCCAGGGAGGTTGCACCACCTCCACCCCCCGACTCACTTGGGAGGCCACCCAACCTGTCTGGGCTATGAGGGGATGCAACCAAAAATATAACTCAAAGAGGGGAAGCTGGGGCTGTATGTGGGCAGGGGGGTAACTCAGAGTGCAGGAAGGGGTAGCTAGGGCTGTGTGGAGGCAGGGAGGTAGCTAGGGGCTGTGTAGGGGGGCGGGGGTCCCAGTTTCAGCAGGGCTGAGGGTGCTGGGGATCCTTGCTTTAGAATCATAGACTATTAGGGTTGGAAAGGACCTCAGGAGATCATCTAGTCCCACCTCCTGCTCAAAGCAGGACCAATCCCGAGACAGATTTTTGCCCCAGATCCCTCAATGGCTCTCTCAAGGATTGAATTCACAACCCTGGGTTTAGCAGGCCAGTGCTCAAACTACTGAGCTATCCCTTCCCCCACCTTCAGCTTTGTGCTGCTCCTGGCTTTTGGGGTGGGGGGGAAACGCCTCTTTCGGCCTCACGCTGCTCCTGGCTGGGTGGGGGGGAGGGAGGGTTGCCACCTTCAGCTCGGTGCTGCTCTCATCTCCATTCCATGGCTCGGGGCACTGGGTTTCAGCCGCAGGGCCCCGTGCCCCCCCCGGAAGGGCTCACGGACCCCCAGCTGAGAACTGCTGGTATATGTTACACTCATTTTTTGGATCTCTAATTTTAGAATTTTTTGACAGAAATAAAAAGGACAAAATTTTCAGGGAAACTTTTGTAAAATATGTTCCCATATTCCCCCAGCTCTACCAATTTAGAACAGCCGTTAAATGCAAAACAGGGGCAATTTCCGGTACTCTTGTCATTTGTATCTGTTTTGCATCTGACACATAACTTACATCAGTGTTTGTGTCACTCCAGATGTGGTCCTGAGCCTTCGTTGGGGATTGGACCAGCTCATTCCAGGCTGCACTGAATTGAATTTGCTGTCTTCTATTTCTTGACATGTCAACGGGCAAAAATAAAGAGATCACTTTCTGGCTCAAGCCATTTGGATTCCCAAGTTTCTAAACTCAGGACTTAATTCTCTTCTCATTTAAATTAGGTTCACACTAGTATAGCTCTATTGGCTTCAGTCAAGTTCTTCTTGATTTGCACTAGATTCATCCCAAAGCCTCTTGCAGAATGTAAAATCTTGAGCCAAATTCTGATCTTACATATGTTTGTATAAATCAGGATAATTCTACTGAAGTAAATTGAGTTACATTGGAGTAAAACCAGGATGCTGTCAGGATGAGGCCATACAACATGTCTGATGCAAAATCCTAGGTACTACTATCTTAGATCACAAAGGCAGTGAAAATTTAGTATTGTTCTACTAAATTAGGCACTTTTGTTTAGGGACTTTTTATTGTCAAGAAGCTAGATGTTTCCCCTCTGTAACAAGCACAGACAAACTGCGCTCCAACAAAATTGCTGGCTTTGAAAGGCAGTAATGCCATTTAGACCACATGCTGGACTTATCAGACATTTCTAACATCGCCATTTGGAAAGTTTCTGCCATCACCCTGTTTTATGACTTATTGTGGTAAAATCTGCACTTCACAGTCATTACAGGTACTCTTGCAACCTGAATGTTTTTGTATATTGGCACAGAGGCAGCTAAAGAGAGAATAATCTCAGCTGGAGACCACTTTCCCAAGAACTAAGTGTACCACTGAAAATTTAAATTGCTACCTTTCTTCCTAGTGCTGTTCTGTTTATAGGATTTATGCGTGTGCTGGTATATTATTTCCAAGTCTCATTTTCCTGTTTTTGAAAGAAATCTTTAAGGCTCTGTTGTTGTTGGTTATTTTCCCTGTCTTGACCTAGGTATCTAAGCAAAGGTCTCATAGAAGACCAGAGTTAGAAGGGACCTCAGGAGGTCATCTAGTTCAACTCCCTGCTCAAAGCAGGACCAATCCCCAGACAGATTTTTGCCCTAGATCCCTAAATGGCCCCCTTGTGGATTGAATTTACAACTGTGGATTTAGCAGGCCAATGCTCAAACCACTGAGCTATCTCCCTCCTCCATCCTGTTCTAACCGACTTATCCCTCTTGTGTTCCTCCTTCCATCTTGCAGTTCAGAATACATTTGTTAGCTAATGATGCCCGCTTCTATCTGAGCAGATTCATTGGTTTTTCTTCACTATTACTCTGTTATGGCAGTTTGATGGTGGCTTTTCTGTCTGCCTTCTGTTCTCCTATCAGTTCCGTTCCAAATATGTACATAGCTCTTCCTTGGCGGGAAGGGATTGTGGAACAAACTTTACTTTGGGAAAGCAGCAGCCAGGATCGATTTATAAGCGAATATGTTTGCTACAAATGCGCCTGTCTATATCTCACTTTAGCTGCAGCTATTACTGCCTTGCAAAATGTGGAATCTAAAACTTTTTCCCTGTGATAGTCACGTGAATATAATGAACGTTCAGATGCCCATGAATAATCTGAGTCTGAACTCTCAAGCTCTCTGACTGAACAAAAAAGTGCTTTCTTGTGCTGTTTGCATCTCTACTTGTTGAGCTCCTGGGCTCCTTTAGTTAGCTTGCAATAATTCTAAGGTGAGCTGAACTATTCATCAACCATTTACTCCAAGCACAGGTACAATCAGTTTTGCTCTCAGCGTCACTGCCGTCCATGCATCATGTCAAGATTTAATAACTCATCTTCTGTAAGAAAAGTACTTTTGAATCTGTGACCGGGAACAGAGAATTTGTGTTAGCAGCACAGTATTTCCAGGGGTATAATTCATTGTGAGGTCAACATTCCCCTTATTATATACAGCCCATCTTTTCTCATTCCACACAGTTATCTAAAGTTTGACATCTCTTTTCCCCCATTTTTTTTCCCTCTCTTACCCCGTTCCTTTGTGTTGTCTTTCACAACATATTCTAAAATCTTGGATTAATGACAGATGTCATAAAGCTACCTTTACTTCCTCCTCCTTCCTAGATCAACACTAACAGGACTGGAACAGAGAATTGCCCACGTGAGCTTTCTTACTGTACATTATATAAATAGTCTCTTACTTGGACTGGACATTTTACACAGTGAGCTGGTTTCCAATATCTCTGAGCATTTCGCAGCTCTGTGAATGGACTTGCACGGAGGTAAAAGTGGTCTCAGGGAGATCAGAAACCAGCTCGTTGTGTTTTCAAACATCGGTTCAGTGAAGGCTCTTTCTTAAGAGAACAAAGTGTTTGGAATCTTTCGCCATCAATTTCACTTTTTGTGTTTCTGTAGGCGGACCGTGGAAGCTTTGAAAGAGAATGTACAAAGTGATGAGCATCCTATGAAGGCATGTAAAAAGTACCAGCGCTTTTCTGCAACAAAAAGGAAATAACCAACAATACAACAATTCATGTGAACATGTACAAAGAGCAGGGAGTGCATGTGTAACGGAACAGTGAAGCAATTTGCCTGAGTCTCACTTTCTTTGATTGTGGAATACAGAGGATATTATTTTTAAGGCCTAAATTAGTCTTTAGAAGCAAGTCTCTAGTAGGTAACAGTATCTGTGTGTTAAGAATAATTTTAAATTGCAAGAAGGAGAAGCATTACCTGCCATGCATGAAGAAACCCAGAGACTTGCAGCTCATCTTATTAGTGCCAGATTCAGTGATTTCTAATGAAATCAAGCACTAGACATGAGGACTGTGTTAGCCACTGTGTCCTTCCCTATGTGACACAGCCTTACCTTTTCTAAAGAAGTTGGAAACAGCTAGGACAGATACCTGCATTGTTAGAAAACTCAAAGCTGCATGTTCACTGGCCTTGTACTTCATTTGTTTGTATCGCCAGGTGCTGTTTAAAGATTGTGATCTTTACATACAATAGGGCGCCAAGATGAAGACCCTTTGAGACATATCTGAGATGATTATGCTGCAAGGGGAAAATGTTACCAAAGAGCACAAAGGAATGGCAGTTTTAGCAATAAGATTAACTCTTCACTCAATGGTATTGCAAGGCAAAAATCAAAAAAAGGCAGAAAAGTCTGAAAGTTGTTTTGATTTGGAGATTTAGGATGAGGTTCAAAGGAAACCGAGCTTTACCTACTATTGTACTAGACATAGTCAACCTGGATTATCGTCCTGGGTGACTTCAGGATCCCTGAGAATGACGGCTCTTCTAGATTAGCTCCAGATTTCCATGGCCACTCAGGGAACAATCCCACCTGATGTCTGGCTCAACACTGAAACCAGGTTCTTGTTTGTAATTGGAAGTAAAGGGTGAAAAGTGCACACAAAAGATGGACCATTGCTCCCTCCAGTTTCAGGTTGGGGAGATCATGTCTGTTCCTTTGTGGTACAGGGCCTGTTTTTAGTAATCAAAGCATAACAGAATGGGTTGGGTTTCGGATGCCTCTGATGAAGAATCTTATTGGCTGATGGGTCACACTAGTCAAGCTGAACACTCTCCGGTCATCTTTATTCCTTGGAATATCAACAATGTGGTTGGTCAATGCACACACCTCCCCTTCCTTACTGCTCTGATACCATGGCAATAAACATGGCGTGGGAAGATGGCCAGCTGTTGCAATACGTGTGTAGAAGCTATACTGGGGAGGTGCAGCATCAGTTAGGATCTGTGACTATTAACTATTAACTAAGGTTTGTAACCTGTCCTTTAAATCAGCTTCAGTACCCAATGACTGGAAGTTAGCTAATGTAACAGCAATATTTAAAAAGGGCTCTAGAGGTGATCCCGGCAATTACAGACCGGTAAGTCTAACGTCGGTACCAGGCAAATTAGTCAAAACAATAGTTAACATGTTTTAGAGCAGAAAAACCATAGGTTTAACTCCCAGTAATGTGTTGGGTCACTGCTCACAGAGAGTATGAAATAAGCTTCCATACTTAACTGAGTATTTAATTAAACGTTCTGACATTGTCCTAAAAGAGAAGGTAGAATCATGTACATGAAAAATATTAGTAATCCGAAAACTTATTGCAGATACAGTTATAACGAGTTCCATGTAGCTATCTCTTCTCTCATTAAGCTCTGTGTAATCACTTCAATATTAATGGTTAACAATATTGATACATCTCCTCTGTTTTATCCAACACTGTGTTTGTTGAAATAATGTGTAAATACCCATAGCCTATTTTCTCAGCTTACAATTAATCCTGTTTCACTAACAGTGTATCTTACATGAAGCTCGTTTCCTAGGGAAATTCTAACGTTAGGATGGTACTATGCAGAAGGTTAGAGACAATCACTTACCATCTGGAAACAAATGTGATTTTTTGTAGGGAGAGAAAGGATTTTCGGAGGCCTGGAGTCAAGATTTTTGGATCCACTTCCGTCGCTCGAACTATAATCATCTAAGACAACAGTTTTTTCTGCCACGGTTTATACTCGATTCCCAGTTAGAGTTTGTTTGTCTTTTTTTAACAGCAAAATGTTTTATACATAATTATATTCTACACCACTTCTTAATTAGGCAAAAAGAGTGCTTTGTACAGTATAGTTATAGTTCTTTCACACTACAACAATACAACAGTTACGACCCCTTTCCGTACCACAATCCGAGTGGATTTTATGGATACAGTACAGAGTATGTTCTACGTAGTGACAAGTGCCTCATTGAGTACTTTGACGTGCATTGTCTGTGCCTCAATTCTATTCTCTTAAAAGTATGTCTTCACGTGGCATTGTTAGGCCTCAACAATATCCGTTAAAATAACTTGGATCCTTGAATTAAGTTCCAAATACGTAACAACATACAATTATTTTCAATTGACCTACATTTTAGCTCCATGCATATTATGGGACTGCCATCATAGGAAAGAAGAATCAGAATTACAACTGACCATCCCAGGGTCTTACTTCTCTGCATATGAAGAAGTACATCATATTAATCATCTATTACTTGTTACATTTCTACATCAATGCCTAGTTCTGCTGCAAGCCTTTAAAGCGCTACCAGTACTGCAATCTATTCCAGTCCTGTACCGTTTCTGTAAAACACTTTGTCTGTAGCACATCTACACTGGCATAAAGGGGATATATTGTAGACAATTAAGATTTTTCACTTTTGTTTTTGTCAACTCGTGTTTTGATTAAATAAGGCAATTCATAACAAATTGTTAGCTCTAACAGATAAAACTTATCCCCTCCACATGAAGAGCAATAATTAACCATACTGGACTCTGCTTGATCGCAATAAATTGGATTTGTCAATTAATTTTATCCCACCTGGATTTTTTAAAAAATGAACTTGGTACACTAGGATTTTAAGCAATTATAGAATGAAAGAAGCTGGTTTGTTTAAGAATTATGAGCAACTCTATAATATAAGAAAAAGCATTCATAATCAGGCAGACATCTTTGGTAACTCAGACAAAATATAATTACATTTGGAGAGCTGCTGTTGACTTTAGGTTCCAACTTATGTAAATGTATAGTTTAGAATATATTACTGTGATCAATATAAACTCCACGAAGCATGGAATGGTATTCTCAAAATAACTCTTCCTGAGCAACTGGTTTAGCCGCTTCTATTTATCATTGTGCTCCATATTTATCACCAAGTAGTTACCTACAGAGCTGCACTTCGCCCAAATATTTTAGCTGTCTGAAATTGGGATTATCTGTTCAAGATAAAATTACATAAGCTATCTCATGATGTATGTTCCCTTTAGGAACGCTAATTTAAATCAATCTCTTAATAAAAATGATTCTTAGGGTAGAAGCTGCATTTAGTAGCAGCTTGTAGAAGTGTCAGATTACTGCTCACCACGTGAGCAATGACAATAGCTGGGTGAGGCACTGCTTTAGAATCATAGAACATCAGGGTGGAAAGGACCTCAGGAAAGTCAATTCAGTCCAACCCCTCTGCTCATAAAGCCACGGCCATGTAAGCATAAGTCATTCCGACCAGGATTGCAAGCATGACTTATAAAACCTCGTAAGGATGGAAGTTCTAGCACCACCATGCCAGTGCTTACCACCCTCCTTAGTGAAAGTTTTTTCCATTCTAACTAAACCTCCTCCACTGCACTTGCAGATTATTGCTCCTTGTTTGTTCCTACACTGAGAACGCCGTCGATCCATTTCCTTTGGAACCCTTTTAGGTATGTGAAAGCAGCTTCAAATCCCCATTCTTCTCATCTGCGACTAAATAATCCACTCCTCAGCCTCTCCTCATAAAGTCCATGTTTTCAGCCCCTAATCATTTTTGTGTTAGACTGACACTTGGAATGCTGTCCCAGGGTACTATACCTACATGGCTCTCTACACGCACAGCAAAGCCTCATCGGTCAACACACGCTGTTTTAGAGGTCTGATCCGCTGTTATCCTGCAGGAGTTCCGCTGTGGGAGCCTTTATTGTGGCGTTGGCGCGACGTGTGTCTAGCTTCAGCCCTGGATGGTGGGCCTCAGCTTCAGCGTCTAGGGCCCAAGCAGTCTAAACGCTCTGGTGACCCACTTTAGGTCCAACCGCAGGTGAGACTGCTGCCTAGGAGTCAACGAAAGCAAGCGATTTGCAGCATTAATGTACGTCACTTCCACTATGATTAATGCCAATTGAATGTATATCATATACATGACCATGAAATGAGCTACGCCAGTATGGGGATAGATCCCTACTCAGTGGAGTTTTGCTGCTGAGGATTTCATATCAGGATTTCAAATATCCAGGTCCTGAGCCTCTTGGTTGAATTTACTCTAAAAGTATGTATGAGGAGTTATTTGTGCCGCGCTACTTTGAATGAGCCAGATCCCTGACTTCATGCAAGCAACGTCAATGACTAATCTACGTTTTGGTCCCTATTTTTGTTATATCATAAGATCTCCCTGTGATATGCTATTCTATCTCAGGATACCCCACCTGTGGACCGCCTGCGAAACAGTAATTCATTTTATCTAAGAGTGTTTAAACAACTTATTGGGTTGAGGTTCTTCATAACATTCCTTGACCTCTCTGGTTCAGCCATGGGTACCCCTGAGCAATTCATATTTGAGAGGTCAGAAATAGAAAGTCTTTAGATGTTCTAAGGACTAAGGAAAGCTTGCATTTGTAAACTGATTATTAAGTATCATTTAGGATTGGAATTTAATGTATGCCTAAAAATGCCATCCTTCATCAAGACAGAGCTTGCACGCTCTCATATAATCTTTCTCTGAAGAGGCTCACAGAAGAAAAACTTTATCGCTATCAAGCTGTGATTAAGAGCTTAGTAGCTGACAGCACAAGAACTGAGATGGAATATGCTGTAAGGCGGCATACGCTGGAGTAAACCAAGAGAACGGGCAAGAAACCACTGAGAGAGTCGTCTCTTTGAACACTCCATAATCAGATTCACGTCCTATCCCAGAATGGTTAATGTATTTCATTCTTTATTTCTGTCATTTGTTGCCTTCTCTTGGACAATTTTCTTGCGAGCTTTGGTTTAAATGATAAACCTTCATTAAATCTTAAGGCAATCGTTCCCAACAACTACTGCAGATACGACTTCCAGCTGTGTGGTTTCCAAGCACGCGAACTGCAACTCCCACTACTCCGATAGGTTGTAGTGATGATGATGAGAAGGCTGTGATATGGCAAGAGTATGGGTAGGCAGTCATGCTAAGGGTATGAGTGTCATCATGTTGGATAGAAGAAGATTGCCCCTCTGCTTTCTTGAACACTGGTATGTTTAATACCTCTTAAGTTTTTCAATTAAAAATGATGAAACCATAGACGTGACTGTGCAGTGTTCCACAACTTGGGACGAATGAGCCGCTTGTTTGTATGGATGCCTGCGGGCTCAGCGGTTTGTTTAACCTGACGTGTCACAGGTCGCTATGAGCTTCTCATGGTGTGGTTGCTGCTCCAGGCCAATGACCTTCTGCTTTGCACGTTGGATTCCTAAAGACAAAGGTTGTTCTATGGTTGATTGGTTTTTTTTTGTTTGTCTTTTTCCAGAAGACTAGACCATGTACCTTAAAGCAGCTAAGTGGAGGCCGTCGACACAGCGGCTTTTGGGAGCTGTAGCATAAGCATGACTCCGCAGTACGTGTAGTGTCTTCAAGTTGCCTCTCTAGCCTCACTGGTTCGCACTGCATGTCCCTGCATTCGTGTCCTCACCATAAGTACGCATGTCCCCCCTTGCAGACTGACGTGCACCCGGAGGAAGGCCTTCCTAGCAGGGGGGTTGTTAAACAGGGTCCCTTCCAAGCTGTACTGTCCAAGGAGTTCAGTGGAGGTGAGGGTGGCAGGGTTTCTGTCTGTTAAGATGTTGTCTGAGCCTCTCAAAGGAAGTGAACAGCTTGTCGCACTGGGAGCAAGAGGGGGGAAATTTGTTCTGAGTGAAACCTCCTGAACGGCCTGACAACCGCACCGCACCGTGCAGACCGTACGCAGAAGCATGATAACAGTACTGATGCAAAGGCTGCCACCAGTCTGGCAAGCCGCCTTGTGCTCCGCAGCTCAGGTAGTGTGGCAGAGCACGCAGCCCGTCTTGGAAGCAAGCTGGGCTCTACATGCGCTCAAGAAAGGGGCTTCGCCCACTATGCTTTAGAAAGCAGATGCAACATGAGACATGTGAAGTTCTCTCCCAAGGTAAGGAAGTGCTCGCTGCGCTTAAGACAGAGCTGCACACGGGAGAGCGCCTGGGGAACGGTACCTGAGACTATCAGGGCACATGTCTCCTCTTCTCTTGATCTGAGTAAATAATGGCAGCTGCCCTATATCACAACACCCGTAGGCTACTGTAGCGTTACTCATGAATGAGAGAGGACAAAGCGCTGTCAAGTCTCGCCCACATACATGTATAATGGTGATAGCTCTGCTCACTGTCTGGTAGCTCCACAGTCTGAGACAGTTCCGGCACGGTATTACCCAACAGGCCGCTCAACCTCATTCAGCCTTCTTTCGAATGCGTAAGAGCGATTTGTCCATCTGTTTGGCCCACATCTGTTTCTGTCATTGTGTTATAAACACTTAGAACATGTAAAACACAACATCTGCGAGATTACACCCCAAAGGTAAAGGAAAGTGAAGTTATGGTCCAGAGCAACGGTTAACTCCCGTTGTCCTAAGTAATCTTGAGCTATTCTTCTCATGAAAGCACTTTTGGGATTATTTCACTCTGGTGAGCAGCCTATTGCACTAAAATGGACTCTTGTGGGAACTGCTCATAGGAATGAGTGTGAGCGTACCCATTGATTTATTGCATCAATTGGTTAAATTTATGACTCAGAAAAATGTGGTGTGGCTAAGACCATCACTCGTATATTCGATTCGTGCTTTGTTAATTTCAGTTCTGTCTTAAATTTGTTTATCACACAGGTCTATGTGGGTTGGTTTGTTGCATTTCTTTTTATTAACCAGAATGAAAGAAGGAGAGAGAAAAACGGTGTATTGTTTAAGTTATCTACGGATAGTGTATTTTGCAAAATTCTAGAATGATTCCGATTACCATGAATCATGTGTTGTATGAAAGTGCTGAATTGGGTTCACATCACAGCACTGAAAGCACCAAAATAGCTCTTGCCATTGTTTGGATGATCAATCATAAAGTGGCTGGAAGAAAATTCGCAGTAACAAATAAGTCATAGACTTCATATTGCCTACAGTGTAGCACACAGAACGAGTGTCAATGATATCGTTCAGTAATGCACTAATTGCATTCAGGTATGCGTAAAATATGCATACTTAGCCAGTTTGCGATTTGCGGGCCAATACAGTACCCGTGTTCAGGCATTAACCCCTCAATTATCTCATTTGGTGTTCTTTACCGCTTTACATAGGTCAGTTGGCCTGAATGCTAAGATAGTGAGGTGTAATAACTGTGAAGCATTATACTGTTTGACCACTCTTCACATCCTGTGTAGCGGTCTCACCTTATTCCTTGCTCACCCCCCAAATCTGTAAAAACTGAGCCCAGCGGGTGGGAATTGGGTGTCTGGGCTGGGGTGATACCCTTGGCCTAGGTTTACTTTTTGGGGGAGAAAGGGCAAGAGGCTGGCAGACTCGAGTGGTCTCTGCAAATCGGGGTCCAGGAGTTGCAACCACCTCCACCCGACTCACTTGGGAGCGCACCAACCTGTCTGCTATGGGGATGCAACCAAAATATAACTTCAAAGGGAGAGCTGGGTCTTGTATGTGGCAGGGGTAATCAAGTACAGGAAGGGGTAGCTAGGGCTGTGTGAGGCAGGGAGTGTAGGGCTGTGTAGGGGACAGGGGTCCAGTTTGCAGCAGGGTCTGAGTGTCTGGGACTAGCTTGTGAACATAGACTTATTTAGGGTGGAAGGACTCAGGAATATCCTGTCATCCTCTGCTCAAGTCAGACCAATCCCGAGACAATATTTTTGCCCCATGATCCTCATGGCTCTCAAGGATTGATTCACACCTAGGGTTCAGCAGGCAGTGCTACAAACTAACTGAGTAGTCCTTCCCCCATTCTTCAGCTTTTGAATGCTGCTCCTGGCTTTTGGGTGGGGGGAAACGCTCCTTCGGCTCCAAGCTTGCTCCTGGCCTGGTGGGGAGGAGGGTATGCCACTTCAGCTCGGTGACTGCATTCATCTCCATTCCATGGCTCGGTGCACTGGGGTTTCAGCCGCAGGCCGTGCCCCGGAAGGCTCACGGACCCCAGATGAACTGCTGGTTATATACCTCATTTTTTGGATCCTAATTTTAGAATTTTTGACAGAATAAAAGGAAAAATTTTCAGTGGAAACTTTGTAAAATATTTCCCATTTCAGCTTACAAGTAAGAACACGTTAAATAGCTAAACAGGGCAATTTCAGGTATATACTGGTCATTGTATCTGTTTTGCATCTGATACATAACTCTACATCATTTTGTCGACCCAATTGTCCTGAGAGCGCTTCGTGGATTGGACCAGCTCATTCCAAGGCTGCATGAATGATATGCTGTCTTCATATTTACTTGACATGTCAAACGCAAAAATGACGAAAGATATACATTTCTGCTCAAGCCATTTGGATCAATTTTCTAACTCAGGAATTATTTCTTCTCATTTAAATTAAGGTTCAACTAAGTTAGCTTCTATTGGCTTCAGTCAAGTTCTTCTTGATTTGCATAGATTTCCCAAAGCCTCTTGCAGAATGTAAAATCTTGAGCAAATTCTGATTTACATATTTGTATAATCAGGATATTCTACTAGAAAGTAATTGAGTTAACATTGGAGTAAACAGATGCTTCATAATGAGCCAACTAACATGTATGATGCAAATTCTATAGGTACTACATCTTAGATCACAAAGCCAGTGAAATTATAGTTGTCTAACTAAATTAGGGCACTTTTTTAGGGCTTTATTGTCGAACTAGATGTTCCTCTCTGTTACAACACAGAAAACTGCGCTCCAACAAATTGCTGTTTGAAAGCATAATTCCATTTGTAGACACAATGCTGGACTTATCAAGACATTTCTACAATCATCCATTTGTGGGAATATTCTTGAATGACACCTTTTTTGACTTTATTGAGTGGTAAATTTGACACTCTCAAGTTCAATTACAGTATCTTTTTTTGCCTTTTTTCGAATCCGAATGTTTTTATGTCTATGGCAAGAGGCAGTAACGAAGAGAATAATCCGGTGGAATTTCCAGAAACTAATAGGAAAAAATAAGTGTACCACGATGAATTTAAATTGCTCCCATCCTTTCTTCCTAGTGCGTTCTATGATTTTAGATTATGCGTGTGTGGATGATAATTATTTTCCGAAGTTCATGTTTCTGTTTTTGAAAAGAAATCATATTAAGCTTGTTGTTGAATTGGTATTTCCCTGTCTTGCAACTAGGTATCGTAAGCAAAGAGTCTCATTAAGAAGACAGAGTTAGAAAGGACTCAGGAAGGTCATCTAGTTCAACTCCTCTCAAACAGGACATCCCAGACAGATTTTTTGCCTAGATACTAAATGTCCCCCTTGTGATTGAATTTACTAACTGGTGGATTTAGCAGGCCATGATCAAACACTGACGATATCTCCTCCTCTACCTGTCTAACTGATCATTATCTCTCTGTGTCCTCTTCCATTCTTGCAGAGTAAGACTATTTGTTAGCTAATGATTCCGTTCATTGAGCAGATTCATGTTTCTTCACTTACTCTGTTATGCAGTTTGTGTGTTTTCTGCTGCCTTCTGTTTCCTATCAGTTCCTTCCAATATGTCATAAGCTTCTTCCTTGCGAAGGGATTGTGGAACACACTTACTCACTGTCGGTAGAAAGATACTGGGCTAGATGGACCTTTGGTCTGACCCGATACGGCTGTTCTTATGTTCTTATGAGTAGGGCATCAGAATAGGAGAAGGAAGCCCAGAAGTACCCTTGGTGAATGGAGAATGGCAAAAGCTCCTACTGGCAAAGGAGTTCTGAGAGGCACAGAGCGCTATTGACATGCAGCATACAGGTTCTTGGAACTGGGGTGTAGACGCATGTGCCTTCATGTCAGAGTTTCTGTGCACAATCTCACTCCTGTTGGGCTCATTAGAAAGATTGTCATTAACTTCAGCAGGAGTTAGACTCATTAATGACACAGCGGAAAAATTAAAAGAAAGAGCCTGCCCCATTATAGCACCTGCCCGAAAAAAGATCTGAGGTTTGGGGGATCTGTTGTTCAAGATTCCCTGTATTTCCAAATGAGCACAGCCCATTAGCCCCAGTCGTACTATAAGAGAATGAATCTCCTGGAGAAACTTGTCAGATTCTGCCTCTCTATTAATCTGTCTGCACTGTTTTGTACTCCCACCATAGTATCTTGAGTGACTTCTGTGTAAAATAGATTGGCCATAGTGAGGTCCCTAGTTCAGACTCTGGCTCCTCTTCCTTACAGGAAACTCTAGGTGAGATAAGTGTTTTGGATAAATACCTACCCCAACCTGGGATAAAGCTGGAGAAAGAGAGACATGACTGATGTGTTGAATATTGTTTTGGTTATTATGGGAAAGCTTTATCAAAGAGGAGGTTTTTGAAGTGCTTCCTGAGGGTGGTCAGACTGGATTCATGTTATCTCCTAGGAAAGGTGCAGACCCGGATCCCCCAACTGAGAATGTTTTGTCCCTGACTCTGGGCTTTGTGATTTGGAACGTCCCAGAGGAATGCAATTCTCTTGGCTCTTTATTTACTGCTGTTGAATCTTCAGCAGCTAAAACAGATAATCTGACAGGCAGGAAGCCTCCACTGGAAAATAATGTACATTTTGTTGACATTCAAAGAAAAAACAATATTGTCAAAAAAAATGTCCATGAATCCCTCAGTAAAATTTGAAGCTCTAAAGCAGTGGTCCCCAACGTGGTGCCCGCGGAGGCATCTTAATGTGCCTGCATCCTGGACCCCAGAGAGCACCCACCGAAATTCCGCCGATTTTCAACGGCATTTTGGCGGGGACGCCTCTCGATGACGACGCTTGTCACCGACAAGTGATGTCATCGAGAGGCGTCGCCCCCGAATTTCAGCGGAGATGCCTCTCGATGATGTCACTTGTCGTCGATAAGTGACGTCATCGAGAGATGTCGCTCCCAAATTTCAGCAGGGATGCCTCTCAGTGACACCGCTTGCCATTGACAAGTGACGTCATTGAGAGGCATTGCTCCCGAATTTCAGTGGGGATGCCTCTCGATGACGTCGCTTGTTGACAGCAAGCAGAGTCATCGAGAGGCATTGGTGCCAAAATTCGGCGGCATTTTGGTGGGTGCACCATGCCAGACAAAAAGGTTGGGGACCACTGCTGTAAAGTAACATTGCTCAGAAGATCTGGGAGCACAGAGAATGAGTCAAATTAAAAGAGTGTTAAAAGTTGTAGGAATTCCAACGGGTGCTAAGGGAAAACCTAAAAAAGAGGAAGGAGAAACTTTGTTAACATCTGTGCTGATGCTGGAAATCAACCTCCCTGGAGATACAGCTGATGTAAGGAACTGCACACAAGAAACTGTTTGCTATGCACAACTAGACGTTTTATTTCTTCTGCAAACCACAAGAACTGTGCTACATATTCTTGAGCTCCATCTCCTGGCACCTTTTCTCAGGATGGAGTGATGTAAATCAAAGTGATTTAAGTAACTGTTTTTTATATTAATTTAAATCAGCCAATAGGAAACCTGTAATTAATTTTTAATTGTGTTTTATATTTATTCTTCTTAGTTATTTTCATAAAGAAAAGTTGATTCTCATTGGTTGGTACCAATTAAAATATATTGGTTACTAAATATGGCCTTTACACTACATTTGATGGTTCTTCTAGCTAGCCAAGAGGATACACAATATACCTATTTACATAAGGGATTATATAGCTTAACTTGTGCTTATGCAGGTTCTTAATTTTTACCTTTTTTATCATGTTAGAAAATGGTGAATAATGCATTTGTTGTTTGCTAGATGATTATTAGTTTTTTTTTTTTTACTTTTTATTCGTGTCAAGCTCTGTTTGGATGGAAATTGGAATTCAGTTAATGTGCAAAATTCATAGATTCTAGGATTGGAAGGGACCTTAAAAGGTCATCGAGTCCAGTTCCCTGCCCTCATGGCAGGACCAAATACTGTCTAGACCATCCCAGATAGACATTTATCTAACCTACTCTTAAATATCTCCAGAAATGGAGATTCCACAGCCTCCCTAAGCAATTTATTCCACTGTTTAACCACCTTGACTGTTAGGAACTTTTTCCTAATGTCCAACCTAAACCTCCCTTGCTGCAGTTTAAGCCTATTACTTCTTGTTCTATCCTTGGAGGCTAAGATGAACAAGTTTTCTTCCTCATCCTTATGACACCCTTTTAGATACCTGAAAACTGCTATCATGTCCCCTCTCAGTCTTCTCTTTTCCAAACTAAACAAACCCAATTCTTTTATAGGTCATGTTCTCTAGAGCTTTAATCATTCTTGTTGCTCTTCTAGGGACTCTCTCCAATTTCTCCACATCTTTCTTGGAATGTGGTGCCCAGAAGTGGACACAATACTCCAGTTGAGGCCTAACCAGCACAGAGTAGAGTGGAAGAATGACTTCTCGTGTCTTGCTCGCAACACACCTGTTAATGCATCCCAGAATCATGTTTCCTTTTTTTGCAACAGCACCACACTGTTGACTCATATGTAGCTTGTGG
>NC_133772.1:143803223-143905119 GCF_003597395.2 Chelonoidis abingdonii | reverse complement strand
AGTTGTTTTTCCCCTCAATCTTGATTCCCATGGGACCTTACCTATCAGCTCTCTGAGCTTACCAAAATCCGCCTTCCTGAAATCCATTGTCTCTGTTTTGCTGTACTCCCTTCTACCCTTCCTTAGAATTGTGAACCATCATTTAGATTTTTAATTAATTAATAAAACTACCTTAAATGTGATGGAGACATAAGGAAAAAAGTTTATTGAAACATAGTTTGCATTGGAAACTAACTGATTTATTAAACAAAAGGCTTGTCTACATGATTCAGCAAAGCACATTTGAAGAGTTTGATTTATAATGTGTTGTAATGTGTTGCGCTCTAACTGTCCCACTTAGATCCTGCTGGATTTCTCAAAAAGGTACCTCGCTCACGCAGACAAGCATGATCTCCGTGGAGCAGTCAGATCACAACTCATTACAGAACTTTACCATTTTACCCCTCAAGTGTGTTTTTGTCAGCATTGTGGAGACATGCCAAAAAAAGTATCAACTATAGTTAGTGAACGAAAGTGATTGTTTCCAGTCACCATGTTCTTCAGGATTTTAGAACTAGTAGAGTAGATCTCATACCTAGTTTTTTATTACTTGATTGGAAGAGGAAAACAAGGTTTCCTGCTTTTCAACTCCCAGTTGGTTTCTTCATTTTGAATGAACTAGTCATGGAGCTGAACAAGTTTAATAAACTGAAATGAAGAAAATGCTCTTTCTGCACTTGCAGCAGAGGCTACTGCTATTGAAAGGCGGTTTAGCACTTCAACGAACTCTAGCTCCGGGTGCTAAGCCAGCAACAGCCACCATTTCAGTGATTTGACAGTCTTCGGCAACAAACAACTACTATTTAATATTAATTTTAATTTAATTGAAATGATCTCACTAGATTATAGTAAGTATAGGCCTTAATATGCGTTGTCATATTTTTAAATAGATTTATTTTTAAAAACAAAAAAATTATTTAATTTAAATGAAAAACCCAATAGTTTTGATTTAAGAAAAACACATTGATTTTTTTCCACCCTGCCTTTTCCATTAACTAACTATATTTAGATAGATATAGTGCACTCCTGTAACAATAGCCTTTTGTGTTACTCTGAACATTCTCTGTTATCTGATACATCAAAGGAAAGAAGCGTGTAACCCATGGGAACAGAGAGACAATTTGGAGGCAGCTAGAAGTAGAAAGGAAATGTATACCTAAGGACAAATTATTTCCTTTTTCCAAAGCTGAGCACCGAGTCCAGCACTGTAGGAGGCAGAAGTGATTCACATCTTTGAAAGAAGATTAAAAAATAGTGTTGGTGCCAACAGGTTTGTTTTTTACTCAGCAGAATTGACAATAATCATTTAAATAGAGAAATCATTCATATCTGAGTTGAAGGGGGTGGAGGGTGAAGATTTTACTGGAGTTGTATAAATTGCACAATGAGGACTTGACCCATGAGATTGAACTCTGGGTGGGAGCTGGGGAGGAAATCATTCTCCCTTTCTAGATTTCTATGTGTACTAGATGTTTGCTCCTCCTTTAGAAGACTGGAAAATGTGAGCTGCTTGGCACTACCAAGCAAAATGAGTTGGGATTTGTATAAGGATTTGGAGCTGATTAAAGAAGAGGAGGGAAACGAGGACTAAAGAAAACATTTTGGGGCTCAATCCTTAACCCTGTTCCAGCCCCTTTGTGTCACTCCCACACTGCCAGAAAGCCACTGGATTTCCCCAGTGGAGGGGGATCCATGGGTTTCATAGTGTCAATGTCATAGAACCAGTACCCTTTGTAGTCCCTTCATGTTGGGAGCATGCTGTGATTGTTGGCCGTGGTGTGGCCAGACTACATTGTTCTCCTGCAATCCCTGGCTTGCGAATGGCCACTTAGAGATATAGTTTCAACTGCAGCCTCTCCTGTAAACTACTAACTTCCCTAGAGCTGCTCTAAATTCCACCTTGAGTCAAACCAACACCAAGCTGTCCCCAGGGTCTCAGACCAGTAACACCCTCTGACCATTAGCTGCACCCAGCTGATCCTGGGCCCTGTCATAAGTAGATAGGTAAGGGTTAATTTTCTTTTACCTGTAAAGGGTGAACAAAGGGGGAACCAAACACCTGACCAGAGGACCAATCAGAGACCTGGATTTTTTTTAAAGTCTGGGAGGGAACTGGAAACTCGGGGTCTTTTTGTTTTCCTCGGCTGTGAGTAAACAAGCTTTTCTTCTAACTCCATCTTCTTTCAAACCTCTTCTACATAAACATGCTGCTGAGTACAACAAGACCGAAACACAACGGTAGGACCCCGGTGAATCGGCTGTGTTGTGCTCTTGATTGTATTTAACAGGGTGTTGATTGCTGACGGTTATGGGCGCTATCTTTTAAATCAGGACTGTTTATATTCCTATTCTTATAGCCATTCTGTTTGAGTCTTGAATGCATATTATTGTCTGTAATTTTCTTTCTTTTATGTAAAGTTTCTTTTACTGTGTTCGGAAGTGGTCTTTTCTAAGTGGAGGCAAAGGGAGAGAATATCATGTACAGGTATCTGTCTCCCTCCGGAAGACAAGGTAGGAGGGGAGGGAAGCATATTCTGTGTTGACTTTCTATTGTCCCAGGGCGGGAACAGGCGTACGGGGAAAGAGAGAAAGAATCAACTTTTTCTTGTGTTTGAGGTTTATTCTCGAGTTACTGCTACGGAAAGGGAGGGAGGTGTGAATCTGCTTTGGTGTGAGGTTATGACTAGTGTTGAGGGCATCGCCCTCGGGAATCTAGATTGCCTCTCGGTATGTAAGTCGAACGTGGGGATAGGACAGGACGGCACGCGGACACCAGGAAGGGGGGATAGGCTTGGTAATAAAGGGGATGAGAGAGAGGAGACCAAGGGGCTCTGAGGTTCTTGAGAGGTTCCCCCAGGGAAAGTTCTGAGTTTGGGGAACCCGAGGGGGCCAAAACCCTGGAAAACTTCGGCTGGTGGCAGCGAAATAAGATCCAAGCTGGGTATAAGCTTGGGGGAGGTTCACAGTAAGCACCCAGATTTTGTACGCTAAAGTCCAGATTTGGAAAAAGTTTACCACAGGCCCATGTTTACTCCTTTCATTTTCCTAACTGAGAATTGATTCATCTCATAGGATTGATCTTGCATTTATTTTGCATGCAAAAGCTTCAGTGATTTTAGTTGGTGTTAAATGCCTGCTCAGGACTTTCAATAAAAGGCCCTTGCAATAATTTTCACTCATGGAGACGACATTATTCAGTTTGACTATCTACTGACTCAGGGAATTTAGATAATGCATTTTGGAATTTAAGAACTGAATAGCGTGAGATCAATTGGTACTTGATTTATTGACATGTCATGTTAAACTATGTTAATTAGACAAGAGTAGCTTATTCATGTCAAAACTGCTATACAAATATTGGGCCAAATTCATTCCTGCTATAAATTCAGTGATTTTAAGTGAAAGGAAGAATTTGGTCCATAATTTTAAGGAAAGAAGGAAATAACACGAGTTTGGAGAATAAACTCGTGAAGAAACAACTTGTCCTCAGTGGGATAGACAAAGATAGAGAGTGAGATTTTCAAAGGGATCAACTATTAGGAGATTTAGATACACAACTCCCATTAATCTCAACTCTGAATCCTCTAATCACCTCTGAAAATCTCAACCATAACTTTTTGTTGTGCTGGCAAGAAAATGGTCTCATGACTCATGTCTACCTCCAAGCTCAAATTTTGCTCCCAGACCAGCAGGGGACTGGAGCATTACTCAGGCAACAACAAACTCCAGGCCTTAGGCCGAGTCTCTGCAGATCCCATTGATGTTACTGGGATTTTCATTTATAGCAAATCTAACCCACGGGTGTGCTAGTAAAAGACTGAACGTTATTTCTTGGGCTCAGCTCACCTGACATGCCCCGTGATGGGGTGAGTATCTGCTGACTCCACTGGCTACTCTTGTATTCAGCAATCAACTGCAAATAAAATGCAATACTAGCTAATAAAATAGAACCCTGCCAGTTAATCAAACACACATGAGCGTCTAGGATGAAGGTCTGAATCCCCTGACAGATAAGAGGGTTATTCTGTTCTTATTGGGTATCTATCAGTGACTGTTGTCTCCGAACCTCAGTGGCTTTCTTGTTCCCGCAACAGTTCCGTCCGCAGAGTCCTCTTCTTTCTCTGTGCAGGATTCTGTGATCAATGTCCCTAGTGGTTTAGTTGTCAGTGACTGGGTGGGCATGTTGAGTCTGTTAGCCTAGGAGAATTGTCAGTAGCCCTCTGGAAGTCCTCAAGAAACATATTGCCTGTGTCCCCCTGGGTTTTGATGAAATGACCTCCATTCTATCTGTCAATCTGATGTCCTGGTATGTTTATGACATATGCCCTTAGTGCTGATGATTGAGACGATATGTTGGCAGGATCCCACCTGCTTTCTGTTTGCAGTCTGACAGCTCTGACGTATGTCTTGTGTTATAATTGACTGGCATATACTTCATTGTCTTTGGCTAAAGAAGCTGGTTACATGCTGACACTAACTTTTTTTTTTCGGGGGGGAAGGAGTTATTTATGGGGAAATGAAATGAACCAGACATGGGTTTGCCAAATATTCATATGCATATTCTAAGCATCTTCATCCTATTCAGCTGAGTGTTGCCATGGATTCAGTTTACTCAATCTTAATGGCTAAGTTTTCTCAATACACACCTGATGTCTGACTTGATTTCTCCTTAATTTTCCATGCCTACCAGCATAACACTTTGGCACTCTTGGGTGGATCATGAGGAGATCCTCGGATGGGTAAATCAACATAGCTCCATTGGTTTGACAGTTTAAATACATTAGAATACTACAAAGGTCCTATGAATAAATGCGCAGTATTTACTATATTTCAGGCTGCGATTTCTCACGATGTCACATTTCCAAAATCTCAGACATGCTATTTTTAAATAATTAATTTGTAGTCTAGCCTGAAGGGGCATTGCCTGGGATTTATAAGCATCCGGCGTGTGAGCAGCTAAATGATTCAGCAGAGTGAGGATACCAAAGCTACACACTTGTCACTAGAAAAGTATTAGAAAATAATGTTGGTTTACACCCCTTGAGGAGTACTGGAAATATATTATAGTCTGTTTCATTGTTTTCTCTGTTCCATTCCATTTGTCATGTACCTTCCACCAACAGCATCAAGAAATTGAATTCCATTTCTGACTCATTTCTTTGCTGTTCCTATTTGTGTTTGTCAGTGCTCTGGCCACCTGCGAGAAACCACTCCAGCCTTAAGATCATTTCCGTTCTCATTCTCATCCTACTGCCACCTCCTCTCTCTCAGGTTATGTTGTGGTGAGGCTGCAGGATCATGTGTTAACACAAACTAAACAATAATTAGAGTTAAAGCATAGGGGAGGTTTAAAATGGCAGAAAGTCAAATGGCAAAAGCAAAGATGTTCCGAGTTAAAGCATGTCTCATAGCAAGCCATGGGAAGCTGCCTGTTGTCTTTGTTAAAATGCCAATGTTGATGCTGCACTGTTGTTATTTATTATTGACATAGGGATGGTGCTGTGAGTGATGCTTCACAGGCAAATAAAAAGACACAGATTAGACAGAAGGCAAAACAGCCCTGGAGGATGTGGAAAGATAACCATAAATGAAAGAGGGGCTCTGGCCTATCAGGACAGGGGGTTGTGCAGTGATGGGGCACAATCCGGATGCATTGTCGATTTCTTGTCATTTCTTCAAATAACATTCACTTGGAGGTCGTCTCACAGGCCCAGTGGCAGGTGGGAATGGATAGGACTTGGTGAGAAAAGGGAGAGTTATGACTAGTCCGAGTGTGATCATCAGGCACATGAGTTCAAAGACTGGAACAAGGAATAATATTGTTGGCTGGTTTTAGTCCTACATTTCTGCCTAGCTTGGATCCTGTTCAAATGAGATGATGTAAAAGGCTTGTGGAAACATTATTCGTACTACAGTAACCATAGAGGCCTTGGGGAGAGCAGAGCCCCATTGGGCTCTGTGCTGCACACATCTAGCGAGAGACAGTCCCGGCCCTAAAGAGACAAGTCAGACAAAGGGTGGGAGAAAGGAAAGATCCTCAGCTCCATTTCACAGCCAGGGAGGTGGCAGAAGCTGATTTTGACTTTTTTATAATTTTGATGAATAACGTCAATGTTTATTATTAAGCATTTTTAAAAGATTTTTATCTATTTAAAAATTTCAACATTGCAGGAAATTGTTGGGGGAAGGGGAGAGGATCAGACAATAATTATTTGACCCTGGCATAACAGCGTGTTTTATAGTAGGAGTCTACTAAGTTCTTAAGCAGCATTTTTCTTTTGTTGCTCTTCTGTACATTTCTGTGAGTATCAATGGAAATATTTTGTGTTGGTTTGTGTGCACGGTGAAATCAGCATTTGCTGCTATTTACCCAAATGATTGAATCCTTCCAAGCCTACAGATGGGGAACTGATGCACAGAGAGACTTACGGCCTGAACCTGAAAACACTTAGGCTTACTGACGTGAGTAGTTCCATTCAAGCCAAAGGAGTTACTAACACAAGTAAAATTAGGTACATGTGTAAATGATTGCAAGATTAGGGGGTTAGTGACTGGCCGGTGTTACACAAGGAGTCTGTGCAGAGCTGGGAACAGAACCCACATGTCTCAAGTCCCAGTTCAAAACCTTACTCATTGTCCTCTACAAGATGAGAGACTGCCTGGCCTAACCAGGGCAATGATCTGGATGGACCGCCACCTTCACTTCTGCAGAGACAGCAAAGCAGGGAGTGGCAGCCTTTCAGCAGTGCTGTGCTGAGTCTTCATTTATTCACCTAATTTAAGGTTTCGCGTGCCAGTAATGCCTGTTAATGTTTTTAGAAGGTCTCTTTCTATAAGTCTATTATATATAACTAATCTATTGTATGTAAAGTAAATAAGGTTTTTTAAATGTTTAAGAAGCTTCATTTAAAATTAAATTAAAATGCAGAGTCCCCCAGACTGGTGGCCAGGACTCAGGCAGTGTGAGGGCCACTGAAAATCAGCTTGCGTGCCACCTTCAGCACACGTGCCATACGTCGCCTACCCCTGAAGTAATGGCTACAGAGTTATTTGTTCCCCCTTGCTGATTGAGTGAGAGTCACTGCTGTGCCTCTAAATCTATTTTTATCCACATCATATGGAGCCCTCTAAAGTTGCATGGAAAACTCCCCTTGACTTTGAAATAACTTTGATCCTGTCTTTATTAATCAGAAAAGCTGTTACCGTTCTTGACAGCACTCTAAAAACAAAACCAAAGGGCCTAATTCACTAAAAGAGCCTAGCGCCCAGCTAAATTCTGCACTGAGTCAGCCTATTTATCAAGACAATTCAACCTGAAAATGAGTCATGCAGAAAGATTTTGTTAGCCTGTATGGAGGGGCCACACAGCGACTTCTGCTGAAGAACAGTAAAGTAGCTTCACGCATTTCAGACATGATGCTCCCAGAGGTTCTTTTTGTTTGAGGAAAGATCTCTCCCCTTGCCTGGTAGATGCAGGGAACGTGGTGCAAAGTATTTATTGATGTTCTAACATTATAAAATGCCACTTAACTCTGTGCTAAGGAGCAGGATGTTAATCATGTCGTCTGTTTTGCAGGACACTCTGAGCATTGCTGAAACTTGTTCTGTAGCGTCTGTTAGTTAGAAAGTGGGGAGGGCGGGTGGGGATAGGCCAGCATCATTGTTTTTAACCACACCATTTTGATTTAGAAACAAAAGGCTTAAAATAAGGAAAAGAGCAGTCGAGGTAAAAATGAGAGCGAAAGCAACTGTAAGCTGTGCTGATGGGCGCTTATATAAAAGGGTTGCTTGGCCCAGTGGGATCCTCACAAGTAGGACATGCACATTTCGGTGTTATCGGTCATGTTATGAAATCCAGGATGATGAATATTGTAGCATATTGCGATTTCAGTAATGGAGCAGGGTCACATGTCCATTGCGCTAGGAACTATGCAGAGAAGGAGCAAAGTGCTGTTCAAGTGCTACTGCTGTATAACATGGGTGATTGTAATGGAGGGTAACTGGGAACCACAAGAGGATGAAGTGTATCAATCTCGGGTCAGTGGTCCTATGGAGCAGCATTCTGGGATGTAATCAATACCCTGTGGCACTCAGTGTTGTGTCACAGAGGCATGCTTTCTGAGACGCAGCCTCTGTCCATCTAGGCCTCATCTCGAGAAAAGCCCTGACCTGCTGTTTTTAAGGGTGGCATAGCAAGCAGGGGACACTGCTACTGCACCTGTTACATTGGTGCAGAAATGTGCATGCGACCCTGCCTTGTATCATCATCCATGTTCATCTTGAAACAGAGGGTGGATCCATGAAAATCTCTTCCTGAGCAATAGAGTTTAATGAGAATATGCATAAATATGGCGGTGATTGAAATATCAAGATTTACACACATGGTTCTCCAGCTGGGAATTCTGTTTTTTTAATATAGGATCAGATGCTCAGGTGGTGCGCAGCAGAGTAGCGCCATTGGCTCCAATGGAACTATGTTAATTTACACCTGCAGAGGGTCTGGCCCATGTTGGACTCGTCAGCTGCAGTCCAGATGCCTGACTGTGTTATGGGCAGCACAGCTAGTGATGGCTGTGGTTGAGCTTGCCTGAAATTTCCCACGGCAAGGTCTGGAGTTCAGTGGTTGTAACTTTATCAAACGTAAACAGTTCAAACTGAAATGTTCCGTTCCAAATTTGCCATACTGCCTCAGACTGAATTTGTATTGGCGTAGTTGAGCTAAAATGGATCAGCCATTCCTCAAAATGAGATTAGGGAAAATACACTGGTTTGCCCATGTTAAAAAATATTCTTACAGTTTTTTCCTGTAGAAAGAATAGGGGTGGCTGAATTAAGGCTGCATAGGCAACCTTAACTGTGGGATTACCTTAGTTTTGAATATTTGACTTTGCAACTTTACTACTGTTCTTCTGAGTGTAATGTACTGTATGTATTGTCAGAAAATGCACTGGGTTATTTTTGTTAATTTCCTTTGTATGAATCTCTGGTATAGAAAGCTGATGTAATTCACCATACTAATTCAGAAGACTGTATATCCATAGATAGATTGTGTATCTGTTAGCTGAACACATCCATCTCCATCCACTTGAAATGTCCACAGTTGTGGCACAATGACTTCCATTCAGATAAGTAGGGTAATGCAGTAAATGATCGATCGACGGCATTAAGGAACAATTCAAGGAACTGGTCCCATATCAACAATAACATATATGAAGTCACACTCAGCAGTAGCCTTGGTGCCTGCCTCAGTCCACACGCTGGCTTGGCTCTTCTTTGGCATGTTGTGGCAACTCCAGACCTTGTATTATCAATTTTTTTTATTCCAGGAATGCCTACGAACCCAAATCAAGGATCATGGCCCCATTGCGTTAAGTGTTGGACAGAAAAATCAACAACAAAGAGAGTCCTCGTCCCAGGGATCTTCTAAACCGTGTCAGACAGGACAGAAAGAGGTGGCCAAAACAAACTGAGCGTGGGTGGCTTTGGAGGAAGAGGTTGCAATTAAACCGAGACTAACAGAGCAGCAGAGTCAGCTCCCCATTTGTCTAGCCAATACCAATGCTGTGCCCACCTCTAGTTTGTCTAATTACACTGTCCAGGATCTTTTTCTTTTTCTTTTACTTAATTTTTACCAAGCCTTCAAGTGCTAATGGCCAAAGAGTAATTATATACCAGCCCATTTACTCAACACTCCAAGGTGAGCAGGTAAGTATTTATACAACAGCAAAACGACAATACAGCTGCTGCTCACCTGGGAGAGCTTTAATTCTTTAATTTACGGCCCTGAAAGACCATTATGAATCTCTGTCTTTTGTTGGGACCCTTCTGTTCTCTCTTTCCTTTAGCTTGATTCTCTCTTTTGAAATGAAAATCCCGTTGCTGCTCTGGCTGGTAGTTTTTCGGTCACTTTGTGAAACATGCAGTCAGGATGTGTGCGGTTATGCCAGTAAGCACACAGCCAGCTTTGCCAAAGCCTTTATTCTTCTGCAGTACACCCTGTGCATCTGGACCTGCAGGGCTTCACTTCTTCTTGTTGCCTCATACTGAGTTTTGCCTGAGGCTGATAATGACAGAACTAACCCGGGAAAAGCTGCTACTGTTGCTGTTTTGGTTTGTTTTTCTCTCTCCTGAGAACTTCTTGACTCTATTTCTTTATCTGTCGATATTTTTATAAAGTTGCCCTTCACCTGAGTATCTAGGAGAGCAGTGGGGTTTGTTTGTTTTTCCTCAGGGACCCCATGGTCCTTTAGCTGTCTTTATATACACAGTCCGTATAAAGTCAGATTTATGGTGAACGTAATGGTAGAATTCCAGAATGGACCTTACACTTGACAGATGGTTTCCTAGAGTTCTGTCTTTGTCTGTCTGCAGAGTTCTCTGGCAGCAAAGGTCATAGCTGTGCAAGTTCATAATTTTCTGAAAATGTATTTCTTTTTGAGTAAAATTTCTCATTCTTGGTCAATCGCATTTGAGAAATCCTCATTCACATGAATATGTCCTACAAATGCAAATGAACCCATCTGTGACTTCTTGCATGAATACAGGTTACAAGAGTATTCAGGTTCTTTATCCGAAACCAGTTATCTGTTACTAGTTGATGCAAACTTAAGTATCAGTGAAATACTGAGCATTCTCATCTGCCATTAATGCAAAACCCCTACTTCAAGCAGAATTTTTACCCTGAAAAGGGAGGAGTGGCAGAGACTCCATAAAATTCACTGGGGACTTCAATATTATCATCAATTTGTCATGGAAGGTGCCCATATATTTTATTGATAGATGGTAGTATAAAACCCTAAAATAGATAGATAGAAATATAGTACATCTATATGGTCTGTGCAGTCAAGTTTCGCCATTCCTGAAAAATAATACTTTGAACCCAAAATTTAAGATGTTACTTATTATTTATTATTTGCATTTCCTTAGCACTTAAGAGCTCTAGTCATGGACCAGGAGTCCATTGTGGTAGCCTCTGTACAAGAACAGAACACAAAGACAGTCCCTGCAACAAAGAGCTGACAATTTAAGATAACACAAAACTTGGTTTAATTACAAAGGAAAAAGTTGCCTGCTCATTAATCTCCCGTTTAGATGGAAGGGTTATACCATAACTGCAGGTCCAGACGACATTAACAATAAATTTGGGTATTAGATTTACAAAACAAGAAACACATACCGTTCAGTGTCTGTAGGATGTGCAAATTCCAGACTGGCTCAGTTGTATTACCTACCAATCAGTTTGTTTAAACAATTGATAACATTTCTATGGCAAACTTGATTAATAGAAATATACCATCATGCCTTGAAAAGAAACTCTCTCTAAAAATCAATGAGATTGACCCTTTTTTCCAGTTTTAATTAACTCCTCTCAGGATCTTCTTTCATGATGGTGTATCGACCCCTTACACTACTCATTTCAGACACACGGATTTAGGCCAAAATGCTCACTTTGCGGCTAGAGAACATGATTAAGAATTTTATCCATTCTAGTCTAGCTGGCTTGGTTCCAAGAAGGTCTATGTCACGCTGTTTCCAAAAGATATAGATATAAATATAGATATAGATATATGCTTTTGAATAAAGAAACAGTATGCTAATACTATTTAAAGCATTCGGCTTTGGGCCAGAGTTTGTAAACTGAGTCAAACTATTTTACTCCATTCTAGGCGAGTGCTTTGTTTTAATAGTTTCCACCGTGTATAGAGGCATAATCCTGGACTCACACTCTCTCGTATGCCGTCTGTCTTCAGTACAATGGCTGAGTGAGTGTAAAATCCAGAAGTCTTGCATGAGATGATATTTAGCATGTATATTGTGCCATTGCCTAGCGTCTTTACCAGGTTTGTGCCCCATTGTGCTGGGCACTGAACATGCATATGATAAATGATAACCCTTTTCCGACAAAGCATGTCGATGCTGTGACAAAAGACCCACTACACAACGATAACTGGCCTGGGTTAGCAACTGGGGCAGGGACAGCGAGGCTATAAAATTGCAGGGATGTTTGGGTTCAGGCTGGAGCCTGGGCTCTGTGTGCCAGCTGCAGGTCTTAATGCAGTGTAGACCTGCCCAACGAGATTGCCATCTAAGGACCTGATGTAAAACGTAGATATCAATAGAAAGGCTCCTGTTGATTCCATTTCGATTGAGCCCTTACATACAAGGCCTAACTGCTAACTAAGACCAACAGGTAGTGGAGAGGGAAGATGTCATAATAATTTCAAAATAATAACATGGACCCCTGATTATCTCCTACTAAAATAATCCACTCAGATCCAGTCAGTGCTGATTCCTTCTGAAGGTTGAATGTTGAAAAGTACGGGCACTCTCTAGCTGATAGGGTGAATTGTGTTGCTAACAACATAATAGATTTTCACTCTTTACAACTGAGGTCGGCTTTTGTTACTTGAGGACTTAGTGTCTAGCAGTGTCTCACCATAGTGAATGTCAGATCCCTTTTTATGAGGAAGTTTATATCCTTTTCTTCAATCAGGAAAAAAAAACGCTGAAGTTGAAATGACAACGCTCTGTTTATTTAAGAGTATGCTGTTGGCAAGAAGTCAAGGGTAGCTTCAAAACTATGCATTCAGCAATCAGAGTTGGGTCAAGACGCCAAGGAGCTAACATGGGTCTTGAAACTGCAAGGTGATGAACATGTCATAGGATCATGCCCATTACTAAGAGTTCAGATTTTCTGTGTCACAGAAACAGTAACCCTCTTAATACCATTACATCTTACAATAAAAATGCTCTAAGATGGAACCTCCTGTAGATGTCCTCTTGTGCACTGTTTTTTCTCTCTCTTTGGGTCCTGATACAGAAAAGTGTTTAAACCATCGTCTCTTTGGGGGCCATAGTGCAATCAGCATGGCCCCTCATCTGCTTAAGTGATTTGTTGGATCGGGGTGTTCAACTGTAAATTCCTTGGGCAAAGGATTAAGTCTTTTGTTGCTGTACAGCACAGAGCATACTATCAGCAATTAACAAATAATAAATGCATATGGATACTTGGTTAGAAATGTGATCTCATTCCTGTAACCCACCTAGAGCAAGACGAAGGAAGAGATATATGCCTGTGGAAAAATACTTGTTATTAACCCTTCACATTTCCCTTATAGCTAAATCTCATTGTAAGTTGGGTATTGGCTACATTGAAATAAATTAGTTTTCAACTAAATGGAGTTATACTTAGCTATATGAAATGGATATATGTTAACCTAAGGAGCTTTCACAGTTGAGGTGGGTTTGAGGATGAGTTCTCTCTCCCTAGAAAATGTCTCATCCCGCTGGCTTAATATATAGCCTCTAACAGGTAACTTCCCTGCCAATTGCCTTCCTGGGGTGGAGGTGTTCCTAACAGAAAGTGGGGGTGCAAAAGGTGGGAGCCTGGCATCTTATAACCAATTGCTGTGGGCAGATGGGGGTCGTTAACTGTGGTAGGCAGTCCACCTAGGAGAAGGGACCCTGATTTCAAACCAACAATCTGAGGTCTGGCCAGACAATTTGTAAAAGGTATGCCAGTTACACATGCTCTATTGGTCTTTGCCATCAGGAACTACATCAGTATAATGCCAGAGTATGCCTCAGAAGCGATGTGTGATGGCTTTGCCTGATGGATGTGGAAAATAGGAAAAAAGCTGCTGCATTCTCGGTGCATGTGGCTAAAGAAGTGAGGCCAAGAACTATAACTGGCTTTCCTGAATATAGGAACAGAGGCAGGAAATCAAGAGAAGCAGCTGATATGTTGAAAAAAAGGAGTGCATTTTGCTTTTGTACTAGACACAAAATGGAGGGGGCTGAAATCCATGAACATCGGTGAGGGTTACAAGATAATGTATCATGGTTCAGTAACCAGGAGGAATGCAGTAAGAGTAATCATAGCAGAAATATTGCAGGATAAGGTAGTGGACATCCCAAAGGAAGAGTGACCATATGAGGAAAGTTAGAATAGCACTGAGTAGAGAACAAATATTTAATGACATGTGGATATGTGACACAGGTTGGTTGTATAATTGAGGAAAAGGAGGAATTCCAGATTTCACTGGACCAAGTGATATGAGAAGTACTACAAGCTGAGAGTATCTGATTATTGGAGCAGATCTCAATGGACATGCGGGAGAACCCAGTGAGGCCTAGGGTGATTTCACAGAGGTAAAGGCTTTGGAACCAGACATAAGGCGAGTGAGGATATCTTATAGTTAGCCAGAGCCATGGCCTGATTGTTGCCAATACATACTTTGTAAAGAGGGAGGAACACTTAGTTACATATGAGAGTAGTGCCAGCAGGTCCCAGGTGAATTACTTCTGAACAGCAAGAAGAGATCTAAAACACAGGAAACTGTAAAGTCATGGGGCAGCAGCTTGCGGAGCAACATGGATTGCTTGTAATGGACTTTCGAGTGAGAAGGTTAGTATGGGACAAAAGACAAAGAGGTGGAAGTTCATGGATAGGGAAGTTACTGTAAGATTTAAGAGTCAGGTTGGACAGTGACCAAACTGACCATGATGACACCAATGAAGTTTGGGGAGAAATATCCAGACAAGGCACAAGAAGCCTGTGGTCAAAGGAAAGGAGGGAAATTTCATGGCAAGGAGAGACGGTGGTGGTCCAACAACTTGCTGGAAGCAGTAAAGAAGAAGAGAGAGGAAAGGCTTAAGGGGTGGCAGTAAACAAGAATAGTGGAAAGTTATGTGAAAAACAAGTTGGTAAAGAAAAGGTTGAAAAGGGCAGTGGCGGAAGGTAAGGATCAGGCATTTTAAGCCTCAAATGCAGGACTACTAATGAAGGAAGCGGGAAAAAGAATACATAGATTAGCTAAGATTAGGCAAAGAAACACAAAGGACTTGGAACTGTGAAGTGTGTCAAAGATGAAGATGGAAGAGTACGGGTAGAACATGGTGAAACTACTAGGAGTCGGCTGTCGTTTTATGAGAAACTGCTCAGTGAAGAAAATGTGAAGAAACTGCCGTGGGAAGTATGCGCAAGCAACAGCCTCACAAGACCTGTCACCATGATGGAGACTCAGACTGCGTTCAAGATGATGAAACATGGGAAGGCAGTGGTACTGGACGATGTACCAACTGAGGCATTTAAAGCAGTAGGCCATAAGGGAGAGCTGATGATGTCGAACTTTTTTAACGTAATTCTCCATGCTGGAAAAATGCCTGATGAGTGCAGAAGGAGCACATGGTGTTAGGAACTGTAGTGTCGGCGACCAGACCTAGTTTCAGAGCTGGAGCTGGGGTCGGGAGTCAAGCCAAGAGTTAGACCCAGTTTCAGAGCAGAGAGCCAAGCCCAGGACTGGAGCCAGAAGTGGTAGCCAATGGTCAGGAGTAGAACATAGGGACAGGAGCCAGAGATGAAGCGAGGATCAGGCACAGACAGGAGCAGGCCTGGAACTGAAGGCAGGAACAAGGAACAGGAGGGGAGTGGAGCAGGAACCAGGAATAGGGGTTGGATGCAGATTGCAGCACACAGGCAAGAGCAAGGTTTGGTGCAGCAGGAACAGAGAGTCTGTGCAGTTGCTCAGAGAGCGCCCACACATCATTTCCATGCTTCAGGAGCGGATGCGAGCCAATCAGATGACCACACAGCTTGGGCATTTCTGATAGGACTTCCTGTGGGGCCTGAATTTCAGGATTGGTGAGGTGCTGCTTTTTCTGTTTCCCTTGGTGTTGGACGAGGAAGTGTCAGAGACCCAGGCCCCCAACTCCCAGGTTCTAGACCCACTGAAACTGAGGACACCCACCCTCAGATCCTTACACATTAGTCCCTATTTTCAAGCATAAAGGAGATGTAGTAATTACTGACTCCTCCTCAAGATATTGAATCATGTGAGGAAATGGCTGGAAAGAATGATTGAGAAAAGACTTCGGGAGGAGCCGGAGTGTCAAGAAAGCAACAACCAATTCAGACCTATGCCAAGAAGGTCAACAACGGATGCAGTGTTTGCAGCCCAAATATTGCAGGAAAAATGCAAGGAGTTGCACTTAGTGTTTGTGGATTTAGAGAAGGCTTATAACAGAGTCCCCAGAAAATTGTTACGGTGGTTCCCACAGTCATGCAAGCTGCCAGAGGCATATGTTGAGACTATCATGGACATGTATGAGGATAGCACAACAGTAGTGAGGAACAACTGTGGCTACAGTGAGTCATTCAATGTGAGGATAGGTCTTCATCAAGGATCAGCCTTAAGCCCGTTCCTATTTGTGATTGTAATGGACACCTTGACACCGGAGATGCTTGAAGCATGCTTTTTGCCAATGATATGTTGTGCCATGAAGATATATACAAACTGGAAGGGACCTAGAACTAAGGAGGGCTGCATTAGGAGAAAATGACTTACAAATCAGCCAACAAAGGACAGAATGCCGGAGATGTTTCATCGAGAGGATCAATGAGAAGCCTATAAAACTAGATGGTACAGAGTTAAAGTCCGTGCAACAATTTAAATATCTCAGCTCAGTGTTGAGCCATGACTGGAATGTGAGTGTGCGGATGTTACCACCATTTGAAGAGCACTTGGTGTCAAGGGAGGGAATCAACGGAAATTCTCTGCAGTAAGAACACGCTGAGGAAACTGAAGAGCAAAGTATATGATGAAGCCAGGCACGACGTATGGATTGTAATGCTGGCCGACAAGGAAGAAAGAAGAACTACTTAACACTGCAGAATTGAGAATGCTCACATGGATACTGGAAAAGATGAGAGCTCTCATCTTCTCCAGTACGAGCTATGACGCAGGTAGCTTCCATCCTGGGAAAAAAACTGAAGGAGTATTGACTGAGATGGATGAGTCAAGTGAGATGCTGATGTAGGTTGGTGTCAGGTTGGAAGACACACCTGATGAGGATGAAGAACAAGAGCCACTGACCTCGACTGATGTGGCAAGACCAAGAAAAAGAATGTTAGATAAATTTAAATTGCGATATATCATTCTTATAGCTAGGGTAAGTGCAGGTCATCTGTAAGCAGTGTTACTGTGACACAGAGATAACCCAACCGTTCCTCTCCAGTTAATTTGTATGCTGCAATTCTCATTGCTGAAATGAGTGAATGGATACAGGGGAGCTGTACACCTGTGCTAATGTATTTCATTGATGGATTACTTGATCATCATTGCTCAGACAGAGAGAAAATTGGGTTGAGAAAATCTGTGCTTCTTAGTGTATATGCATCTGAGTAGCTTGTGATTTCCACATTGTTCATATAGGTGTTCAGTGATCCATCGTCTCTTAAATTGCACATAGAAATCTTAACTGTAGCAAAGACATTTTATTATTTAATACTTGTGTGGTAAATGATACATATCATCATAGAAAACATTTATGTAAATCTATCTGATGTTTTTATGATATACATTTGTTTAATTATGATAGCTTAAATTTAGGCTGGCAATGAAGCTAAAGATATTGACTTGTCAAGTTTTCTTATACTTGTGTCTGCTTTAAGCAACGCCAAAATTGGTTTGCAAAAGAAAAAATTATAGATGGAATCCTGAAGGTAGCAACTTGACAGTGCCTTTAAAAATAGGAATCCATCCTCCCACTGTCTTGCAAGAAGATTATCTGGTAAACACAGTTCCCAAGTGGCATAACTATTTGTTTTATAGTGGCTTACCTTAAACGCATCATGTTGAAAACCCAGAGAATATTCCATACACTGTGAGACTGGAACAGCCATTAGTACAGGCTCATGCAGGGTCCAACTGTTGGTATGGTCCCCAGAGGAGAATCAGGGCCTGAGTTGGGAAGTGAACCTGGCTGTGATGGCGTACACCCTTTTCCTGTTGTAAGAAAGGTGCAGCGCTGTTGCCATCTTAGATATTCTGATGGGTCCTCTGGGTGAAGACAATAGACTGAAGGACATCAGTCCATGGAGAGCAGGGTTCTCAAGGGAATTTCAGGGAAAGATCTGTTTGTCAATGGATCAGCTCAGGGCTCTGGAACCTTTTCTCAGCTGAGAAAATTTGCTCGGCTATGTCCTCCTGTTGGCAGGATACCTATCAGTATTAGGTGGATGGGGTAACAGGCAGGGATTCTATTTCAGGCTCTGCCCCTAACCTGCCATGTGATCATGGGCAAATCACGTCACCTCCCTGATGCTTCAGTTTCTCCATTTGTATGATGGGACTAATGATATTGACTCTCTCTTGGCAAAGCACTTTGATATCCGAGGCTGAAAAGCACTATGTTAGCGCTAAGTACACTGGCATGTTTCTAATTAATCATTGTCTGAATGCTGAGGATGTTGTACATATTGTGGATCTGGAAGAAAAGGAAAATGCAGACAATCCAATAACAAGATAGAAACCAAATACTCTTCTTTCCCTCAACATGCACCCCTTACCCCCATAAAAGGGAAAAAATACTTTTAAAAGATCAAAACAACTGATCCAAAAAAAGTATCATCCATGAGAACAGGCTAGGCAAAATATGAATTCCTCCGCAGTGCAATACTGCACACTGAGGCTGAGGAAGCTGTGATTGTTTAATCTGCAGAAGAGAAGAATGAGGGGGGATTTGATAGCTGCTTTCAATTACCTGAAGGGGGGTTCCAAAGAGGATGGATCTAGACTGTTCTCAGTGGTAGCAGATGACAGAACAAGGAGCAATGGTCTCAAGTTGCAGTGGGGGAGGTCTAGATTGAATATTAGGAAACACTATTTCACTAGGAGGGTGGTGAAGCACTCGAATGGGTTCCCTAGGGAGGTGGTGGAATCTCCTTCCTTAGAGGTTTTTAAGGTCAGTTCTTGACAAAGGCCTGGCTGGGATGATTTAGTTGGGAATTGGTCCTTCTTTGAGCAGGGGGTTGGACTAGATGACCTCCTGAGGTGCCTTCCAACCCTGATGTTCCATGATTCTATGACTGACCACCTTAAAAACTTACTAGTGGCATGACCTTTGCTGTTGATATGAATCATCTTTATTATGCCAAGGCCAAACAAGAGCGAGGACCTGTTGCGCTAGGCACCGTAGAAACACAGAGTGGAAGATAGGCCCTGTCCTGAAGAGCTTGCAGGCTTTATATATGCAGAATTACCCACCATGAAGTGTCTTCTGTAGCGACAGAACAAATGTCAAAGTTATTTTTGTCAGTCACCCAGGTGACGCAACCATGTTTGTTCCATGGAGATGAAGAGGAATAATCAAAATCAGGATTAAAGCAATTTAAGACAAGATTTACTGAGACTTAAACAGAGTCATTCAAGAAAAGCGAATGAGATTGCATCTTGGGGAAATGGAGTATTAGGCAGAGAGTGAGCCTTGGGCTGGCACTTCTCCGCCTCCACCGATCACATTCTTTATTCGTCTGAATGGGAATGGCACAGCTGATGGATATAAGGATTGGGCCAACTTCACAGTGGAGTAGGCCAAATCTGCCAGTTCACATTGTCTCTCCGCCCACGATCTGTGCTCAGAGAGGAGCCCTTTTACATGGAAGAGGATTTGGCTGCCTTCCCAGCACTATTCCACCAGGCTGCTGAGAGACGGGGTGCGCCCAGGGGCAGAGCAGAGCAGGGCTGATGCACTGCAGAGATGCAGCACCCCGGGGAGCTTGGAGAGGTATTGGAAGTGCAGTGAGGTGGGGATCCACTGATTGCACAGCTCCTTAGGAGGGCACTGTCTACTCCTTAGTCCAGTTTGCCTCTACCTCCTTCTCCACCCCTTGTAGGGGAATGTGCACCCCTGGGACAGGTGAAGAGAGCAATCCCTGTGTTCCCTGAAGCACTGGGAGTTTTGTGACTGCGTGGAGGGTCCTTGTTGTCCTCTCCAAACTCTGCACATCAGGCCAGTCACAATCTGGCTCTTAATTAGTCACAGGTAGGCGTGGAAATTAACAGGCATCTGTGGTGCATGAGGAAAGCTCATACCTTTGTCTCCATCCTCGTTTCAGACCGTCTGGCTAATAGACTGGAAAATGCAGCAGCGCATTGATTTGGACAGGAAGATTATCTTTGCAACCAGCTTTTGAGCAAAAGCTTAGATTCTGCATCCCTGAGCACAACGGAGTACATAGACAGACCCGACGCCCATGTAATCTCTGGATTTGGTCTGCCCCTAGTAAATTCAGAGGTGCATTTTTCTTGTTTCTTCCTAAATTAGATCTTACTCCAGAGAAAACAACAGACTAATGTAGCATATCAATAATGCTCTCTTTGAACTCTCATCGGTACAGATCAGGTAAGGGAGAAGAAAGGGTATTTCTTTATTAGAAATTAAAATCTGAGGCTTGCAGTATGGTTTCTCAATAAAACATGCATCTGGCTTTTGAAAATAGCTGATTAATGACATTAAGATGAAGGACTGGAACGTAGATCTCGAACCTAGATGACATAGGTGAAAGGGTTAGCATCAAGATTCAATGGTGTTGGCAATTGGAGGTGAGTCTGTCATTACATGCCCATTCCACGAAAAGCAAATAAGGCTGTATATAATCTTGCATTACAAACATATTGGGGGGTGGGAATGAAAGAGTCTATTTGTCATTCGTAGCAGGATCGAGTTTTCCCTGCTTATTTAAATCTCTTGTCTTTCTGCAGCACAAACTATTGCACGTGCTAGTGTATGAATTTGCTGAAGCTCCAGACAGCATGAAAAGGGACACGCTCAATGAAAAGCTTATCAGTCATTATTAAAGTTTGCCAATGTTGAAAACAAAGTGATCATCACAGTATCCTTCGTTATAATATACCTGCTGGCAGTCTCCCAAAAGTCAGATTGCAATGTGAGCCACTTCCTTGGTAGGTAAAAATTCAGTGGGTTCCGGTACTGATTTGTCCTTGCTCTGCACCTTACCGAGATATTTACATCAGTGTGAAGTTGGCATAAACCTCTGCCCTTCTGATTCAGAGAAGTTCTCACACTCACTTTCAGCCCCTTCTGATTCAGAGAAGTTCTCACACTCACTTTCAGCCTGCGTAAATGACAGCTCAGGGTGCACGTCCTTGGAGAATCAGGCCCAATATTTTTCCCTTGGTCCAAACGAAAAATGGACTTCTAAAATAGACACGAAAAACTCTAGGAGGTGACCGAAAATCTACCTTCTAAACAAGATGGGAGAGGCAGTGTGGCCTAATTCCAGAGCACTGGAATGGAAGTCAGGAGACCTCATTCTTTTCCAGCTCTGCCAGTGGATCTGCTGGGTGATCTTAGAATCATAGAATAGAATAATAGAATCTCAGGGTTGAAAGGGACCTCAGGAGGTCATCTAGCCCAACTCCCTGCTCAAAGCAGGACCAATCCCCAACCAAATCATCTGGGCATGTCACGTCACTTTCTCATGCCTCAGTTTGCCCTGTTGTAAAATGAGAATAATGATACTGAGCTCTTCAGTGAACCACTTTGCTATCTAATCATGAAAAGTGCTCTGTAAGAGCTAGGTATTCTATGAATCTGTTGACTACTCGTCTATTTATCTTAGTGCAATTGTCAAACGAGGCTATAGTTATGCCTCACTCTTCAAGCTGATATTTCAGGAGACACTCCATGGATTGCTTTTGTTCTCAATTTTCTTTTCTTTTGTCCAACTTTAGAAAACTGGCCCCAGCTCTGACTTCAGTCCAGTGTTCTGAAATATTATTTCACCTATTTCTAAAGCACCATTACCATAGTATCCAGGCACTTTTACATATGCTGTGATATTTGTCTAGCACATGTAATGCCCCCTAGTGGTAATATAGTTCTCTCAGGCTCTTCAGCTTCATCTTAGATGTCAAAGAGGAGTTGGTGGGAACAGAAAGGGGAGAGAAAAATTCGAATGAATAATCAATATGTTTATACTGTATGCAGGCCGCCCAAACTCTATACATCTACTCGGCGGTACACCCCCGCACTGTGATGGAATGTGTACACGTGTATATGTAACACTTCTGTCCTAATGCATAGCAAAGGCTTCCTCATCACTAGAAAGAGATCCAGGGTCCAGTTCACCAGTACGTTACTCCAGTCTATATTGGTGTATCTCCACTGAAATGCTGTTCCACGGGTGCAAAACTAGTGGTAAAAAAAGTCTGTATTTAAAAAAAAAATAAAAAATGGGTTTATCCCTGGGTAAAAAAATGGTTTATATTATAGGAGAAAATATGTTCATCAACTCAAACTAATTTTGCAGAACCTCCAAACATAAAGTAGTTCCTGAGGTTTGCATCTTGAACTCTAGAGGCTTCATCCATACCTCCTAGTTACCCATTTTTCTTACACAACTCAGCGCCCATTATACCACTGAGAATTACATGTCAAAACAGCAGCTGGGTATACACATAGGTACTCCAATTGAAGTGCACGTCTAATATCTTATGCCTGCCTTATCCAAGTGGAAAGCAATATTGATATTTTCCTCAGTGGTTTGAGCATTGGCCTGCTAAACCCAAGGTTGTGAGTTCAATCCTTGAGGGGGCCGCTTAGGGATCTGGGGCAAAAATCAGTGCTTGGTCCTGTTAGTGAAGGCAGGGGGCTGGACTTGATGACCTTTCAAGGTCCCTTCCAGTTCTAGGAGATAGGATATCTCCATTACTTAAAGAAGAATGATTAATTAAAATACAAACTGCTCCCCATAGCACTGTTCCTTTGCTTTCAGCACATCTCAGGCTGGTTCTTCTCATCAACGGTGCTATTTTTTCAGGACTTCTGTTTTACTTCAAGAGAGATTTCCATTGCAGAAGAGGTCATTGTAACTTTCAATCTCCTGTAGGTTTTGGAGGGACACTGATAAAGCCTCATGGGAGGTAGTGTCAGATGAAACCCTCTTTAAAAATTAAATACATGGCCTTCCCATGGAGACAAAAAGAACTGAAAGGTCAACGTCAACATTCCCATTCTCCTTTCGGCCTGCTGAGATTTTGTTCACAAAAAAGGCCAAGCTCTGTAATTTATTGCCTTCAGAAAATGCTGAGGATGCTTTGCTGCTCACAAAATGTACGAGTTTAAAGATGAAACCCACAAAATTGATGGTCTAGCAATTTAGCAAAGCAATGTTGGAGGGGAGGCCCCCCATGTCAAGTCAAATCAAGGCATCTTGTGAGTTCCTTTAGAAGATCAGTGTGTTGCCTAGTGGATTTTGTTTGGCCTCGTAAGACTTTCTTACTGTGAGTAAGATGAGCTGCAGGGTTGCAGCATAAAACTGCCTTGCTATAATCTTTTGGAAAGGGTGATGGGCACAGGGAATCAGGGGAAAGATAATTGTGAAGGCAATGAAATTCCTGAGCCTGCGAGCGGCTGCTGCTCCTAAACCAGGCTTGTTCCCTGGTGGAATTGGAGTCTAGTTTATTCTAACTGTTCAGGCCCTAAGTATCTGTGTTCCATTATGAACATGTGAATTGATTTCCTCCGGGTGCGTTGTCTCTCTTTTTCTCCTAAGGTGGTGAGGTGGGGAAGGTGAAAACTAAGAGAGTAATTTTCAGGACGGCCCTCACTGGATCAGTGAGAGCTACAAGCGCCCAGCCCCTTTGGAAACACAGGCTCTTGTGTGGTTAACAATGTACACAGCTCAGACCTAATTCTTCTGCTGGCCCTGTACTCTTGTAGATGGAGAGCTAACCTTTGAGCTAATTGCTGTGCAGGTTTTATGGCTACAGTTTTACTCTACCCGAATGAGTAAAGTGAGTGGGGTGGTTTTCTCTGAAGACAACTGGGGAAGTTCCTATGGGTCTTCTCCATTGTACTAAACTGCGGTACCTGTACCAATCCCAAGTAAATAGGTTTGGCACAGGGGATGTCAAGGCTAATTCCCCTCTATGGCAGAAGGTGGGGGCCCACAAGAATTTAAAAAATTAATACTGGCCAGTCCAGGCTTGTATTAAACTCCAAAGGTTACAGTTTCTCTCTGACCTTGGGTGGGTAGATGCTGCCACCACTCGAGTGCAAAAACTCCTGTGAAACTAGAAAGGGCATTTGGGAATAACTTCCTGTAAGGTACCCTTAAGCCCTTTCACCCCCCACCCTCCAGGGAAGAGCTGAGAAATTAAAACAAAGGAAACTGGCTGTTGGCACCAACTAATTAAACAACATGCACAAACCTCTTAGGACACTAAAAATCCAATCCTGTTCTTAAGAAAGGTAAATTTAATTAAAAGCAAAACAAGAGAAAATACATCTGGATCTTAGGCTTTTGCTGGATTTAAAAAAACCACTTACAAAAATTAAACATCAAGAATAACCTTCTTGAGATCCAGCTTAAAGGTTACAAGCAAAACAAAAAGCATTTGGCTTTAGTACAGAGGAGTCCACAAGCCAATAAGAAATAAACGTCTTTCTAGACATTCCCTGATTTACGTATATATCTGGAGTTTCAGATAAGCAATCTCTAGGTATGATCTGATGGTTTTTCATACCTAGGTTTCAGCTTCTCACAGCATAACTGCTGTCCTGTTCCCCTCTTCCTCGGAGAACGACGACACACTGACAAAGGGAAGTTTTTTCCCAATTTTAAAAAGTTCTAGCCCTCCGATTGGCTCTTTTGGTCAGATGCCCACTCCTTTCCTTTTACCTGTGGGCTTGTTAACCCTTTACAAGTAAAGCAAGTAGAGAACAGACACCAAGAGAGATTCCATAGCCAGCTGGCTGGCTTGATGTCCACAAAAGGGAGCTACCCCCGCTCTCATTTATCACAATTGGATTGCACTTTGGAAGGGGGATGAAATCCTCTCCTCTAGATTGATCTGTGGCTGCCCCTGCCTGTGGGTGGCTGGTGGGTGGATCTACACAGCTGAGTATCAACTCTCCCATGACCATGCCTCTGTCTCACCTTAATGCTAGGGTGCCTGGATCTTCTACAGATCTACAGTGCATCGGGATTTTCACCTCTTTATTGGATAACTAACATCCTGACAGTCCCGGTTATGCAGTGGAGCCTCACCTGGGAAGTACCCATTCCCTGAGGTGGAAGGATACGCCCCAGCAACAGTAGAAGAACTTCCAGTCAGTTTAAGTGTGGAAGTATACTTTGATGCAGGTCTTAGAGATGAGAGAATAGCCAGAGCACAGTAACGCTCCCTCCGAGCTCTCTTTCTCTGTGCTGTGGGAGTGAGCAGCATAGAGGCATAATGTCAGCGGTATTCCCCATGGCTGGCTCTACCAGCTTAATGACCTCTTCACACTGTGGGAGTAGCATACTGGGGCCACGTCGCAGAGCATGCTCAGATTCGTAGCATGCAGTCATTACAATTAGCTTGTTTTGAGTTTGATTGGTTAGCCCCATGAGTGGTTTGAGATGGAAAACAGAAAAAGCACAAAGCCTGCGTCTCAACAGCACACCGGTGGCATTTCAGCTTTAAGTGTGGATTTGATTTGAATTAAGTTCCATGCTGTAAGATGTGTTTCTGTGACATAAATGGGCTAAGTGAATCTTTAAGGAAAGAAAATGAGAAATCATTTGTGTTTGTGGTATTTAGATTAAGGGACGGTCACCAGAGAAATAGAAAGCTGCTGTTCTGGAGTTGCTGCTGCCTCATGGGAAAATGTTCTACCGAGGAGAAAAACAAATCTGCTGGTGTAACCCACACATCTCCTGGGTGTGGTGCTCTGTCCTATGTAGTGGCAGTGAGACCACTTAGAGAGAGAGATTAATGAATCTGCTGTGCAGCTTTAGCTAGCAGCCATGTGGCTTTTAGCTTATGCGGTAGAAGCTCTTGCACTGAGCTCCAGAGATCCCAGTTCAATCCTGCCTGCCAATGACCAAGGTCTGTCGGTGTTACACTGGCATACCGTGTCTTTCCTGTTTTTTCCTCTAGAAACATGGTCATTTTAAGAAAAACAGGAGTTGCTTAGTTCTGGTCCATTCATGCTACTTGGTGTCCATGTGTGTGGATCCATGAAGTCAGTTGCATGCGTTCCTGTGTATTTGCAGAGTACAACAGGGACAGAGCAGAGAACCACATGTCTCCAGGCCATGTTAGACGTAGGAATGGAAGGCTTTCAGGCCACCCATTGCTTTGCCCACTGTTGGAGGAGATCATTGCATTGTAGATTAGCACATCGGAGGGAGTGGGGGTTATGTAGCTTTCTCCATTACCATGGGACTTCTCTGCCATATGCACCCTCCTGAACTAGTCTACCTGCCCTCCAACATGGGACTGCCGCCCATGCTGACAAGCATTAGATTTTACTCTATGTTGGATGTTCTCCCACTAAGGGCATAACTAGACAGCATTATGAGGAAATAAAGCATTTCTCATGGAAGACAGTTGCCAAAGCTGTATGAATACATACACACATGCACACACACACGTGCACGCACACACAATTGAAAAATAATTCTGGGAAAGTCATACAAATGAAACAGAGATAACTAGAGAACAAAACATAATGAAAAAAAGAAACACTGCATATCAGCAGCATGTGAGCAAATAATACAGCAGGAGGAAAAAGGTGAATGATTTCAAGCCCCTTGGAAAGTGGGACATCACTAGATGTTGAGATCATTGAGCATTCGATTTGCACTGTAAGAGAACAGTTATGAGCAGTTAAGCTGGAGCATCCATCTTTTCCCTGTCTTTTAAAGGCCTGTTGATGATGGGATGTGACGCTTTGTTAAAGCTCTACAGGACCGAGCTGCACATGTGCTGCGTTCCTGCACAGAGGAAGAGCTCCGTGGGTTGAGAGTTTAGATGCTGCCTAGGATGAAAGCATTTTTCCAGAATGGAGCTGCAAAGCTTTCTGACCACTGAAGGCACTGGCTTAGTGAGCTTTCAAGTCTTTGCTCAGAGAATCCCCTGCGTCAGAGTGCGGATTTAAAAGCTGCCCCATTTACTTGAAACCCCAAAGGTTCAAAGGCTTTCCGTGTCCCCCACAAGTCCTCCAGGTGAACTGTGGTCACATTGCATTTAAACAGTCCCTACGCTAACCCTTTGCTACAAAGGAATGGGTCCCATTGTCAGGCAATGCCAGACCTAGCACTTTTTTGAGACACCCATGAAGACGAACATCTAACAGGAGGGAGTGACAGGGTCACCATTCATCATGTTTCTGCTCATCTAGATGCCCTGCTGCTTAGCCTCATTTCCCCTTTGCTCACAGCACAGCAGAACAAAGATCGTCATTTCCATCCTGCCAGAAATTCTGAGATCTCAGGTATGTTTCTGTCCTTTATTGGGATGAAAAGTTAAAATATTAGTTTTTTGGTGGAACGAACTGTTCTGAAAAACTTCAGTCTGAACATGACGAAACAGTACATTTTAACACTTTGGATTGAAACAAAACATTTCAACATTCTGAAATAAAAATGCTTCATTTTGGTTTGTTGAAGTGACCCGTAACAGTTCATTTCAAGTCAGTTGAACGTAAAACTATATTTCCCTATTGTGGCATACTGCGTCATGAGAGTTGTAGTTTGGGAATCTGATGCCCTTATTGTTCCCTATGGGCCAGGCTCCCTAGCTGGTCTATATTTCCCATAATGTACACCTTTACCCCAATATAACGCGACCTGATATAACACGGGTTCGCATATAGTGTGGTAACTCCGGGGCTCTGGCAGCGGAGCTCCGATGGTGCTTTAAAGGGCCTAGGGCTCCAGCTGCTACGGGGAGCCCCAGACCCTATAAATCACCACGGGAGCCCTGCCGCCGCTACCCTGATATAACGGGGTTTCACCTATCACATGGTATGGATTTTTGGCTCCCAAGGACCGCATTATATTGGGGTAGAGGTGTACTTGGAATCATGTGACTCCCATTATGCTGCACACAATTGCTCAGCAGAAAGGGTGGATTGCATCATGGGAAATGGAACCCAGTTAGGGAGCCCAGTCCAGAAGGATGAATGTGGGCTTGAACTACAATTCCCATGAGGCAAAGCTGCAAAATGAGGAAATATAGTTTAATGTTGCCATTGTCTCAACATTTCAGCTCAGTTGAGCAATTGAAAGGTTCCAATTCTGGTCAAACCAACCCAAAACAAAATACTTGGTTCAGATTTTCATAACAGAACAGGAAAAAAAAAATCTGCAAAATTGAATTTTCCTGTGAAAAATTCTGATTTTGCAGAAACAAAATACTCTGTCAAAACCAATTTTAATGGACAATTCCTGACTGCTGAGGGTGAGTGGATTGAGCAGCACACACATATGTTAGTACAGTTCTTGGGATAGTACCGCCAAGCTAGGAGGACAAGTTTGTTACACCGTCTGGAAACTAAAGAGCTTCCTGAGTTTTGGCATCCAAATCAGTACTCACTGGATATTTGACTCAGTGGAGATCAGAAGATTATCTTAATGCTGAAACGCTGTGTCATAAATAGATAGCTAAGGGTTACTGTTTCTTTTACCTGTAAAGGGTTAACAAAGGGAACCAAACACCTGACCAGAGGACCAATCAGGAAACTGGATTTTTCAAAAGTCAGGGAGGGAATTTTTGAGGTCTGAGTCTTTTGTCTGTCTCTCAGCTATGAGAAGGTTCTTTCTATCTTCTAATCTTCTGTTTCCAAATTGTAAGTACAGGTAGAAAAACAATATAGGCTTTTATGTTGTTTTGGTTGTATTTACATATGTGTAGCTTGCTGGAATGTTTCAAATTGGATATCTTTTTGAATCAGACTGTTTATTCATATTTTTCTTATAAGCAATAGCCCTGTATTGCACTTTATGCAGAGATTTTTCTTATGGTCTTTGCTCTTTTTATATAAAGTTTTTCTTTTTTAAGACTTGTTTTGAGTTTTTTTCTCTCTGGGTATCTAAGGAACGAAGGGGAGGGAATTCTCTTTGGTGTTAGATTTTACGGAGGGTGAAAACTCTGCCAGCACAGGGAATTTGTGGGGGGGGAGGAAGAGAAGAATCTTTTCTGTTTCCTTGTAATTTGGGCGTTTTCTCTTGGGAATAGAGGAGACATGCTTTTGGTATTGTGATGTAAAGAGATTGCTCAGTAACTCTCAGGGTGTAGTCCAGAGGGTAGAAAGGTCTGGGGTGGGAGGAGAGGGGAAGGGAAGTGGGTTATTTCCCTTTGCGGTAAGACTCAGGGCTTCTGGGTCTTGGGGTCCCTCCAGAGAAGGTTTTGGGGAGACCAGAGGGGGCCAAAACCCTGGAATTTTTGGATGGTGGCGGCGAGATCAAAGCTAAGCTGGTAATTAAGCTTAGAAGGGTTCATGCTAGGCACCCAGATTTCTGGACACTAAGGTCCAGATTTGGGAGTTAGGCTTATGATACACTGGATGTAGGACATTTCGTCCTATATCAAACAAATAGCTTTGATCGAGGAATAGATACAGTAACTCAACACCAAGAGCCATACTGGTATCTTACCAAGAACTCAAGGGCTGCAACCGATATGCTTATATATTTGCATAAATGCATATGGATTTTTGTATCTGTTTATATTCCCCCATGATACATTTAGAGTAAACAAACCACATATGAATACCTAAAATATATTTTGTTACCCTTAAAGTTGCATCATCTGCTGCTGCTTCTTTCTTTTCTGCATTTCTTTTGTCTCTTTCTACCTGCCAATGCTCTTTTTTTCCTGCGCTTTCTTTCACTCTCCTTTACATTAGAATTGCCACTCTCACTTGTATTTGAAAGCATGCTCTTTGCCCAAAGGGCTTACGAACGAAGGCATCAATGCTACAGAGCTTTATACACATCCTAAACTTTAAGCTTGTGAGTAGTCCCACTAAAATGAAGTACATGTGTAAGTATTTGCACTTTGTATTTTTATATAGATCAGAGCAAGATAGGCCTGATAAATAACGGATAATGTGAGAAAAGTCATGATCTGTGATCACAGGTAAAAAATGACTCCCTGAGTTTTCTGCAGCCTGACAGTAACTTGTTCCCATGATCTTCTCCAGATTCCTTCCGTGTATGTAAATGAGAACAAACCCTATAGCACTTCTTGAAAGGTCTGTCTTGCATTTTCCAGACCTATCAGTATTGCCAACCCCAAGCACTCAAAAATCATGAGTCAGGCCCCCAAATCATGAGATTTTGAAAATTAGCACTTTTTAAAAATAGCTTTCTGATTTTTAAGCTGTTGGGGTTCACATTGTCCAATTTTTCATCATGTGATTATTCACACAGGTTCCCACTCACGGTATGCACGTGCCGTGTATGTGTGAAATCAGTCACACACATTAAACTCATTAAGCTCCAGGAGTGGAATCTGTGTGAACAACACATCCTGAAGAACCGCAGCTCCTGTAAAGTAACTGTTTCCCCACAGTGGTGTTGAATTACTGGGTAAAACTGCAAACAGCATCTGCAAATAAATGTGATAGTAATGCTGGGCTTTTTATTTGTTTTTGTTTTTTATATGCAGCACAATGAAGAAGCTTATTTAAAAAAATGTTGATATGTAAAGAGAATTATGTAAGGTTTCTGTGATGCTCTCTACTTTGCTTACTTTTGGCATTTCTTAACATCTAATTTATCATGTCTGTTATCCTGCAGGGTTTTTAATGTGTTCCCATGAAGTTAAATCAGGGCTGAACTTCATAAAACTTAATAATTACCAAATGTTTAAAAGTACATGTGTGGAATGCACAATTAACCATGGCTTGAGTCGAGTAATTACAAAGTATTTCCTGGTCAGTAGCACAGCTACAAGTAGCATAGGTATTCTATGAGCAGCCCTTAATCTCGTCTCCCTTTTCCTGATTTCATTTTAGTCCTTAACTATTTCTCTTCTCATTTCACTTCTCCCTTGCTTATAAACACACTAGCCTAAGTTTTCAAAAGGGACTAGTGACTTTTGCCCAGCCTGAGATACTTTAAAAGGCCTGGACTTTCAGAGAGCAGTTGCAAAGCCTTTTCAGAAATCAGGCCCCTTTAAGGTGTCCCAGGTTGGGTACCTAAAAATGGAGCCACCCAGGAGCACCAGTCATTTCTGAACATTTGCACTACCATTTCTTACAGCAGTTCTATAGTAATGATCTCTGGAAGCTGAACATATCTAAGACTATAAAGGGATATTGGGAAAGTCTTCTGAACAGCGACCCAACAAAGCAGCCATTATGGCTTCAGCCTGGTAGACCTTCCTTATTCATATTCCGTTTCCTATAGATGGTGGGGAAAAGACTGGACATCTGTAGAACCAGCTAAGTAAAGCTGGTTCTGTGAAAGGGAAAATGGGCAGCATGATGGTATCACTGCAACACTTTGACGTCTGAGCTATTCTCGGTGTGTCTAACGGATGAAGGGGAAGGGGAAAAGGCCTGGGCACACGCAAGGAGTTAGGTGTTGTGAGTTTGGTGCCTGGGTACCCTACACAACTGGAGGAGTGTGTGCTAAGCCCTGCCCCTCTCACGTGATAGGTGCCTAAATTGAGGCTGTGCGGAGGCACCTCACTGTGGTAGCTGATCTCAGCTGTGAGCCCTCTTTGGAGTTAAGCACCTGTGCCTGTTTAGCAAGAAGCTGAGAGAGTGTTGTCCACCTTATCACTTTTAGCCCAGTGGGAAGAGCATTCACCTGGGAGGCAGGAGACCCAGGTTCAATTCCCCTGTGCCAGAGAGGAAGGAATGATTTGAACAGGGGTCTCCTAACTCTCTGGAGAATGAACTAACCACTGAGCTATGGGCTAGTTGAAAGCTCCCTGAGCCTCTCCTGTTGATGCTATTCCATTGTGGTTAAATAATGAAAGAAGGACTGGAACAGAAGGGCTGGACTCAGGGTCTCCCACTCTCCAAAGTGAGTTCCTAATCCCTGGGCTACAGAGCCATTCTCTCACTCTCTATCTGGCCCAGTGACTAGTTAAGCATTTATCCTCCATGGAACAGTCATGGGGTGAATTGAACCTGGGTCACCCACAGCCCCGGCACAACTCCTCCACCTCCAGCTGGATTTTGAACGAGAGCTGATCCAGCAACCAGCCTCTGAGAATGCCTACCAGATCAGGCCCCATCCATGCAAGAGGCAGCTGAATGCCTATTGCCCTCTGATTTGTGACTCACTCTGGGGCTTAGGTGGGAGAGAGGTGTCCGGACTCCTAGAGTGAGGCAGCAGTTTCCATATTCAATTACCAGAGCATAGGCAGGAGGGTCAGAAGCTCCCTAGAAGTGGGAGGTCACTGGTGCCTTAACCATGGCCCACCCCTTCTTCAGCACCCTCTCTCGAGCCCCAACTCCACTCTGCCTGTTCACTCAAGGCCCCAAACCTGTTTCATCCCTTCTCCTGAGGCCCCACCCTCCCTCCACCTCTTCCTCTGTGGCCCCACCCTGTGCAATGCCTGTTCCCCCAAGGTCCCACCCCCACTCGCTCTTCTCCGCCCCCTCTCCTCCCGTTGCATGCTGTTAAGGCAGGTTAAAAGTGATGGTGTCATGGCTCTCTGACTCCCTCTGTTCTGGCACCCCGGGTGTAGGGAACTTTTACCCCAAAACTTAGGCGCCAAGTGAGTTTAGGTGCCTACAGGGTTCAGCAGGCGTTTTGTGCATTGCAGTGGTCCCAAATTGAGGTCTTAGGCACCTAAAACGGTGTCTTAGGCTCCCAACGTCTTTTTTGCATCCACCCCAAAATGTTTAGGGCCTGTGCAGAGATTCTAGCATGGGACTTGCTTTATCTGTGCTAAGAATGGCTCTGCTGCATTGTCTCCAAAGATTATTGCTATTCCATACGCTTCTGACACAGTCTGCTTTGCTCCCACCTCCTGAGATAGAAAAGCCTAAACTGGCTTTGAATCTCTGTTCTCCTTCAGCTGCTGAGATGGAACAGTGCCAGGGGCGCTCTGCTTGAAAGGTCCATATCCACCTATGGCTGATGTTTTGGTGTGTAAAAATTACAGAGGACTCTAGAAATGTGGAGGTAGGCCAATTAAAATAAACTAATGAATAATTACTGATTTGAGCCAGAATCTTGGAAATGCAGCTGACTATAGTCAGAGTATCAATGGATGAGAAAAGCCAGAATGACAGCCCATTCTTTTGAAAATGACCACATTAGTGTGCAGAAAGTCTCCCCTTGTTCCCAGTGACTAGAATATATATTGCAAACTGCACATATGCATGTGTATCCAGTTATTATCATTGGTTATGTTTTTAATTCGGACTCAGCAAGCATCTTTGGGGAGACTGTAAATAATCTGATGATGTGTAATTATTATATTAGTATTGCAATAGTTAAAGCATAGTGCCCAGAATTAGTCTAGCAAGTGCTGCTTTCTGCACAATGATTAGAATCTCAAAATGGTCTCGTCACAGAAGCTGGCAAGGTTCCTGGCTCTGAAGTTTTCCTTTTTATTCAAGGAGTGACCTGAGCCAGATGCAGATTTCATATCAAGCCATTAGCAGAGACAGCTGCTTTAAATGCTACCTTTTCTTCAGGGTTGAGTAGAACTGGACTCACTGGTTGTTTCCAAGCATATGCATTAAATACAAATTTAGTGTCGTTAAAGGCTATGTGAATTAAGTTGTCAGAGAGTATTCCCTAAATCCAAACTAAGGTCCTAGCTAAAATACAGGAAGAGGATATTGGTGTTTTGTGACTGAAATTAATTAGTGACTTTAGGGAGACATGTATTTTAGTTGTCTGAATCTAAAGGAAAAACTCAGAAGACAACCATCTTATGATTCTTTTTATGACCTTCACTAGGCCTGTGCTACCTGTGTGTTTAAAAATTACCTCAGAATAAAAAGAGACCTGTTTTTCCTAGGTACTGCTTATAATCTCAGATATCCGAAGTTCTGAGATAAGTGCCTTACAGGCCCTGCAGTGTGTCACAGTGCACAATGACTTAGATGTTGGCATAAAAAGTACGCTTATTAAGTTTGCGGACGATAACAAACTGGGAGGGATTGCAACTGCTCTGGAGGACAGGGTAAAAATTCAAAATGATCTGGACAAATTGGAGAAATGGTCTGAGGTAAACTGGATGAAGTTCAATAAAGACAAATGCAAAGTGCTCCACTTAGGAAGGAACAATCAGTTTCACACATACAGAATGGGAAGAGACTGTCTAGGAAGGAGTATGGCAGAAAGAGATCTAGGGGTCATAGTGGACCACAAGCTAAATATGAGTCAACAGTGTGATACTGTTGCAAAAAAAGCAAACGTGATTCTGGGATGCATTAACAGGTGTGTTGTAAACAAGACACGAGAAGTCATTCTTCCGCTCTACTCTGCGCTGGTTAGGCCTCAACTGGAGTATTGTGTCCAGTTCTGGGCACCGCATTTCAAGAAAGATGTGGAGAAATTGGAGAGGGTCCAGAGAAGAGCAACAAGAATGATTAAAGGTCTTGAGAACATGACCTATGAAGGAAGGCTGAAAGAATTGGGTTTATTTAGTTTGGAAAAGAGAAGACTGAGAGGGGACATGATAGCAGTTTTCAGGTATCTAAAAGGGTGTCATCAGGAGGAGGGAGAAAACTTGTTCACCTTAGCCTCTAATGATAGAACAAGAAGCAATGGGCTTAAACTGCATCAAGGGAGATTTAGGTTGGACATTAGGAAAAAGTTCCTAACTGTCAGGGTAGTTAAACACTGGAATAAATTGCCTAGGGAGGTTGTGGAATCTCCATCTCTGGAGATATTTAAGAGTAGGTTAGATAAATGTCTATCAGGGATGGTCTAGACAGTATTTGGTCCTGCCATGAGGGCAGGGGACTGGACTCGATGACCTCTCGAGGTCCCTTCTAATTCTAGAGTCTATGAATCTATGAATCTATAAAGTCTTCTCCTAGACCATTATTGTACCTATAGAACACAGCTAAAAACTGAGAAGGTGGGGTGTTGCTTTTCCTTGCTTTTCCGGGTGATGAACATGGAAAAATTGGTAGGGTCTTTTCCTCACTGCTGTGTGTTACTCACATGGGTGAGAGCAGTTTTATTCCCGTTTATCAGCTATTTTAAAAAGCAAGAACAAAAAGAACATTTTCTTGAACCTTATACAATAACATATACACAGTGGAGAGCTGGAAACTGGAACATGGAAAAAACTTTAGTGACATAATTTTTTGAAAGACCTTGTAGTCTCCTACCAGTCCACGTCTGTTTGGGAGGGGCTATGGGAACAGAGGACAACTCCTGACCATGGGTGTGGTCACCTACAACTCTCCTTAGACTTATTCCTCTCAGGATTTAGCCTTGTATTGGTGGAGGATTTTGAGAGAGCAGAGAGAGAAGAAACAGGCACCGTATGCTTTGTCAGAGAGCTACAGAATAACCTTCTTGCTGGGAGGGGAAGTGTGGTCTAACAGGATAAAGTGCTACCCTAGCCTCAGAAGACATGGTTTCTATTCATACCTAGGTAAGAACCAGGTAGCATTAATATAAAATTTCCCAAACAATGCATCTTGGATCTTGTTAGGAACTGGAGGAGCAAGAACTCATATGAATTTAATCCAGTTCTAGAGGACTACCTCTAAAGTAGGGAATTCAGAGCAGCTCTGCTGTTTTTCTATGTCAGTGTATCCCATGACTGACGTGGTCATAGTGGCCTCATTTCCACAACATTTAAATGGGTGGCTTTTTATGCTAGTGGCACCTGTCTCTTCCCTGGGACCCATCTGAGATGGGGAAGCATTATTACCCCTCTTTTACAGATGGGATACTGAGGCATAGAGAAAATAAGTAACTTGCCAAAGGTCACACAGGAAGTCCATGGTAGAGCAGGGAATTGAGCTTAGGTCTCCTATTGCCTCAGCATGTGAGTAATAGTGACACACCCCAGTCATTGGCAGGAGGGACTGAACTCTGGACTTCTGGAGCTTAGTGCATGAGCCAAAAGCCATATGGCCCATGGCTAAGGCTGTAAAACAGACTTGTTAACCTCTGTCTAAGTGGTCTTGGTGCCACAAGATGGGACAGAATGCCACACCCAGGCGGTGTGTGGTTTCCATGTGCACTAACCACTGAGCAATCCTTCCTCCGTTAAGCAGCTACACATTGTATCAGAAGCAAACATGCCATTAATAAATTGCAGGTTTTCATTAATGCAATGCACAGTCTTCCATAGGTGAGGCTGCCTTACTCTGTTGTAACCCTTCTGCCAGGCCAAATTGATAGCAGCAAGGGCCGGGTTCAATACATAGGGGTCCCTTCCCTACAACGTAATGCAAACCAGCTCGAGCCCCCACGCAGTGACCTGAGAAAATCTTACACACACATGCCTGGGCGCCTCAAAGAGGCAATATTTCCCCTCTCGCAAGCACAAAGTCTTGGTGTAGCAGAAAATGTTTAATAACATGAGATAAACAACATAGCATTAAATTGGGAAAACACCTCAACTAGGCTGTGTCCTTCTCCCTGGGCTCTTGAGTCCAGCAACCCCAAAATCACCCCAAGACTCTGAAGTCCAATACCTCAAATGTCCCAAGAGTCCAGCAACCCAAAAATCACCCACAGTCCCAAAAGCCTCTGTCCCAGGTCAGTGCAGCCCCAGAGTTCCAAGAGTCTATCTGCAGGGGTTTCCCCCTCCCCTCCAGCCTGGGTGGAATGGGCACCTTACGTGGTCCGGAGCCGACTGCCCTGCCTTTCCGTGGGATTCTGCTTCCGCCTTCCCCACGAATTTCTCAGCTCCGCTCCGCCAGCTGCTCTGCTCCACCAGCCGTCCTGTGATCCGCTCCAGCCGTCCCCACAAACTGCTCGGCTCTGCTTGCTCCGTGGGCTGCTTCAACCATCTCACAAACCGCTCCTCTCCGCCAGCTGCTCTGCTCTGCAATATGGCTTCAGGCTCCCCCGCTAGTTAGCACAGCTCTTTAGTGATTTCAGCTCTTAGTGAGTCAGCTCAGTAACCTGTAACTTAGATTCTTAAGGGAACCAAAAATCAGCTCTGATATTCCACAGTGGAGAGAGGACGAGGTGCAATTGGTGCTTCTGGCTCACACAAGGAGCTCACTCCCTTGTCTAGCAAGTGCCACTCGATGGTGAGACTCCCTGTCACAAAGCAGTTTCACAGTTCCTCATCCACACAATCAGGGTGACAACACTCCACTCCTCCTTCCCCAACAACAAAGAAACTGGGGAACCCACAGCTGCCAAAGCAACCATCCCAGGCTGCCGTGGGCTATGCCAAAGGGGGTGGGTGTGCCTATGCAAACACAATCACCCTGAAATTCTTTTCCACACTTGCCATAATTCACCACCAGATGTCAGGGTAGAGCTCATCCTGACTCTGCTACAATATTATGGAGCATTTGAGTGATAGTATTAAATGTGTCAGTGTTACTGATAACTGAAGAATATTGTTGGCGTTCCATTAGCGAAATGGGCATCTGCAGAGTGTCTAGCTTTGCATCCTCACCAAATATGTGATGCGGGTATCTATTGCCCCACTTCAGCAGCTAAATCTGGATTCAGTTGCATGGCCCTGGACACCCTGAGAAATCTTCAGGTCTGTCTATACAGCTGGTGGCAGCATGTGGTGTGTGTATGTGTATGTACACGCAGCAGTGAAAGGCTCTGGCAGAGGGGAGGCAGCAGGACACGGCACTGCTAAAAACAGCAAGTAGCTGGGGGAGGTGCTGCTTGGGCAAGGACAGAGCTATGTAGGGCATGTACCCTAAGGGTTCAGGCACATCAGCGGTGGCTCATCGTCTGCTTGTCTTTATATCCATCTGAGAGGGTGTGGGCTGTGTGCGTACTCTACACATCACTGCAAAGAGTGGGCAGCGTAGACGTGCCCTTACTGACGTCAGTTGGATTCTGAAAAGGCTGGTGTGAGAAGGTCCAAGTGCAGGGACGAGGTTTCTAGAAGTGATGGAGCCAGTTTATAACTAGGGGTGAGGTAAAAATGTTTCATTGGCATGAACTTGGGGTGGCCACATTACTCAGGAGCAGCAGAGCTAGAAGTGGATTGTGCAGGTCATTCCTAAACTAGTACATATAAAATCTCCCTCCATCCTATCCCATTGTGGATTCTGTATAGCCCACTTGTGTTACTGAAAACCTAAGTTACAAAACCCTTTTAGCAAAAGAAAAAATACTTTTATTGGGATATTTTGTGTACTCCTCCAGCTGTGAAGCCATGGGCTTTACTTATGTTTTCCAGTGGCTGCAGGATCTATCTCACGGTTTTCTCTAGTGTTCGTCACCGTGGTATCTGAGCAGGCAGGGGTGGGATTCCCACACAAAGCTCCTTCCTAATGGTTTTGCTGGTGAGATTAAGCCCCCGTGGCTCTCCCTTGCTGAGCGAATGGCAGGACCTGCCCCCAGACTTTGGCAATTCCTTGCAGCCTACTAGCATCCTGGAGCTAAAGTGATCCAAACTCAAGTGGCTCTGTGCCCCGGCAGGTGTCCTGCCTCACCCCCTGGCCATGGCTGTGCCCAAACTTCTGTCAACTCCCTCCCCATGGTTAGAGCGAGAGTAAGGCATATCCACTGTAGACTTGTGTGTAAGGCCCACGGGCATGGGGATTGTATCAGAATCTCAGTTTTCATTTACATACACACATACCCCTCCCCCATGACTGCAAAAAAAAAAAAAAGAAAAAGAAAAAGCATGAAAATGTAAGCTGGGTGGAAGTGCCAAAGTGCTGTCTGCCTAGGTCTGTAGAGAGCCTGAAACAGTAGCTCTGAGAAGGATGAAGCGCTGCCTACATCTCAGTGGTGTGTTTACTCCACTGCTCTGGGGGCCCCAGCAACACCAGCCAGAGACCATTTCATGTACAGAAGGATGAGGAGAATGCACCCACCCATTCAGCTGCTCCCTGGCTTCTGGGGAAAAGGGCCTCCTTAGGACTGTCCCTGCCTCTCCGAGAGGGGCGACCCCATGCTATTGCCACATCAGTGGTGAGGGTGAGGTTGCAGCATAGACCTTCATGTATTCTAAGTCAACCCCAGCCATGGCTACTTCTTAGGGTCCTCTTTAATAGGGGATACTCAGTGTGGAGAGAACTCCAGTGGAAGGGCAATATAACCCTAAACCCAATTACTTTTCCAGGGCCAAAGGAGAGGTGATGTTCCCCCTGCAGGTTTACCCTTATCCTCTGTAGATCAGCTGCTCCCTTCCCTCAGCCTACCCCTGCCCCTTCCGCCATGCAGAGCCTCACCCCATGGAGAACCATAAACGGGGTCCTAGGAAGGGCACGGATGGTGCTGGGGTTGCAGCTAACCTCCCTTGCATGTGAAAGCGGTGAAATCTGTGAGGGATGATTTAGCCCCATGAGTCCAACTCTACAGGGCTCAGAGGGAGCCATGACAAACCTTGTAGAAAATTGACCTAAAATGGATTTTCTGCACATTAAAAGGTCTCAAGTTTAAGCTTCTGGTATCATCTATGAGAAAGAGGAACTCTCCAGTTTCTAGTGATGCAAAGGTCCTGAGCCAGATCCTCAGCTAGTGTGAGTCAGTGTAGCTCCATGGTAATAGCTATGGAGCTGGTCCCTGGATTTTAGCTGTGTAGTGAGATATAGGACATTAAATAAATCACTGGTCGAAGAGGGAATGTTACCCAGGCTGGGCCTGGGTTGGTGTAATTTTTAGGATGAAATTCTCATTTTTGTGGGAGAAAGAATGAAACGTCTATCTGGTAGGTTAATTTAAAAATGGTAGCTGCTTGAAACTGTCCAGCACTTTGGAATGTTAAGATAAAACTTGGAGTTATGGCTTAGTGCACAGAGGGCAGTTGAAACAGACAGAGGTCTCTGATAATAAATTTTTCAGCCATTGATTGCATGACTGTATTTAATCACAATCCCTTGAGAAGACCTGCATTGTCACCTCAATCCCTGGAAAAATCATGGAGCAGGTCCTCAAGTAATCAATTTTGAAGCACTTTGAGGAGAGGAAAGTGATCAGGAACAGTCAATGTGGATTCACCGAGGGCAAATCATGCCTGACTCTGAGGATGAGGGGAAAACAGTGGACGTGTTATTCATTGACTTCAGCAAAGCTTTTAATATGGTCTCCCACAGTATTCTTGCCAGCAAGTTATAGACATATGGGCTGGATGATTGGACTATAAGATGGATAGAAAGCTGGCTAGATCGTCGGGCTCAACAGGTAGTGATCAATGGCTCCATGTCTAGTTGGCAGCCGGTATCAAGCGGAGTGCCCCCAGGTTTGGTCTTGAGGCCGGTTTTGTTCAATATCTTCATTAATGATCTGGAGGATGGGATGGATCACACCCTCAGCAAGTTCATGGATGACACTAAGCTGGTGGGAGTAGTAGATATGCTGGAGGGTAAGGATAGGATATAGATGGACCTAGACAAATTAGAGGATTGGGCCAAAAGAAATCTCATGAGGTTCAACAAAGACAAGTGCAAAGTCCTGCACTTAGGACGAAAGAATCCCATGCACTGCCACAGACTAGGGACTGAGTGGCTAGACAGCAGTTCTGCAGAAAAGGACCTAGGGGTTACAGTGGACAAGAAGCTGGATATTATCTTGCTAACAGATTTGGCTGTATAAGTAGGGCATTGCCAGCAGATTGAGGGATGTGATCATTCCCTCTATTCGACATTGGTGAGGGCTCGTCTGGAGTACTGTGTCCAGTTTGGGGCCCACACTACAAGAGGGATGTTGGAAAAATTGAAAGAGTTCCAGCAGAGGGCAACAAAAATAATTAGGGGCTGGAGCACATGATTTATGAGAGGATGAGCGAGCTGGGATTACATAGTCTGCAGAAACAAAAAAAAAAAAAAAAAAAAAAAAAAAAAAAAAAAAAAAAAAAAAAAAAAAAAAAAAAAAAAAAAAAAAAAAAAAAAAAAAAAATGAGAAGAATGGGGAGATTTGATAGCTTGCTTTCAACTACCTGAAAGGGGGTTCCAAAGAGGATCGATCTAGACTGTTCTCAGTGGTACCAGATGACAGAACAAGGAGTAATGGTCTCAAGTTGCAGTGGGGGAGGTTTAGGTTGGATATTAGGAAACACTATTTCCCTAGGAGGGTGGTGAAGCACTGGAATGGGTTACCTAGGCAGGTGGTGCAATCTCCTTCCCTGGAGGTTTTTAAGGTCAGGCTTGATAAAGCCTTGGCTGAGATGATTTATTTGGGAATTGGTCCTACTTTGAGCAGGGGGTTGGACTGGATGGCCACGTGAGGTCCCTTCAAACCCTGATATTCTGTAATTCTGTGACTGAACACATATGGCTCCACAGTTCACACGTTGTGCAAACATCCCAGATTTGTAAAGAAAAGCATTAATACAGAACACCATCGGCATGTACACACACACACACACACACACACACACTTATAATGCAGAAGTTCTACAACTGGATACTGGATGGCAAGCTGTGACATAAATTACTTTTTTCCTCAAAACCAAAACTCTAAGATCATTCAAAATAGCAGGCTGAGAATTTTCTACAATTGCTAATTTACTGCAAGAAAGTATTACTAGTTGAAATCCCCAAAGGTTTTGTCTACCCTTCACCTTCTCACAAATGCTGATTAGAGAAAGAAGTTTTTGCTAATTTTTTGGAGAAAATCATTTTCCTTTGCTGATAATTTAATCCATGGATTAAAGTTGACCCACTTCTCTCAGTGTCATTATCTCACCTCAGATATTTATAATCTAAAAGTCTCTTCTCTATTGTATTTATGCTCCAAGTGCTTGGAAGATTATGCATAATTATATGACAAAGACACTTGGGATGGCTGAATCTAAAAAGATACACCTCTACCTCGATATAACGCTGTCCTCAGAAGCCAAAAAAATCTTACCGTGTTATAGGTGAAACCGTGTTATATCGAACTTGCTTTGATCCACCGGAGTGTGCAGCCCCATCCCCCAGGAGCACTGCTTTACCGCGTTATATCCAAATTTGTGTTATATCAGGTCGCGTTATATCGGGGTAGAGGTGTAATTGTTATCTGTCAAAGAGTTTTGTATTTCTTAAATCAAGAGAGGTATTGATGCAACCCTCCCCCAAAGGAGCTGACTCTGACAAGTCCTTCAAGGCTTAGGACGGGGGATAGTGTCATTGTTTCATTTGCATTATCCTCCACTGGTCATGCAAAGCACACATCCCATCACTGCACAATACATTCTTAAAGCAGTAGACATTAAAAATAATCAGCCTATAACCATCTTCCTGTCCTTCTCAAGGCTTCATGAAATGTACAGACATGGCAGAACATTAAACTTTATAGACACAAACCGTTTTATCCAATGTATGGGAAAATAATTAATGGAGAGAAGAAAAAAAGACAAAAATCTGCCTTGAATTCTGCTTATCAGATATTTGTGGTCAGAAGAAGCACTGAAGGAATGAATACGATAAATACTTCCCTAATATATTATTCCCCTCTCCCCCACTACCATAATATTTTCAAAGATACTGGCTCTGAAAAAGAAACACAGAGATTTTGCAAGTAAGTTTAATGAAGATATTTTCCTTGTGAAATTAATAGATTTTAAGGCCAGGAAGAACTATTTGAGCTATAGCAAATAATTTAAAAATAATTTTTGAGCCAGCCCCAAACATATGGTCCCCAAGAAACTACAATTTCAGTAACACACACAAACCAGTGGCCCTTAAAATCATCAGAAAGCACTCAAGACTTGATTGTGTAGGCCTCCATCCTGCCAAGGGTAGTTCTTTTGCAATATTCCCCTTCTTTGATATTTATAATTGCAGGGTATGTTGTGAAGTTTTTGCACTTAAGAGTTTGATAGTAAGGGAGTTACAAATCAGTTTGGCTTTGTAGGCATTGTGTCGTGGCACAATTTTACTTTAGTTCATTTGCATTTTGTCCCATAGGATAAAATTTCACTATTTATATTGGCAATGAATTCAGAAAACAGTTTTGAAATACGAGTTCTTCATGATGCATAGCTATTAGAAATGGTTTTGTTTGCTGGTTGTGTGTGTGTGTGTGTGTGTGCGTACAGTCTCAGTGTTATATATAAAATAGAGAGTGAGCTCATATTTGGGTGTGATTACAAAAATAAATCCATTTCTGAACCTCTGTTTACAGTAGCTCTGGTTTTTACAGGATTTGAATTCTTCAGAGCACAGCGATAAGAGTTTGAAGAGCTTCTGAGAAGTCTTATGAATGGAATGCCTCCAAGCTACTAAAAGCAATACCAACTTAGCAAAATACTTACAGAGAATACAGATCAGGCAGATCTCCCTTTATACTCTGGGATATACCTGGTCTGTCAGATATTTTTCATTGTTAGTGTGTATTTGAACTTATGCTGATATCACCACGTGAGGAAAGCATTTGATGAAAAATGGACATTCACCGTGTGATGATGATGGTCAACTTATTAAACTTTGCATGTCTAATATTTCACTACGGTTACTCTGCTGCATTCACCATATGTAACTGTTTGACCATGTTGTATTTTCTTAACCTACATTCACTAGCTTGCTACACTGCATGTATTTCTGTGCACTCCTCCCCATATACATTAACTATTTCACTTTTCTTCAGTCATTTTCTCCATCACACAGTTTTTGTATCCTGCATATTAGCTGCAGTTTCATTGTTGTTCTGTGGGTTTCATTCTGTGTATCATGTTTTCTTACAAATTAGTGCCCAAATATTCAAAAGTGTGGGCACCCAACTTCTGTCTGTGCAGCACCCAAAATCTGCACAACCCCAACTAATGTATGGAACTCACTGGCAAAGTCTATCATCTCCTCCTATAGTGGCTGAATCATGTAGAGGATAACAGCCTACTGTTGCTACTAATTAATAGCATTGCTCCTTTAGCTTTACAGGTCTGCTGTGGCACCAAAATTCCTGCCTTTAATCCCTCCTGCTAACCTGTCAAAGGTAGAATAAGGTCCAATGGCTGGAAGTTGAAGCTAGACAAATTCGTAGTGGAAATAAAGCACAACGTTTTAACAGTGATGGTAACTAACCATTGAAACAACTTATCCCAAGGATTGTGGTTGATTCTTCATCACTGGAAATTTTTAACTCACGATTGGATGATTTTTCTAAAAGATCTGCTCTAGTTCAAGCACAGGAATTGGTCCTGAAGCAAGGATTAGTTCAGGAAAGTCCTATGCCCTATGTTGCACAGGAGATTAGACTAGATGACCACAAGGATCCCCTTCTGGCTTTAAAATATATGAATCTAGGAAACGCATTTGGGATAGGTGGTTATCATATGGCACTGACTACACTGAAAAGTGCATACATTACTATTGTCTGCACATGTCTGAAAGTTTGTCTAAATATTTGGCATAAACCCATCTTAATGGACCATGTGTTTGCTGTGTTATTGTATGACTTTCATCGTACATGTTTCCTTGTGTTTCGCTGGGTAGAACTGAGCATTTTCTTCAAACTGCTTTTGAGCAAAACCAGGGTGGTGGATGTGTAGCATAAGAGCCAGGTGTCTGTGTTCATTCTGTGATCAAAACAACCCTCTAATTAGTATTTTTCCTTTAAACGACAACATTGCTTTTTCTTTGTGAGCATTCCACTGACTTTTTCATAGTTCTCACTGAATAATCAGTACCATCCAGGAATTTGACCTCTAATTGGTTGCTGTTGTATTTTAGAATGGATAACAAGGTTTATTTTAATGCATATTATTAATTAATTAAGTATGATTTTTTCCCCCATGACTCATTGGCAGCACCAGACACAGTGAGTTCCTCCTCAGTTACTCTGACAGGCAGGATGTCGCTCAATCAGTATTTAGGATTTTTTCACTCTCTGGGGCTCCCTCATTTGGCTTCTCTAGTTTGATGCCTCCATCTCTCAGAATACCATGGAGGAAGGTGACCACCGTGGCTGCATCTTGCTGCTGTTTTGTCTCTCTGCCAGAAAAGACTAAAGAAAGAAAACCCCAAACACGGGGCCTCATGCATGTTGGGGATTACAAGGTTTTTATGCACTGATTTAGGGAACCTTCCCTCGCCCACTTAGAATCATAAAATATCAGGGTTGGAAGAGACCTTAGGAGGTCATCTAGTCCAACCCCCTGCTCAAAGCAGGACCAGCCTGCAACTAAATCATCCCAGCCAGGGCTTTGTCAAGCCAGACCTTAAAAACCTCTAAGAATGGAGATTCCACCACCTCCCTAGATAACCCATTCCAGTGCTTCACCACCCTCCTAGTGAAATAGGGTTTTCTAATATCCGACCTAGACCTTCCCCACTGCGACTTGAGACCATTGCTTGAGACCACCTTGGTGGAGTGAATTTCTGGAGGTGTAATGGACAAAAACAGCTGCTCAGTTTCCCTACAAAGGAGAGAGACTCACCTATTCATCTTGACAAGCAGTGTGGTTTTGTGGCATATGGGGCTACATTCCCATGGGAGGATGGCCTAAATGAACAGGACAGCCTTGAAACTCACAGGTGTATGTGTTGGGGGCTAATCTTCTCAACTGGAGACTTGCTGGAGCAGCCAGGAAGGCATTTATAATAATTGGAGATATACCTAGCTCCTAGAACTGGAAGGGACCTTGAAAGGTTATTAAGTCCAGCCCCCTGCCTTCATGAGCAGGACCAAGTACTGATTTTTGCCCTAGATCCCTCAGTGACCCCGCCTCCTGATTGAACTCACAACCCTGGGTTTCATAGGCTAATGCTCAAGCCACTGAGCTATCTCTCCCCCTAGATTGAGACCAGGGAGGGTGCTTATGGAGGCAAATGCAGTACCAACAGACTCAGCATGTCACGAACAAAGTGAATGGATGTGACAAAGAGAAGACAATACAAAGAGAAGAAATATATGAAATGTTTTCATACAGGTGCCAGGAATGTAGGTGATTAGTGGAACTGGAAATCCTCGTTCATCAGAAGACATTTGATATAATTGGCATTGCTGAAAGCTGGTGGGACAATTGGAATGATGGGAACATTAAAATCAGTAGTTATAGCCTGTTCAGAAAGGAGAAAGTGGGCAAAAGTGGTGTCTGGGGTAGGCACTCTACATTAAAAACACCCATTATCTGTTTTAGAATTACTGATCACTTAGATCCACAGTGTCTTAAATGCATGTGGATTGATGTACTAGCTAACAAACCCCAGGAGTGGGTACTGGATGGGGGGTGTTACAGACCATCAAATCAAACCAGAGAACAGGATGACTTACTCCCTGAACACCTGTCTGTAATGTGGAAAGAAAGATGTGGTGTTATTTGGGACTTCACTTTGGGAGACATATGCTGGAGGTCTTATGCAGCCAGTAATAAAACATCATTAGAATTTCTAAAAATTGTAGATGATTTTTTTAAAATAGAAAAGGTATTGCATCCAGTACAAAATAATGGATAAAGAAGAATTAAAGGAGAGGAACATAATTAATGTCAGATAACATGGTTTTCTGTAAAATAGGTCCTGTCAAACAAACCTGATTTCATTCTTCCATGAGATTACAAAATTTGTTGATAAAGGTAACTGTGTAAGTGTAATAAATTTAGACTTTTGTAAGGCATTTGGCTTAATACTGCATGACCTTCTGATAAAAATAGCACTATGCAATATCAACAGAGGATATGTTAAATGGATTAAAAATGGCTAACTGATAGATCTCAAAGAATAGTAGTTAGTGGGAAATCATTTTCAAATGCAGATGTTTCTAGTGGAGTTCTGCAGGGATCAGTATGAGGCCTGACATTATTCGACATTTTCATCAGTGATCTGGAAGGAAATGTAAAATCATTGCTGATAAAATCTGTGAGTGATACAAAAACTAGCAGAGTGATAAACGAGGAGGGCAGGGCAGTCACACAGTGATTTGGTTTGCTTAGTAGGCTGGAGATATTCAAACAAAATGTGTTTTAATGCAACCAAATGCAAAATGATACACCTAGGCCCAGGGACTTCAGGGCATGTATCCTGCCAAGCTGTGATTCTGGAAAGGATATAGGGGTTGTCACGCCGTCTGGAGTGACTCACAACCGTGAATGCCTACCTCAGCATGGACTGTCAGAAATAGGGGAGATACCCCAAGCTGGTGGTACGTTCTGGAATTAGATTTCCCCAAGTTAGGAAGAAATGTGCACTCCTGGATCACTGTATCAGTCTTATCATAGAGTCACGCACTCCCCAGCCTGTCTTGCCACTCACACAAATTGAACTGGGTGATAAAAGGTGATTTCAACGTAAAATCACACCACAGCAGGTTTCTCCCAGTCTCAGGTGACCAGCCACTTACATCAGACCAGTTCGTATTCCAGATCTTACACCAAAGACAACACTGGCAGCCAAATCTACAGCAACCTAACTATAGATTATTAGCTGAGAAAAGGAAATAGGAGTTATTGAGAGGTTAAAGCTGGCAAAATATATGCAGAAGTGAATCACCGTTTGTAACTCCACCTTGTGGCAGTGATGTGATAAACTGCAAGTTTCCCAAAAGGCTTTCAAGGTATCCAGATTGTCTCTGGGGATCTCCACTTTGCATCTGGTACACTTCCTGTAAGAGTCCAAACAGTCAGAGATCCAGGATCTTTCTTTGAATCCATATTTATAGCTTCTTCGGACAGAAGACAAGCTGATAGTGTCTCTACCCATGTGGGCTTTTCCTGTGGTGATGACGACGAGTGAGGAATGCACTTAGCCTTTGCATAAAATTTGAAATTAGCATTTTCTGTTAAAGCCCTTAAGTCCTTCCTTAGCATTTCACAAGTTTTCTTTGTGGGTTATGTAGACACAGGGGTATACACAATGTAAATGTTTTCTATTACAATTATAACAAGATAAGTGAAAACAATGCAAGTAACATTCCATTAGTTTTCATAAAGTTTAAACAACTGAATACCCGCTTAGTCATTTAACACTGTGATCTGACCTGGGGTTCTGACCTGAGCTGGCATCTGGTTTGCCAGCCTCACAGGGGTTATAGCAGAGAAGCAACTGAACATGTGGTCCCAGTGCAATGCTGTAGGGCAAAAAGCGCACAGGAGATCTCTGGATGCATGAACGAGGGAGCAGGAGTAGGTGGGTGGTTTTACCTCTGTGAACAATGTTGATGAGCCCAATACTGGCAGACTGTGTCCAGTTCTAGTATCCACATTTTACAAAGAAGGTTGAAAAATTAGAGACGGTGCAGACAAAAGTGCTGGAGAAAATACTTCAGAGTAAGAGATATAAAGAACTCAATCTGCTTAGTGTATCACTGAGAAGTGAGTTAATTACAGTGTGTACAGACCTTCATAGGGAGAAAATACCCGGTACTAAAGGGTTCTTCACCTGAGCAGCGAAAGGCATTGCAAGAGCCAATGGCTGGACCCTGCAGCCAGACACGGTCAAGCTAGAAAGAAGGCACATGTATTTAACTGTTGGAACCACTGGAACAAATGACAGAGGGAAATAGTAGATTTCATGATGTCTTCACATCAAGACTGGATGCCTCTCTGCAACGTGTGCTTTAGTCAAACACAAGTTACTGGACTTCATGCAGGGGTAACTGAGTGAAACTGAACAGCCCTATATATACAGGAGTCTGACTAGATGACCTAATGGTTCCTTTTGGCTTTAAAATCTAGTACTATACACATTGCCTTCAGCTATTTCCCTCAGGGCTATGACTCAAGCTTCTGGTCTATCCCAATGAATACAGTTCGCCCAGGTGAATATTACATTTGGACACTCAATCCACAATTCATTCCTTCAAAGCTCTCTGTGAGGCCTCTGCCCTGCTTGTAACTGAAGAGGGTGAGTGCTCCTCCTGTGCGTGGAGCTGTGGTTTGCAGTGTGGAGGGAAGGATGGAGATTGGGACTAATCAGGGCTAGTCAGAATTAAACAGTGTGCTGTGATTGAGAGTGCAAGCTCACTGGAACAAAGGGTGTTGCCCTGTGGCCTAGGTATGGGCCCCTTCCCTTAACTATGCAAGGTCACAGGTTCAAATCCCTGATATGTCTATGTAGTGATACATTTATGGCTCACGCAATTTTCCTCTGATATACAGGAGGTCAGACTAGATGAGCAAATCGTTACTCCTGCTTTTAAAAATTGAGCTTCTGGTAATTATTGTGCCTTACAAAGTTTTTGCCTCTGAGGTGTGGCCTGAACAGCCTTGTCCAGGTGCTCGATGATGATGTTAGAGGATTCTGAATCTGTTTCCTTTCAACCCTGCTGTCTTTCCATGGTCTGATTCATGGATAAAGCACATGGTTGGTTTGTTTTTTCCTTCAGCTAAACCAGTTTGCTCCTTTGGCTAACAGCAAGCAAGGGGAGACCAGCAGCACCCATTCAGGATAGAAGAAGAGCGGGGAGGGGACAAAAGAAACAGAAGCGATAAAGGGGACAATTAAGCAGTTACTGTTCCTTATTCATCTCAATAGTTTGCAATACCCGATTTCTACCGCCAGGTAGCACTGTGTGAAGCTATAAAGCACCAGCTGGTCCAAGTCCACTTGATTGGTTCCAAAATGGTGGCTCCTAGCCAGGAAGAGTCCTGGTGGCTTGTCTTGGGTTGTTAGATCCAGAGAACACCAGGCAGGCATTCCCCTAAGGTAAGAGCGTAGCTGGGTCTCTTTGTGGTGGGCTGGCTAAGGCTTCTGCAGTGAGCATCCTGCAGCTGGTTTCAGCTTCCTCTGTTAGACTTCAGCAACAACGTTTGCTCTTAAAATACCCTTTGGGTTTACTACTCTTGGTCATCCAGGGGTGATTTTTCTCTGCCACAATTTCCATTATTCAATAACAGTCCTGGGCAGCAGTTCGTTAGGAGCTCATTTCAATGGTAGTTAGTTTGTGCAAGTGCTCGCTACTTCGAACAGGCCAGCAAGTTGTAATTCAAAACCCGAAGTGATTGGTGCACTGAAAATTGTAAATGCAGCAAAATAAGTCTGGATTCATTGGCCTGGAAATATCTGTGGTCAGCAGGCATTAACTAGGGGCAATCTCAAGTCTGCCTCTGTGGTTCAATCAAATCTGTTTTTGATGAGCTTTAAAGAAATGCATTTGAAACACTGTCTTTTCCCTAATATTTCCATTTTAAGGGTGTATGTGTGTGAGAGAGTAAAATTGCATATATAATGTTGATATCATTGTGATGCGATGCAGGGCTCTGTGATAAACTGGATTGATCGTGCACTTTTGACAGACACTGTAATACAAATAGAAATGTGGGTCTAAAGAAGGATCTTAAAAGTGGATTCCACATTGCCCAAGGAGTTGATGTTTCTTCCCCGGTTGTCACAGGGTCTGCTCCTTATTTAACTTCCTATATTCTTCAAAAGAATTATGCAAGCATGTTAATGAAGAAGCTGCTAAATATCTCTTTAGTATACAGTAATTGAGGCCAGTTCTGGATCTGGTGATTCTGCATAAGCTCAGTGAGTGGTCTGAAGAGATGGCGTAACCAACCCCCTCCAGGTACATTCCACTAGGTACTTTAGCTTCAGGGCAGTAATTTCCCCCTTTCATCTTTTAGTATGTTTTTGTATATTATCAGTACCTTCCTTTCATCTCATAATGAACAGTGCCCTCTCCTGAGCACTCATCACCTTGTAATTGTCACTTTCTTGTAGCTATATTCTGACTTGATTACTGCATTCACATTTTTATTGTAGTAGTGACCATTTTATTAAGCTGCTTCGATAAACCACTCATTATCAGTCATTTTCCTCTGTTTCCCCACATAATTTTTACCAGTATCTCGAATCATAACCACTGAAAGTATTTTAATATGCAATTCTTACTGTGTCTTTCATCTTCATTCACTCAACACTCCAAAAGAGCCCAATCTATTCCATTACATCATTGGAAATGGTTGGGTCTTTCTTCTGTTGGTCACGGTTTTCTCACTGTCACTTGTTTTACTGGCTCCTGGCCAGCACAGTCCCTGCACTGTAAAGATAGATAAGCAGCTGCCTCTTTAACCAACAGCAATGACTTTCCTTAGAAGATCTCGGAGATAATTTGTCCATTGTAGGTACACAAAAGACAAGCCATTCCTTCCTTTCTCCATAGAGACTGAATGTGTCATTTCCCTGCTGTACGTAGTCCTTAGTGATCCAGTGAGTAACACAACACATGAATGGCTAATGGGCATCCCATAAAAACCAGGAATGTATATGGAACCTTTACACTATCATGACTCTCTACTGATTGCTACCTGTTCTTGATGCTTAGTTTGGGAATCTAGATAATTAAAATGAAGAACTGAGGTCCAATCTTTGGGTGCAGCCAAGTGGGTACTGGGCCAGGGCCTGCGAAAGGGATGCAAAGGTGGCTACATTCTATCATTGTGTTCTTCCACTCCCTGTGGCTATTGGGGCCATGATGACCTTGAGGGATGAAATGTGTGTAAATATTTGCAGGATCAGGGCATATGTTTTCAAGGACATAACAAACAGGATTATATATGATGATAAAAGTGCGTCAGTTTTGTCCCATGAATAAAACAGTCTTGAGTGGGGTTTCTTAAAAATTAGCTTTGTCCTGAACTCAGTAAGCCATTGTTGTCTTATGAAATGTTACAAACCAAAAACATAATGGGGGGAAGGTTAGCCTAGTGGTTTGAGCATTGGCCTGCTAAACCCCAGGTTGTGAGCTCAATTCTTGAGGGAGCCATTTAGGGAACTGGGGTAAAAATCTGCCTGGGGCTTGGTCCTGCTTTGAGCAGGGGGTTGGACGAGATAGATGACCTCCTGAGGGTCCTTTCCAACCCTGCTATTCTAAGACCCCGTTCTGCAAACACTTACTCATGGGCTTGATTTCAGAATGTGGGTAGTCCAATTGACTTCAGCTATTGTGGGGTTTACCTATCAGGATTCAGAGAATAGATGGATACATTTTTCCTTAGCAAAATGAGCAGGAATTCTTGGCTGCAATTCAGTGCATTAGTTACTGGAACATTGGGTGTACTAACTTCTTATTTCTTCTGTTGCTCTTCATCTTTGGGCAATACACAAGTGTAATGAAAATAAATGGAAGAATATTAAAATTAAAGGTAGAGGTAGGGTAAATAGCTTTTTGACTTGTTTGAATCAAAACAGAGCGAGACCCTTTAAATATATGACCCAAAAAAGCTGGTGAAAAAATCATAGAAAGAGAGACAGAGATAAACAAGTGTCCAGAGTTCACAGTCATGCAGCATTTTAAAAGTGAATCTTTATGAGAAAAACATTGATTGAATTTAATACAGATGATTCAGTGGGCTTTACAGAAATGTAATAGGGTCCCATAGTAAATATTCTTACAAACTTGTGGGGCATGATAGATAAATCTTCCTATAACATGCATTTCAGGTATCAATTCAGTCATCTCCTGAAACAGTGCACATAGGAGATGAATAAGCAATTAGGAAAAAGAAGGGTGAACTACAAGTAGACAAAAGCAGCAGTAAAAGCTCTTTAAGGGCATGGCTACACTTACATTTTTGCAGCGCTGGTAGTTACAGCTGTGGTCGTACAGCTGTGTAGGGCCAGCGCTGCAGTGTGTCCACACTGACAGCGACCAGCGCTGCAGTGTGGCCACATCTGAGCATTTGCAGCGCTATTGGGAGTGGTGCATTGTGGGCACTATCCCAGCGTTCAAGTGGCTGCAACGTGCTTTTCAAAAGAGGGGGTGGGGTGGAGTGTGACAGGGAGCTTGCGGGAGACAGAGAGAGTGGATTTTTGAGCAGACACTGTGTGACAGCTCCCTGCCTTGCAAATTCTGGCCATTCCCCCACTCCTCTCTCAATCACTCTTAAATGTAAAAAGGCTTCAGACCAGATAAGCAGCTTCTCCGACGGACTCCCTGCCCCCCGCCGTGCTGTTTGTCTCCTCAAGCAAACAGCTGTGAACATTCCAAAGCCTCTGGCTCGCTCGCTGCAGCAAGAGCAGCTGTGCTTGTTTTTTTTAGATAAGTAGCTCCGGGGAGTACCTTCCGGTTTGTTGTATACAGGAATTGTGGGATACCTCCTAATACCCTGGAGGCCAATAACAGCGCTGGTGAGTGTCCACACCTGATGAGCAGCGCTGCATCAGCAGCGCTGGATTCGCTACACCCGTAGCGGACCAGGTGTACAGCCAGCGCTGCAGGAAGGGAGTTGCAGCGCTGGCTGAGCTCTGTAAGTGTAGACACCTGGTAAGTTGTAGCACTGTAACCCCTTCACCAGCGCTGCAACTTGCAAGTGTAGCCAAGCCCTTAGTTTGTGGGAGTTGGGGGAAAAAATCCATTTGTGTGGAGTGGCTCTGGCTCTGTCTGGCTCATTTTGTGCACAAGATAACTCTAAGCTCTTCTGACACATTTCTATGAACACAGGCTGCTTGGGGGAACAGGAAAACACTCCTCATCCTGTGGGATGCTTCTCTGGGCTGCATGTTTATGGGCACCGGTGCTAAATGCCAGGAATCATGGGGTGTAAGAGAATGCCTTGGCAAAGGGGAGAAACCATGTTTTTGGCCCTGACAGGACCATGTTCCACATGACTGTTAATAAAATCTATCCAAAACCAGGGAGACAATCCAAATCTGTGTGTGCTGCCACCTGCCGCTTTCTTCTGACCGTGCGGCTCATTTGTCTGCAGCAGACTCGCAGCAGTGCTGATTTCTGTCCCCATGGAAAGGTTTGCTACTACACAGTGGCAGGAAAAATGTTTACTTTAACGGGGTCAAGTCAGATGCTAACACTGTGCTTTTTAATCACCGTTATGTAAAAACAAACGGCATGCTTGAAAACGTTGCTTTATATGATTAGCCATGGACAGATTTTTGCCACAGTTCACAGGAAAACTCTTTGCATATTTCTAACTACAAAGAGGTACAGAACCTGATGGAACCTGGTTACAAGCTAATCTTAAAAAAAAGAATCCCTCCTGGATTAAGAGTCTGAAACAAAACTCACTGAAGACCTGAGTGTTTCACATGAATTTCAGTGGTTTGGAATCAGGCCCAGACTGTTAAGCAAGTGCATGGCCTGACTCAAACATTTATAGTGAGGATAAGCTAAACAAGGCTATCTTCATACATTTGAATATCTAGGCAGATATTTGGGGGGTTGTTCAAAACCAAGCCAGATATTCAGCTCATCTTCAGAAGTCTACCGGAATTCTAATATATTTAGTTTACAAATGTTCACACAACAATTGTTTGCTGTTCTTAAAGTTACTCAGTGCTCTGTTGTTGTCATGCCAAGCTATACAAGTGGTGCTGAAGTGTAACCCCCTAAGAGAAATGCTCCCTTTTTAGAATGCTTCCTACTTACACGAAAGTTGTCTGTTCTCAAACAAAATTTTACTGATTTATTTTTTTATCTGTTGAAATCATTAATAGTGACTTTGACTCAGCCTCTGGATGCCATGAATGAATGAAATTCAAAATGTTTAGCTTACAGCTCTATCAAAGGACTCTATAATAGTACATCTCTACCTTGCCATCTGTTTATAGCCCCCATCGTCAGAGAGTGCAGATGGATCTTGTGCTGCTTTTTGGAACGCACTAAACTCTGGCTTTGGACATTTGCTCAAGGTGTGGTGGGGTCCAGAGGCCTGGATTGTCCATAAGAGAATAACCCATTTGTCTCAAAGAGCTCAGTCTCAGGAAATGACTGGTGATCACAACTGACCTGAGGAGATACAGTGAGAGAGACAAGCTCTCAAAATACCATTTAGGGCTTTGTAGATAAGAACCAACTCTTTGAACTTCGCCCAGAAACAAATGGGCAGCTCAGATGAGAGACGTCCTCCCTTGCTCCCAGATGAATTCATGGCCACAATGAGCTAGGCGTTGTCACCTCCAGACTGTAATTCACGATGTCTGAAGTTGGATAGGAAAACAAGTGAAACACTCCAACTTGTTCAGAACACAGTTATAGAAGTTCAGGCTGCCATGAGCCCATCTTGCCTTTGCCTTTGTTCCCCTCCCTCCCCAACTCCCAGTTGGCTCTTGCTGCTAGTTCAATGCCTTGGTCCTGAACTTCAAAGCCATTAATGGGTCAAAGTCCAGCTACATTTGACATTGTATCTCTGCTTAGAAACTGCTATGCTAGTGGCATTTTTCTAGGGCCGTGCAGATCAGAAAGCACAGGAGAGCAGCGGATAAGGCATTCTCAGACTGTGGAATAAACTTCTGAGATGAATCCAGACTCTGATGACCCTTAGGTCATGTTGAAAGCCTTCTTCTGCACCATAACCAGAATGAGACAACTGCTACCTCTGACACCCTTCCCTCTTAAAAAAAAATAGCCTGCCCCTCAGCAGAGAATCCTGTAAAGAGAAAAGAGGTGAAGAGATGCCATGAAGTCTACTAGGGATCTCATTCTGCCAATGTAACTAATGTAGAAGAGTGCTCAGAGGCTACGTTGTTGCAGTACAAAACACTAAGGGCTTGTCCAAACTAGAGTAAGAAGTTGTTGTGTTTGCTAACACATTTTAAACCCGAGTGTGGACAGGGAGTGTTATATTTTAATTCACGTTAGTAGGACGAGGGGAACCCAAGAGAGTCTATGACATAACCAAGCTAATAGTGAATTAAAAATACAGTCAGTATAAAGGAACACTAAAATAGATTATAGTGAACAGACAAAACCACAGGAGTTAAGAATTTTGAAAACGTCTTAATGTATCTTGCATCTTTTTAAAAATGTTTTTCCATTGTATGAACATATTGTTTAAAATGATTCAGACAAGAAACTATTACAATAATGTTTTACAGCTGTTGACATTTTCCTCGGGGGAGACGAGAATGATGGTGCAGGCAATTTTCCATCATTTATTTTCCCTGTGAAATGCTTGCCCATCCCAGTGGTTACTGAATGCGGTTGAAATGCCAGTTCTATCATAATTCTCTTAAAATATAAGCTGTGAACTGGGAAAAAGCTATAAAATCACTTGTTCTATTTGCTGGTACTCTTTTTTTGGTGTGTTCTTCCTTGTATAAGAAAATTCCATGTCAAGATGACACAAATTTATCCATCCCCCCATTTCCTGTGTTCTTTGTAAAAAAAACCACGCTCTCTGGGCATGGGTAACTTTGCTATGGCTCGGTATTTCCATGTGGGTATACTGCAGTGAAGGACAGGTACAGATACAGATTCACATGTGTCAGGTGCTTACCATCACTGGAATCTCGGTTAGGTTCCTGAGATCTTTGTTACGGTGTTTCCTCAATCCACAGAGGTGCACTGTACTGCAGCCACAAAGTAGGACCCCATGTCCTCACACCATGGCAGTGTTTTATTTTGCAGAAGATTGTTTGTCACTTGACATGAAATGGCTTCATCAGGCCATTGTGGTGAAGTTCACCCCAGTATAGCAGGCCCATTTGAGGCTCTATGAAGCACAATATCCCCATGCAGGGCCTTAGAATGAAATTCACCACAGCACTCGGGTAACCAGACAGCAAATGTGAAAAATCGGGACAGGGAGCAGGGGGTAATCGGAGCCTATATACGAAACAGGCCCAAAAATCAGGATTGTCCCTATAAAATTGGGACATTTGATCACGGTACACGGCACAGAGGGCTGGCACAAGGTCTAAGTGCTACTTAAATTCCACTTAACACCTGCCTTGTGCTGGCCGTCTGCAGCAGGGTGCCTTTCACCTTCAGGGATTAAAGTTATATACTAAGGCTAGAGATGAGTCTGATGCAAAACTTTGATTTGAGTAATGACACAGTGCTTAGTGTTCTTCTGTAGATCTCAAAGCATTTCAAATAATTATTCCCATTATACAGACGTAGAAAGAGAGAGGCCGAGAGGTTAAATGAGTTGCCCCAGATTGCACAGGTCAGCAGTAAATCCAGAATGGAACCCTGAGTTCCCATCTTGTGTCACATTCATCCAATCAGACTCTATACCTAGAAACTTTAGGACTCTTTGAGATCCAGACCTGGATCTAGATCTGAGTTTGCAAATTGCCCCTCTTTGTAAAATGGGCCAGACCAAAACCAGGAATCTAAACCACCTTGAACTCTGCAAGGTTTGAAATCTGGATTTATTTGTTTTGCTTGAAACAGCTCTGTTTCACATCAGGTGGTCCTGAAAACACAGCATTATTTAACTCCATTGTTCCTGCTACATTTGTGTATATGCTGTGCTAAAGTAAAGGAGAAAACATGTTTTTATGCTTGTCATCAAATAATAATAATAATAAACGTTTTTGGATAGAAGCTCTGAAAATTATAATTGCTGATAATTTACTGAATTAAAAATCCTGATAAATATTTTATGAATATAAATGTTTTCTATCTGAGGATAAATCACTGTTAGAAAATACTAAGTTATGATTGGAAAAAGTTTTAACTAGCACATCTATAGAAATGATATTTCATACTGCAAACTGGAGTACTCATTATTTAGTTCTTTTTATTACTGATTGTCAAGATAAGATTTATTTTTATACGTAAGTAGAACTTAGCAAGCTGTATTTTTTATGTTAGTGTAATTCCATTTTTGGCGATAGACTTACTCCAAATGTGTACTAGTGCAAGTTGGTTTGATGACTGTTTTAAAATATTTTAATTTTATATGACATTTAAAAGCATAAAAACACAAATTGTTTTTTTTAAATAATTAATTTAGGCTTTAGATGTTGGTACCATCCCTACGCAGCAATCCATCTCCATCTTGCTTAAAAAGGAATAGCAAGGAAAATTAACCCAACTCTAAAGGTAATATATAGCACATTTGTTCTACTCTTAATAAATCAAAAAGCAGCGTTAAGGTTCTCGTTCTGCGTTTGTAAAGTGGGGTACTTGTCCATGACTGAGGATCCCAGGCACTACCGCAGTAGAAATTAATAATAATCATCATCATAATAGTATTACGGGAAATTAAAATTGCCAGCTCTTACACACAAGGAATATTTCCTTTTCAAGACTTGAGTGTACTCAAGATGAACACAGCATTTTTTGTTTTGGCAACAAAAGATGTTTTTGGATTCTTTCTTTTACTTTATTATCCCTTTTTCAAAGGAGATGTAGATCATGTCTTTCAACAAGACATTATCTTTGGAAGGTGGACAGGATATATTTCAACTTGCATGGCTAATAAGACCAGTACACTAACAATGGAAAATCTGATTGAGGGTAACCTGAAGGCGAGCAACAAAAATGGGTGCCAGATAAGGAGGTCTGAGACTGCAGGCTATGGCAGATCTTTGCATATATACTGGGAGCAGGGAATAGTCTACTTGCTATCCTCCAATACTGCTTAAAAGCATCCTGTGTTCTGTAAGCTAGTACCTTGAAGTCAATGGAACTACTTGTATTCATGAAGTTAAGCACCTGCAAAAGTGTTTTCAGGATCAGCGCCTTTGTCTATTAGAATTATAGGATGTGAAGAGGCAGAACACTAGGAAATGTACTGCATAGCAGAGATCAATGCTGCCTGGTCAGAAGAATGCTTTGCATCCCCAGGTAGTTTGTCTCTGGCCACGTCTACACTACGCGCGAAAATCGATTTTAGATACGCAATTTCAGCTACGAGAATAGCGTAGCTGAAATCGAATATCTAAAATCGATTTACTTACCTATCTTCACCGCACGGTCTGTCTCCAATATTCATTATTACATCACATGCAGGCCAGGAATCATCCTTTCAGTTTATGTTCATGCAGAATAGTCAGTAGGAGGAAAAAAATCTCTCCATCATATTTTGTCATTGTTTTTTTTATTGCAATTTATTTTTTGATTCTTACCAAGAGTAAGCCCAATCTTCAGTACCATGGGATTCTATTTTATTCTATTACTGCAAAGCAAGGTCATGATTATGTTCTTGTTGACCTCTGGTAAAGGCTGTGGGTTTACTAAGGGTTTGTTTTGTAAAATGAGTAACCACGGCCTGGGTTGTTAAAGGAATCGGTAATGGCTGCCTGTATGCATCAACTTTTCATGGCATTTTGTTAGTTTTAATTTTATTGAAAGCAAGCAGTCTAAAGTGAATTGAGTTCAAAGAGGAACACAATTCAGCAAATGTTTTGGGCTGGCATCTAGGTAACGTTGGGCAAGGTATCACTGGTTTCAAGCGAAAACATTTCGCAACCACTTCTACTATTTTTGCCCATTTTTAAATAACTCAGAAAACAGAGATTTTCAAAAACTGGAGGCCACTTTTTGTAGAAGAGTATACACATTCACCCTCATTTGTGTCTAAAATATCAGGTGACTAAACACGCAAACGGGTATTTGAGTGTACAGTTAAACAGAGTAATACTTTAAAGTATTTAGCACCTTTTTCAAGAATCAAGCAACTATAGAATATCCCAAAGGGAACTCTGTATATCGATTGATCGATCGTAATCACTTAATCCTCCTTCTCACCAGCACTGAAATGCCACAGCCTCTGCGGAAGGATACATCAGCTGGTTTGCATTACCTAGCAACATCCCATGCCGGTGTAGATCAGGGAGTGAAGCATTCCGTACACATTTGAAACAACATGATGAGTTTAGGTGCCTAAAATATAATTACTTGGCTTTAAATTTGCTAAGATGTCCAAATTAGTACTCTTACCCTTTGGAAATCAATTGTATTCTTAATGCCTGGAAAGTACCAAGAAGTCAGTATAATTTTCTCTTGCAGCACGGTAAATACTTTACACGCACCAAAAAAACCCAACCCCCCCCAAAGGGTTTAACAAAACTTTCATTTTCTAATTTTATTGCAGAAATATTCCTATTTCTCTTGTAAAAGGAACACAAAAAACCGAAAACTTAAAAATTTACCAAAAAGTGATTTTTCTCATTTGTTAAGAAACTGAACTTTTTTGTCTTTTGGTTTCTTGTTGGGAAAAAAAGAGACTTTTTGAATAAACCCAAAAATGTGCATTAAAACATGTTTATATATAAAAAGGCCACTTTTCACTGGAAAAGGTTAAGATGGAAATGTTTTCACTGGCTCAAGAGAAAAGGGATACCTGGTGGATCAGCCAAAGGCCGTTTTGTGCTTGTACTTATCCAGACTCCAGGTGTGAATGCAGGTGATGGTCTTCGCGTCAGTTTTTTGGTGGGTGTGGTGTGCCTTTTTTTTTTGGAATGCTTAGCTCATAATGTTGTAGTTGCCTTAGAATGAAGTAAAGGAAGGTTAAGACAACTCTGTTAGATTTGTATTCCTCAACCTCATTTTAACTGTGATTGGCTAATAAATGCCAACTGTATTCTCATTCACAAATGTCAGTCTTTGTCTTGATGGCAGGTGATTAGACTATGGAACACTTTTTATTTATTTGAAGTTTAAGAAGAGATTAAAGGCTCGATTCATTAATCTTATTCTCTCTCATGTAAACTTGATGACTTTTGTTCATAGAGTTACCCAAAGTCAGTGGACAAAAACCACAAGAGATGTAATACAAGTCTTGATTTCAGTAAGGCATTGGATCAGTGCTCTTCACTATTTTTGAAGTGGGGGCCACTTTGGAAAAAAACATTTAGTGTGCGAGCCACATGGGGTGGGGCTGAGGGGTTCAGAGGGTGGAAGGTGGCCCAGGGTAGGGCAGAAGGTGGTGTGCAGAGATGAGGGCTCTGGTTGGCGTGGAGAGCTCTCAGGTGGAGCTGGGAATGAGGGGTTTGGGGTGCAGGAAGGGGCTTAGGCTGGGGAAGAGGGTTGGGATGCAGGGGGGTGAGGGCTGTGGGTGGGTGTTCTGGGGTGGGGCTGGGGATGAGGAGTTTGGGGTGCAGGCAGGCTGCCCCCAGGCTGGGGCCAGAGGACTCTCCCCCACTCCCAGCCCTCTCCCTGCTGGCAGCAGCTAGCTTCGGAAAAGGGGCTCCCTTTCCCGCCTGCCAGCAGGCAGCACAGAACTCCAGAGGAGGGCGTTTCTCTCCCCCCTGCTGGCAGCAGGGAGCTCTGGGGCTGGGGGAGAGGCCCAGAGCAGCTGTGCAAGCCCCAACTTGCTCCCCTCCCCCATTCCCGCCCACCCCCTACATCCTTCCTCTCCAGGTCCCTGCTGGTGGCCCTTTAGAGCTTTATAGCCTGCTGCATGGCCACGCAGTTTAGCGGAAGCTTAGGGAACTGCACTGAGGGTAGATGGGAGCAGCCACTGGCTCGCGGGCCTTGCAAAGAAGAACAGTGCGTTAGGTACAGCTGTCTCATGACATCTTACTAGGAAAGTTAAGTGTGAATTCTAAGTGGAACCTTGTAGACCAAAAACTCTCTGAAGGATCAAGGTGAAGTGTAGTGAACATTCTGTTTAGTGGTGTTGCAGCAGTTGGTGCTCCTGGAAGCAGTATTAGGTTTCATGTTAACACTCTTGTTTTTAATAATCTGTAAGAGAAGCTTATCAGCATGTTGTCTGAAAACACCAAGACAGTTGGATAAATCATTATTTTAATTAACTTTGTAATTATTAAAATTTGTCTAGGGCTTGATCCAGAGGCCATCGACGTTAATGGGAGTCTTTCCGCTGACTTCAATAAACTTTCAGATCCATGGTGGAAAAATTCACCTCTCTGCTTGCTAATTGTCTGTAAATAGTTACTGGTTCTCTTCAATGTATTGTTTTGAAATTGTTTGCCGATGAATAATTCCCAGCGGTTAGATTGTGCTTTAATTCATTAGTATTCAGTATTTTAAATTGGCTACTTTTATTTGGCCATGTTGCTAGGCCACTTGTTTCTGTTCATTCACTAGATGAGCACAAGTCTTAGATGCAGGGTAGTTGTTGCTGTATTGGTCCCAGGGTTTGAGATGCACGAGGTGGGTGAGGTTATATCTTTTATTGGACCAACTTCTGTGGGTAAGAGAGACAAGCTTTCAGGCCACACAGAGCTCTTCTTCAGATCTGGAAAAGGAATTCTCAGCCTCACAGCAACATGCAAGGTGGAACAGATTGTTTCACGTAAGTAGTTAGCATATTGTAGGGGACCATTCAAGGAAGAGTGGCCCATTGACACCTCTGCAGTCATGGGACAAAAAAGTGGGGGCTAAGTGGGTTACAGATTGTTGTAATGAGCCATAAATCCAGTGTGTCTGTTCAGTCCATGATTTTTGGAGTCTAGCAGTCATTAATTTAAGCTCCCAGGTGCGTCTTTTAAAAGCGTTGTGCACATTTCCTTTGAGGATGTGGGCTGATAGGTCAGATCTGGAGTGATCACTTTATGAAAAGTGTTCACCAACAGGGGATGTGATGTTTTTGTCCTTTATCGTTTTCCTGTGTGAGTTCATTTGAGAGAATGTAGGAATAGTCTGGTTTCACCCATGTAATTGTTGTTGAGGCATTTAGTGCACTGGATGAGGTATGCCACATGTTGTGATAGGGATGCATAGGATCCATGGATTTCGGAAGGTGTATTGTGGGGGGTATTTATCATTGTAGCAGTGGAGATATGGGTGCAGGTTTTGCATCTCTTGTTCTGGCAGGGTCTGGTGCTGCTTTGAGTTGGTGGGGAGCTTGCTTCTGATGAAGTGCTTGGAGAGGTTGGGGGGTTGTCTGAAGGCCAGAAAAGGGGTTCCGGAAAGATTTATTTCAGAATGGGGTCCTCACCGAGTATGGGTTGTAGTTTTTTGATATCCCATATGGGCTTCAATGTGGGCTGGTAAGTGACAACTAGGGGTGTGCTGTCGGAGGGGGTTTTATTTCTGTATTGAAACAGGTTCTGTTGGGGTATTTTAGTGACTTGTTCCATGATAAAATCTACTTGTCTGGTGAAGTATCCTTGTTTGGTGAAGGCAGTTTTAAGTGTATTAAGGTGTATATCCCAGACTTTCTCCTTGGAGCATCTTAGACTCAAGTTTCTGGTTGAACACGAACATTTATAAATCCAAAATTGTCTTATTGCCAACATTCCTCAGTATTGGCTTCTTTTGCCGTTATTCCTGAATATTCCTTAGGAAACAACTTTGAATGCTTTTATAGCAAAGATTACTTATTGCTTACATGTAGCAACAGGAGCTGGATTGCATAGGGAATATCACAGTGCTCTATGCCAGCTGAATGCAGAGCCAACCGCCATGTCTAGTTTAGGGCCTTTTTTCAATTATGAAAGAATTGAAATATTTATTGACATACTCATCTGCATAATTTAAACATTATTTTGATATCAAACCACATTCTGTCGCTTTCTTTGATGTTAAGTGGCATGTTGAGTGAGCAGGCGAGGCTGGGGAACTGAGTCCTACTCTGTTGTAGTAAAGATGTTGTGGATAGCTCAATCAAATCATTTTGAAGACTGCAAGTCTTCCATTATTTATGCTACATTAGAAATGTGACAGCACACATATGGATCAGGGAGGAAAGTATTCAGAAGACAGAGATGATCAGGATAGCTTGTTTGTATCCATTTAATGCAGAGGCACCAATCTTTGTGCCACTGAGGTCATTGGGGGCTTTGCCATTGAGTGCAGTTCGAGTAAGAAAAGGCAATATGATTGTGAATAATAGTCTAGTAGACACAGAAAGATTTGTTTTTGAACCAGTTGACTTTCTTTGCAATCCTCAGAGGACAGCAATCTCAAATCATATTACACAGCTAAAGACAAATTTATGCCAGTTGGTACCAGCAAAACTTCAAGTGACCAGGACCAAGAAGGCATATAGGTTATTCTCCATCATACAGAAACTCCATATGTTAATATTAATTTTTCTCTATAAAATGTATGTGAGGAGCCTCTTAGTTAGTTTGAACACCAGAAAAGTAGCCACTGCCCAAAGAAGATAGGCAAGAACAGCAGCTTGCGGAGTTGTTTGAAATATTTCCCAGAAGCACAATAGTGCTGAACTGACAGTAACAAAGATTTGGACAGCTCTTACAAGGCAGGGTAAGGGTGACAGGAATTTGAAAAGCAGTGTGCGGCAACCAAATAAGAGGTAAGAGATGAGAGCTGTATCATTTGTACAAGGACCATAAAAAAGAGAGAGAGAGATTCACATCATCCAAGGTCTATTTTTTTAACAAGAGGAAAAATAAACCTGTAAACATTTTAGTTCATTATGTATTTTCCACTAACTGACAAATTGGTGTACTTCACAGTTCAGTGCGCATGTGGAATTGGGCCCCTGCCATAGTCTCCATGGAGCCATTCGCAACATGTGACTCCGGTTTGTGCATGTGCTTCACTGACCACGATAAACCAGGGGAAGTAGATGGAGGCACGGGGGCAGCCCACAGTGCAGTAGTCACAGTGCAGAAAGTTAAGTGTGTAAGTCAGTCTTTGCAGGATCAGATCTTTCAGTTAAACACTTGATTTTACTCCCAGAGAAGTCATGAGGAACATTGACATAGGAGCAAGATCCAGCCCCCAACAGCCTGTAATGTTTGGAAGATGCAAACGTGATCGTTTTGCTGCATGGCGCTGATGCAGAGACCACTGGAGCTAATGGAAAGACTGCCAGTGACTCCCATGGGCTTTGGATAAGCCTCTGTGAAAAAAGGTGTTTTGCAGCTCTTATCCCCATGACAGTAAACACTAAGGCCTTGGTTGCCATTAGAGTACTTACAGTTTTACCTGCAGCCTATTAAACCCAAGGATGATGGTTGCCTTTAGGGAGGCCCAGTCCTGCCTTGAGGAAGACCTAAAGGAAGCACCAGGAGCAGCGCACTCACTGCTACATCCCCTTCCAGCTCTTTCCTTCCTGGCCCTGGCCCTGCTCTGCAGGTGGGCTGCATAGTCCTGCCTGGCCACTTTGGGCACAGGGCATGTTAAGGAGGGATAAGAGGGAGCAATCTTAGTGTCCCCACCCCCCCCAGGCTTGCCCCACATGCAGATCTACTGTGCGGCTACGGCTTATGGCCAGGCACCCTCAGGCACTAAACAGTGCTAACAAAAGACCAAATGAGGAAATGAACAGGCAGGTTTAATGATAACGGACTCCTTTGCTCAGTCCCGCTCCTCGGCACGTCCATGGGAGACTGGCTGTGTTCAGATGCTACCGTGATTAGCGCAGACACTGATTTTTAAAGGTAGTTAGATGTCGCCCTGCCTCGGAGCTGAACCCAGGCTGAAAGTCCATGGGACTTTGACTTCTAAGTGCCTAAGTCATTTTTTTTAAAATGAGCCTTGTGCTCCTAAGGCATTTAGGTGCCACAGTAATGAGCAGAGCGATGCCTTTGGAAATCTGAGCCTGCATGCTTAGATAGCATTGACGTTGACTTAAATAGCTTTGATGCTGTATTTTGGGAGCAGGGTCGGCATTTACCTGCTTTCCTTTCTTGTGAATGGCAGTGTATCAGGAAAGGTACACAGGCAATCGCATGTTAGGATCAAATTTGTTCACCGTGTTAAATTGTTCAGTGGGGCCAGAAAATCAATAATGCCTTTTAATATAGAAAACCCTGGACAAGTTGCAGCAGGTGGAAGTCCATAGAAAGGCTATTGCTTCAGAGACAACGCGGCTGTATGAAACAATCTGTTTGTCTTAAGATCCTTGGCTGACAAAAGGAATTTATTATTATACCGACTCGAGCTAGAGCTATCAATGTTTAAAGCTACTCATATATTCAGTGTAGTGATAACCGTGTCAGTCCCAACTCCCAGGATATTAGAGAGTCAAGGTGGGTGAGTATCTTTTATTGCACCAGCTTCTGTTGGTGAGAGAGACAAGCTGCAACAGAGGTTGGTGCAATAAAAGATACAACTTTACTCACCTTCTCTCTCTGTAGCTACTTAATGCCATACAGATACATTGCCTTGGTTGTGCCTTACAATAAAAGTGGGACACACTTGAAGCCGGGGCTCTAACCCCCCTGGTACCTTGAGGGGCTTCAGATCAGGATTCAGATTTCTCAGACTGGACTCTTTGCTCTAAGGGGAAACCAGAATGGAAACGCTGGGTCTGAAAGCCCCTCCACCTTTGGAGTCCACATAGTTCAGATCTTGATTTCAGTCTGATCTGCTCCCATTGAGCTTATCTGTACTTAAAGTTAGAACTCTGGAGAAGGGGAATTCCATTTCATGGAGGATTTTGATAATTCAGAATTCAGTTCTGATTGTATTTTTATACACACAAACACATCGAAATACAGCTAGAGATGGTCAAAATTTTCTAACTGAAAATGTGTGTGTATGAAGGGAAAGTTTGACACACAATGGCTTTTTTTGTGTATACAGAAATTTCCACAGGGAATTTCCATTTTCAGTTGAACTACTTTACTTTTTAATGAAAACTTGAAAAATTTCAAAGAACATTTTCAGCAAAAATGAAAACATTCTTCTCAATTTTTACTGATGCAAAATATTCCTGACCACCTCTAATTATAATTATCTGAGCGTCCATATAATTAGTGAATTGGGATTAAGCTGTATTAGAGCAAAGTTTCTTAAATCACCTTAGAGCCTTTTCCTCCTAAACACAGGCCAACATTGTTAGGCCTCCCATGATGCATATCTGCGTGTGGAGTTGAAACCTATCGGTGCAGAAGAATGGTGCATTTGGGAAGTCTAATTTAATCATGTAGACAGGGCAGGCTGCTACTTTTTCATTCTGGTTTATTTCCATTTTGGGCTCAGTGAGCAAGAAACCATCTGGTGAGTATTTAGTATTCAGAACTGCACAGTCAATACTGGGTATGGTTTTGCCAAGTTGTACACAGTGACTTCCCACTGTTGTAACTTGCGGGGGAGGGGACGACAAGAGCCCGAGTTGGCACAGTGCAGGTGCTTGGGGTGGCCAATACCAAGGGGCAGCCCTCCGGCCTCTATAGGGGCAGCACGTCTTGGTCTTTGGTGACAATTCGGCGGCGGGTCCCTCAGTCCCTCTTGGAGCGAAGGACCTGCTGCCGAATTGCCGCTGAAGAGTGAAGAGGTGCGATCGCACGGCTGCCACTTTTTAAAAAATTATTATTATTTTATTATTTATTATTATTATATTTCTTTTTTTTTTGCCGCTTGCAGCGGCAGAAAACCTGGAGCCGGCCCTGGGCAGAGTGCTAGTTAGAGAGAGTGGGTAGGTAAGGTGATATCTTTTATTGGACCAACTTCTGTGTTAGTGAGAGAGACAAGCTTTCATGCTTACGCTAAGCCCTTCTTTAGCTCTGGGAAACTAACTCAGAATGTCACTATGTTAACTCTTTATGCTAAACAGTCTCTGTTCAAACCTTGTATTTAGCAGTGACACTTTGAGTTAGTTTCCCAGACCTGAAGAAGAGCTCTATGTGGCTTGAAACACCTCTCTCTCCCTCTCTCTCTCTCCCCAAATGAAGCTGGTTCCATAAAAGAGATTCCCTCACTCACCCTTGTCTCTGTAATATCCTAGGAACAACATTGGAGGCTGCTACGTACTCATTATTACAGGGGTGTGAGATGTTTCCAATTTTAATTGGAAAAAGGGATGACATTTTGAGGACATTTCTGATTTTTTTTAGGGATTTTTTTTGGGTTTTTTTTTCCAAAACATTTTGAATTTCAAAATGATGTAAAGTCTGAATTAGATTTAAAATAAATTCTTATTTTTCAAAAAATATAATTTTCCCCTTTGTTTTTTCAGTCAGCTTGACTCTATTGCAGGCAAACAGAGCTGCTCTGAGGAGGTTTAGTGGTGGATGCTCATGATTCTGTATGGCCAGGGCCCAAAACTTGGTCAGATGTAGCAGCTTTCACTGGGCGGGCTGATGAGTAGGTGATGCACCTCAGAGGTAATTACTACTAGAGAATGAGAATTAGTAGTATGGGGGACAAGAGAATGGTCAAGATTAAGGCCAGCAGAGGCATTCATTTTAGACCTTCGCTGCAAGTTGAATGGGCAGAATGGCTCTCAGTAGTTTGCTGGCGTTTATCCTCATGCATCTCAGTCAGACGAGCCTAAAATTTAATCTGTGGTTTATAATGTCCCCAGAAACCCTTTGGTGACATAGGATTTGCAACCATAATCAAAGCAACTGGAGAAAACAGACTTAAAAGCAGTGCAATGACTGGCTGAATGCGATGTAGCAGGATTCTATTGTGTTAAGGATTTCCACCCCAAGGAGGCATTTGAAATAACTTGCTGTCACTCTGCTTGGGTTGCAGCTAGTATTGCTGACAGAAAACAGTCTGGAAGGGGAAAGTGTCATCTCTATTTATATTACTTAAAAGGGGGATGGGGAGCATAAAGTGTTTGTGAATTTGTTCTTGAGCTGTCAGAAACGTTGGCTTCCTTTCATGCTTATACATTATGGTGCAGCAGTAGCTTCACCATAGTCAAGGCTGTGCTATAGAGTGGAGTTTTAACAGCAGCTTTACACCTTTGGCAAAAATCCCCACACAGAATATAAACTTTGAGCACTATTTTGTGAAAAATGAAATAGTCATTAACAAATCACTCCTTTTTTTATTGGACTGTCTCACTTTTCTTAGTACTCCTTTTGCAAGAAATCTAAAACCTAGCACGGCCAGAGGACAGCTCCAGAGTGTTTGGCTCTGAGATCTTGTGAGTGGGGGTGGGTCTTAGAAGCCGGACTCCCCTCTGAGCCAGAATGTCTGTCTTTACTGTACTGCAGTTTTATAGCCCTGCAAGTTCAAGTCAATTGACCAAAGCCAGCTGCAGGCATGCTACAGGTCTTTTATTGAAGTGAAGTATTGCTCCTCATATGCCAATCCTACAATATCACTTACACATCACTAGTGTTTGTCTGTAGAGCATAACACAAAACTGTCATTGTTACCTCACGTGCTCTGATCTTCATGATATCAACAGATGAGCATATCTGACCATTATACAGCCCATGCATTGGGTAAGTTATTTTGCCTGAACACTGCTGAGGTCCCTGTGAAGGATGCTGGCAGGACATCGAAGCTAGATAAATTCAGACCGGAAATAAGGCATACGTGTTTAACAATGAGGATAATTAACCTTTGGAAAAATGTACCAAGGATTATGGTGGACTCGCCATGTAAGATCTGCTTTAGGTGTTATTTTGTAGAAGTTCCCAGGCCTGTGTTACACAGGAGGTCAGACTAAATAATCACAGTGGTCGCTTCCGGCCTTAGAATCTATGAAAGGTTTTTGCGTTAGAATGAGAGTTTGATGAAGCTGGGGAATCTGTTGCTTTAGGGCCTCTGTTTGGAGATGGACGCAAAAGCCTCATGGAGAGTTGGAGCGTTATCGACAGTGTGGTGGGCAATATGGAGGTGAAATAGAATGCACAAATCTTTGCTCCGTGCATTTAACATTTGGAGTGGGTAGGATGGATGCTTTAGTTGTCACTAAATGTAGTTCTAAGATAGAATGAAGCTCTTCATCTTCTCCGTTTTGTTTGCATTCATCTGCAAATCAGTCTCCTGCTTATTTTAGTGCTTATTGATAGTTGTGGGCTGCATACTCTGCCTGATCCAACACTATTAATGTCACTGAGTCTTTCTGTTGAGTCCAGTGGGCTTTGGATCTGGCCCTATTTGGATACATATGGCTGGCTGCTGTTGCCAAACTTAAGGGCCATAGAAGGTACTAAAAAAAAGCTTATTGCCAGTGACTAATTTTGGCTAAAAGAATGAGATACGTTTTGCCTTTAAATGCTTAGCAGGCTTATGCAGATTCTTCGTGTAATGAGTGGCTCCATAATGAAAGTTAATGGCTAATTGCACTCTGTTAATTACATTGAAAATGTTATAAGCCAAGCCAGTGAAAAAAGGGCCTGGTAAATCACATAAACAGTAATACATGACCTTAATTTGTCTGAGCATCACGATGGGAAGGTAATAGTGTTCACCATTTATTTGTATTGATTTGCTGATCACTCATTGGTATCTGTTGAAATAAATCATAAAGTTTCTGATCGTTACTCTGGATATTTCTTCTTAAAATAAATGTTTACATTATTACTATGCTATTTTTGTACAGGGTTGGGCAGTGAGAGCACATGAAAGTGTCATGTAAAATTATGCATGGGAAGTTTGCACATAAATACACCTCTACCCTTGATATAACACTGTCCTTGGGAGCCAAAAAATCTTACTGCTTTATAGATGAAACCGCATTATATTGAACTTGTTTTGATCTGCTGAAACATGCAGCTCCCCCCCCTCCCGGAGCACTGCTTTACTGCGTTATATCCAAATTTGTCTTATATCGGGTGGAGTTATATCGAGATAGCGGTGTACTATGAACATAAAACAGGATTTGTGTAACTCCTTTGTCCTGCATGTAAAGAATGGACCTGTACAGTATGGGTCCGAGTAACAGCACTACCTGGGGATTCAGGAAAAGAAAGAAGGCATCAAACTCTCCTTTGACCTATTTATAGGGTCCATTGCTGAGATTCCCTCCAAGCAGAAACCTTTTTCCTCTCAGCTCACCCAGTTGTCTGGAAGAACACGTTACCCAGTTGTCTGGAATCCAAAAGCTTGGTTCCAATCCAGACTCATCGCTGCGGTTTCTTTACTGACATTTCATAATGCTACGTCTCAGGGGATGAGGCTCAGGTGTAGGGAGTGGGCTAGTGTACACCACAACTCCAATTTACAGAATTATAAATCTGATTCTATGCATATTCTAAACCAGACTAACACATGCACATTACACTTGACCAGAGCCAGAGGCCCGAGAAGCGATTCTACATGCTATTACACACTTTGGTTGATTGATTGGCTTACTAATTTTGGGACCCAATCCCTGTGTAGATCATGAGCTATGAAGCATACTAGTAAGCGAAGCTGCAGCTTCATGCTTTTCACACATTACTCTCCTTACTATGTATCTTCTAGCTACATATTATTTACAGGGTCACTTGTGAATTCATGTTTTGTCCATTATCAACCTCTGTTTCCTTACGTTGTTCATGCAAGGCCTGCACCCATCACATGTATTGACTAGAATATGGAATTTTTATTGACTTACAGTAAATAAATATATGCCATTTTGCTTATACCTTCAGCTGGTGCAGCTATTACCCACACCTCCTTGGGTGTGGTGCTCTGTCCCATCTAGTGGCACTGAGACCACTTAGAGACAGATTAATGAGTTTGTTCTACTGCCTGAGCTAACAGCCATATCTGGCTTTTGGCTCATGCACTAAACTTTAGAGGTCCCAGGTTCGATCCTGCCTGCCAATGACCGGGGGCTGTCGGTGTTACAGAGCCACAGTGAAATATAGTACATCTATATCCTTCAACTTTAGCTCCCAGGAATGGAAGGTGGCTTAAAGCAGTCAAGAAATGCACAAATCTTCCTTCCTCTACCCCGACCCAGCACGTTAATACCCATAGCTAAAAATGTATTCTCAGAAAAGTCAGTTGAGTTTGTGGATATCAGTTGACTTTAAAGGTAATAACTTAAAGGATCATTGTCAGCTTAAAAAATCATACCTTATGAACAAATATATTTTTCTGCCCATGTTAGTAATAATGCAGGGGAATGTTCATTTGTTTAAAATAATGGTTTTCATTGCCGTTTTCTTTTAAAAAAGACACAATGCTGTTGACTTTTAGGTTTCATAAGTATATCTCTTTAAAAAGAGGCCAAATTTGAGTTGGTGCTGTCTGTCTGAACAGCATGCATTAAACCAGGGGTTCTCAAACTGGAGGTCGGGACCCCTCAGGGGGTCACGAGGTTATTACACGTGGGGTTGTGAGCTGTCAGCCTCCACCCCAAACCTCGTTTTGCCTTCTGCATTTATAATAGTGTTAAATATATAAAAAAGTGTTTCTAATTTACTCTCAGAGGCTTACTACGTGAAAAGGGTCACCAGTACAAAAGTTTGAAAACCACTGCATTAAACAAAGCAAGCGACTGTTTAAAAGAAGGTAAAAGTAAAAGCAATTTGAGTCATATTCACTATAATCCTCCTGATGGTGTTAGTGGACATGGAAGACCTGGATGATACAAGACAGAACTATACCTGGTCTGAGCGATTAGCATAACGTACGTTTGAACTAAAGAGACTTTTCTTAGTCTTCCGGAACACTGTGTATAGTATGGGCTAATTTCTCTTGGTTCTGATAAGACTTTTCATTTTAATAGTGGTTTTCTTCCAGTACTACTGGTTTCCATGAGAATGCAGTGGATTGAGTTCCATCGAATAAGTATTTAAATACAAAGTCAAATATTCAACCCTATAAAGATGTGTATACCCTGCTCTCCATTCTGTATGATGGATGGACGCAAATAGAAAGGCCTCTGGATCCACACAGAAGTGGGCCAGAGAAAAGGCAACTTGCTCACCTTTCTCAGCCATTTGTGGGCGCTACTCCATATTGACACCACCTTGTCGGGTGCTTCAGACTCTGGGAGTTTGGGGCAGGAGGCAGTTGGGGAGCAGCCGCTCCATAGAGCCCACTTACTTCTGATGACACTGGCAGGAATGTGGAGGGGGCCAGTTCTGCTTTCACCTTGTGCCGTTGATGCCCCTTGCTAGGTGTGGTTGGAGATAGAGGAGAAGCATGCAGACCAAGCTCTTGAGGGAGCCCTGCTTCTGTGAGGGGGCACAGAGAAGGAATGTGGGGAATCCTCTGTGCTTGGATTTCCTCTACACAGGCAAAAAGGAAGGATTTGGCCCGTAGGTTATAGCACCTTAGGTAGATTATTAAAAAGCCAAAGAAACTGATTAATTTTAGGTCGTTTTTGGAGTATGCTACACTCAGCTATTATTTGCCTGGCTCCCACAGGAAATAAAATGACATAACAGGCCCAGGACTCATTTTTATCAGTAACTTAATCACATTGAAGGTTTTACTCCCACCTAATAAGGGAGACGTGGATTTTTTTTTTTTAAAATTTATTTAGATGTGCATTTTTGGGGGCTCTGTTTGCAAAGTGGTATTGAAAGTTTCCCACTTTAGGAGAAGCAAATCATTATTCGGTGCTGCATATGCTAATTTAGTGGGACACACACCAGATTATTTTTAACTTGGAAACCCGTGGTTACCCAGGCTACGATTTAATCAGGGGTATTTTTAGTAAAAGTCATGGACAGGCCATGGGCAATAACCAAATAGTCATGGGCTGGTGACCTGTCCATGACTTTTAATAAAAATACCCCTGACTAAATTTTAGGTGCTGGGGGAAGGGCACTTCCGGGGATGATGATACTCTGGGGGGTGGGGTTCTGGGGGATGCTACTGATCCTGGAGGGGCACTCTGGGCCTCGCCGCTGCTGGGGTGGGGGTCGGGAGACAGCCTGGAGCTACCTGCAGCTGCTACTGGGGAGGGGGCAGCCTGGGGCACCACTGTTCCAGGGCAGCACCCGGGACCAGCTGGTTGGGACCACCCCAGCTGCTGGGGCATTCCTGGAGTCAGCCACACCAGCTGCTGCAGAAGTCACGGAGGTCCCAGAAAGTCACAGAATCCATGACTTCCACGACCTCCGTGAAAGACTCGCAGCTTTACTCATTTCTCCTAGAAGAATGTATTGATTGGGTTGGAGCATAAGAGCTCTGAATTGTACTGTAAAAGTAAAGGTTGGGTACTGAAGTTGGGCAGTTGGCTCATACAGTTCCTTCTCCATACATAACAATGTGTGTTTCTGTTGATTTGTCGGCCAGAGTTGGCAAAGATTACAATCTGCAGGAGAATGCCAGATTTGTCTGGCTTTTCGCATACAGCCCTGGGTCAATGTATTTGGAGGACTGAGATTTCTGATTGATATTGTGCAGTGTTTACTCGGAGTATGGCACCTTCGGGCATTATGGCAGCAGCAGAATATGGAGGGCCCCACGCTGGGACCCTTGCAGGTCAGGAATTGATCTGGCAGCATTTGCTCTCTAACTGCTGGAGAAGCCTCTGACCAGCTGTGTCAGTATTGCCAGGACTTACCATTTTGACCCAAACCTTGCAATGCTTGGCTGAAATTTCCCTTGAAGCTGGTTTTGATGAAAAAAACAAACAAAAAAAGCCAAACAAAAAATAACAAGGTTTTGACTAAATTAAGTTTGCATTGGAAAAATTCAATTTTGTTTTTCAAAAAAACAAACACTTGAAAACTGAAATATTTTGATGCTGAACTGCTGCAGTGCCTCATAGGAATTGCATTTCAGGTGCCTTGTGATCCAGTTCTCCTCTATGTGCTTGGCTTTAGCAAGAGGGGAGGCCATTGGTTATTATGGGCAATGAAGTCAGTCCATGGGAGCCTGGCCAAGGAGAGGCACATGAGATACAACTCTCAGGAGGCCCTGTGACAGCATTTTCGGATCAAAATGTTTCAGTTTTTGATTAATAAATTAATTTTGGTTAAAAAGTTCTGATGAAAAATTGGAATGAAAATGTAGACATTTTTTTTCCCGATGAGGGTGGGAGGGGAGAGCCATTTTTTGACCAGCTCTAATTTGGTACTAAAAGCCCAGCTGCTTAAATCATGTGAAAATCCGAGCTTCCTGTACATTTCTAGCCCTTATAGTGATGAAGAAAAGCTTGAAAACATGAGCCCCCAGGTTCAATAAACAGAAATAAAGCTGCCCCCAAATTTCTTATTTTTTTACAATCTCATGACTTTGGGGAGGATTCTGCCTTTTGGTGTTTTCATAGTTCAGGTTGTCTGTATTTACCACATGGCAGCACTTACAGATATTTCATTTCTTTTCTGGGGCGGAAAGGAAGGATTATATCAAAATGAATTTGAAACTATTAAAATGTTTTGGGCAAAGAGGTGCTATGAGGCACGTAGAGGACTTCCTTGCTGGGCATGCTAGATAACTACTTGTTAAAGCTAAAAAGGAATGACACCGATAGTGATTAGTGTTTAGCGTACACACAGTGAGGTTTAATAGATTTCTTGCTGCATGTAATGGAACGTATTCCAGTCATCCAACGGTTACTCCTATTCCCAGGGTTTCTAAACAAAGAGATGAGAGCTAAATTTGGCAGACTGAGGAACAGTGAACACAATTTTAATTCAAGAAATGCTCTTTTCCCCTCTGAAAGCTGGCATGTGTTCTTGCTGGGCTCTGCATACTGATGGCAGAATTGTGCTATCTCACAAGGGATGCACATTGTTCTGTTTTTTTAAAGCTGTTTGTGCTGGCTCAGCATTACAACATGGGATATTTTTTTTCTGTTTGAATTCATGTAAGGCTCTGAGTTTTCAAATTCCTTTTTAATATTCAACATAATATTGTTTTCATTCAAGTAAAATGAAAACCTTTATGAGGCCCACATTGCACTTTCCGAAACTTTCATCCTGTAGCTAGCACTCCACTAAACAGCAGGCTCTGCTAAGTTGTGATTCAGGTATCTTCCCTTCCCGGTCAGTGCCTATCAGTTTTTCACTTTGGCAGCACCTTTGGTTGACAAGAACCATCAAATCATAGTTAGACAAGGGTCCTGCCTTGTTTCTTTAATATCTTGGGACCAACATGGCTGCAACAGCACTAAAATGCATACTAAAATCAAAGACGTCCATTTGTAGCAGAGGGTCTCAGATGCATTAGGCATTTAAAGTGGGATTCTGCCAGTATTCTGCATTATGAGGTTCTAGGTTTCCAGTGACTCATTAGAATCCATAGACTCTATCCATGAACTGAGCAGACGGACCCCTGCAGCCACCCATAGCTTCTAGCAGTACAACTGAATGGAGGATGACAATTTTCAAGGGTTTATAATTTTTTATTTCACGGAATTGGTAGAGACCTCAGGAGGTCATCTAGTCCAACCCTCTGCTCAAAGCAGGACTAATCCCCAGACAGATTTTTGCCCCAGATCCCTAAATGGCCCCCTCAAAGACTAAACTCACAACCCTGGGTTTAGCAGGCCAGTGCTCAAACCACTGATCTATCCCTCTCCCCGTTGGACCTGGACGCACTGGAAGGTACTATTTTTATACAATCACATTTTGGACCATTTTCTGTCATTGTGTCAGAGTGTAGTCAGAGGAAAGCATGTTGATAAGAACATAAGAACGGCCATACTGGGTCAGACCAAAGGTTCGTCTAGTCCAGTATCCTGTCTTCCAACAGCACTCTCCCATTGACTCCTGTACTCCACTGCCATGAGAGGCGCAGGCAGAGTCGACCGGGGAGCGGCAGCAGTCGACTCACCACAGAGAAGACACCGCGGTGAGTAGATCTAAGTACTCGACTTCAGCTACATTATTAACGTAGCTGAAGTTACGTAACTTAGATTGATCCTCCTCCCCCCCAGTGTAGACCAGGCCTGGGAGACACCCCAGTGAGTGCGTCTTAATTCCCTTCCTGCTGCATCTTTGCATTTGGCAGGGGGTGTTGCTGCTACTGTAGACCAGCAGAAAATTAAGTTAAGGCACATTCCATGCCAGTTTAGCAATGCTGGTTGATCAGTTGAGGGTGGGGATTAATCTAGTGGCTACCCACGTTAAGCCTACCTACTCTGCTTCTGAGTAATCTGAACCACAGGCTGGGCAGCCAACGCAGTAGTCAAGGGAGATTCTTGTTCTGCCTCACTCCTGTCCATGGGCATGTAGTTCAGGGTGGAACCTAAACTAAGATTTATAAATGTAGGGAACTCCTCTTGTCATGGGAACAGAGCGTTATACTCTATACCTAATTTCTTTAGATATATGTACACACACAAATTGTTTTAGTATGTTAGCTTTCTTACTGTGTGTACTGTCTTGAGTCATCCTAATGTTTTTAATGTACTGTTGGAACAGGTATCGGTTTGTTAACATGGGAATGATAGTTATAATTTAGGGTTTATTGTCAAAATGTGATACTTAACTCAATTAAAACTACTTTCAGTTCTGTATATTTATACTGTTATGAGTGGGGGAAGTGAACAAATTGGCTGCAATGAGTATACAGTAATAAGTAAGACACCTTTACCACTAGATTATAACACTGTTGAAACAAACCTGGCAACATCATTTGCTTTAGGATGTCGGGAACAATGAAATATTTCCTCATTTAGCCCGTCACTTGTGGATAGTCTCTTCACTTATTTCAGAAGATTCATCAAACTCACTGCTTGAGATCTGTTTTTGAGGGCAAGGATCACAAAATACATGAAGACCATTGAGGAAGTGTTTAGTGGAGAAGATGTATCACTGTGCATGCCTGTGTAACCTCCCAGACATCTGTCTGTTGTCTTGGGGAGGTGGCACATTTGTAGCCTGCACAGGATGTATTAACCTGGCATGATGTACTGTAAGCAACAGAATCATGACATGGTCCTTCCTGAATTTGTCTGAACATCTGGTTGGTATATGTGGAAATACATAAGACAGAGGCCAGGATTATAACATGGAAGGAATCAGGCACATGCATGTTCTATAGGACAGTGAAATGTGACTCCTATGATGACCCTTACATGAGTTAGTCCTAGGAATATTTTAAAGCAGATCATAGAATCATAGAAGATTAGGGTTGGAAGAGACCTCAGGAGGTCATGTAGTCCAACCCCCTGCTCAAAGCAGGAGCAACCCCAACTAACTCATTCCAAGCTGGGCCTTAAAAATCTCCAAAAATTGGATTTTACAGTATCCTGTGATCATGTCCTAGCTACAGCTGTAAAGAATCAGCAAGTCGAGAAATATTCCCCTCTTCAGAAATCCAGCTTTCTATAAATTGCTGGTGTGGACTGATGTGTTTCTGATGGTAAGATCCTGTTTAGCTCAACTTCATCCCCAGTTTCAGAAGGACTCTGCTGTTATGGTTATATGCCCCCTTTGAGACCTGCCAATGATGACCTACTCTAAGTCGGCATCAGATTTATAGTAAAAGGGGTAACCTGGTGTCTAACTTTCTTGATTCTTATCAGCGTATGCGAATTATAATCATCTCAGCATGCCATGGACAAGAGCGCTTTGTGTCTTTGAATTGAATTAGTTGGCTATTTGATGGGCAGAGAAAGAACAACCAGATAAGTCAGGAGATAAATTCCTGGAAGAACATCAAGAAAATTATTCTTAATTCTCTGCCTTTGCAGAAACACATGATCCTGCTCCAGCAACCCCAGCTTCATCAATAGGTCTTCACTCTTGTGGAGATGGCACAAAAGACAGACATGGAGAGGTACCTCTCTGGTGGCTTATTTGGGGAAGTAGTAGAAAGCTGAGGAAGTAGCAGGTGTGCACTCTAGCAGAAAAGGTTCTCTTCTCCTGTCCGTGCTTGCAGCATTGTCCGTTATCTCTGATATTCTGGGACAATCAATAGAGGTGTTTGTAAAACTAGCTTGGAGAAGGTTTTTACAGCCCATTAGTTCCATGGATATGATAGAGCTTTTGAACTCAGGGTACATACAATTGGTGGGGGATTCTCTCCTAACATTTTCTCAGCAAAGGTGGGTCAGGAGTGAGCTCTGTGTGTGTCATGGGATAGTGCTGCATTATAATAGCAGGAGAGGAAACACTAAAAGGCCTATATTTTTTCCTCAGGCCTCTCCCGTGAAGACAGGCCTTTTGGGACATTAATAAATGGGGCTCTTGCACCTAAAGATATTGTTGCTCTGTAATGTTGAGGTAGGACAGAAAGATGCTTGTAAAAGGACATGTGGCAAGTATGTGAAGGGTTAAAGCTGAATAAAGATTGAGTCCAGTCCCTGTCAGTTGCCTGTGCTATGTGCTAATTATCAATGGCTTTCTTGTTCACCTCTCAGAGCATTTGTAAGACAGCTCATGGTAAAAACCCTACAGTAGAGCTGTTCCAAAATTTTTCAGTTCAACTTTGTTCCATTAAAGACGATGTTTTTTGTCAAAACCAACATGTTTTGTGGAAATGTATCAGTTTGACAGTGTGTGTCAGGAAAGTTCTCAGATCTAGGATGAATTTCTGGGGGAGGGTAAACACCGCAGAATGGTTAAGGCAGCAGCTGGGATATGGGAAACCTAGTTTTCCCCTGTTCTCGCTCTCCAGCCAGTGAATACTGAATTATTTATACAAAGTGGAACAGCTCGAACAGCCGAGACTGAGGGAGACAGACTCTATAGCACCGTGTTTAGGATACTTTGTCCTTTGGACTGTGGGAGTTACAGGTTCAAGTCAATGGTCTGACTCAGTCTCCCACATCTCGGGTGAGTGCCCTAACCACTTGACTATTCTGGTCTCTTTCTCTCATGGTTTTTCATGAAAAATTCCCAAAGGTCTTTTTCACATTGCACAAGAGAAAAATAATCCCTACTGTACGTACACAATGGTGGTTCTAAATTAGCTGTTACCACCCAAGAAAGATCCTGGAGTCACTGTGGATAGTTCTATGAAAACTTCCACTCAATGCTCAGCATCAGTCAAAAAGTCTAACAATGTTAGGATCTAGTAGGAAAGAGAGAGAAAATGAGACAGAAGATATTATATTGCCACTATATAAATCCATAGGGCACCCACACCTTCAGTACGGTGTCCAGTTCTGGTTGCCCTGTCTTAAAAGGATGGAGTATCAGAGGAGTAGCCATGTTAGTCTGGGTCTGTAAAAAGCTACAGAGAGTCCTGTGACACCTTTAAGACTAACAGATGTATTGGAGCATAAGCTTTGGTGGGTGAATACCCACTTCGTCACTCACGAAAGCTTATGCTCCAATACATCTGCTAGTCTTAAAGGTACCACAGGACCCTCTGTTGCTTTTTAAAAGGATAGAGTGGTTCTGGAAAAGGTTCAGAAAAGGGTAACAAAGATGATCAAGGGTATGGACTGGTTTTCATATAAGGAGAAACTAAAAAGATTAGGCCTGGTCATTTTAGAAAAAGAAACTACTAAGGGGGGATATGATAGATGTTGATAAATTAATGAATGGTTTGGAGAAAGTGAACAAGGAAGTGATAGTTACTCTTTTACACTGTACAAAAACCAGGGTCACCCCAAAAATTAATAGGCAGCAGGTTTAACACAAACAAGAAGTACTTTTTCACACAATGCTCAGCTAACTTGTGGAACTTGTTGCCATGGGATGTTGTGGTGGCCAGAAGTATACCTGTGTTAAAAAAAAGGACTCTATAAGTTCATGGAGGATAAGTCCATCAATGGCTATTAGCCAGGATGGTCAGGGATGCAACCACATGTTAAGGGTGACCCTAAACCTCTGAGTACCAGCAGTCTGGGAGGGGAAGGTTAAAATTGCCCTGCTCTGTGTTCTCTCACTGACGCTCTAGTATGGGCCAGTGTTGGAATCAAGATACCTTGATTTTTTTTCTAAAAGAACTATTATTTTCCTATGAGCCCTACCCTGCAGTATTACCCAGCCAGTGTTTTAGTAAGGAATAGCTTCAACAAGAGACTGAATTTATTATTTATAAAATGAATCCTTTTTATTCATTTGATGTCAAATTTTTTGTACACTGGGTATTTAGAAAAAGCAGCAGGATAAAATAATTTTATTGTCTGTAAGTGTCACCAAATATGATCACTCCGAAGGAAATGTATGGTCCAAGTTTTAAGGTCTAAGAGAGTGGTTACCAAACTTGTTCTGCCACTTGTGCAGGGAAAGCCCCTGGCGGGCCGGACTGGGCCGGGTTGTTTACCTGCCTCCAGTGCCGGCTCCAGGCACCAGCCCAACAAGCAAGTGCATTGGGTGGCCAAGGGGAAGGGGCAGCACGTCCGGCTCTTTGGTGGCAATTCAGTGGCTGGTCCCTTTATCCCTCTCGGAGGGAAGGACCTACCGCCAAAGTGCCGCCAAAGAAGAAGGTGGCACGGTGATCCTGCTGCTGAGGTGCCGCCGATAGCGATTGCGGTTTCCCCCCACCCCCACCACCACATGGGCCGGCAAAAACCCTGGAGTTGGCCCTGCCTGCCGTGTCTGCACGATCGGCTGATCACGGCTCCTAGTGGCTGTGGTTCTCTGCTCCAGGCCAATGGCAGCTGCTGGAAGCGGCACTGGCTGAGGGATGTGTTAGCTGCCGCTTCCAGCAGCTCCCATTGGCCTGGAGCAGTGAATTGCGGCCACTGGGAGCCATGATCAGCCGAACTTGCAGACACGGCAGGTACACAAACCGGCCCGGCCCACCAGGGGCTTTCCCTACACAAGCGATGGAACAAGTTTGGGAGCCACTGGTCTAAGAGAACATGAACACAGAAAGCTCAGCCCACCAAAATATATGTCTTGAATGTGAATAGGCTATTCTCTATTTCCCTGCCATATGCTATGACTCTGTGGCATTCCAGTGGCATACCATTTTGTGAGTGGGCTAAATGCCACCTTAACTTTTAGACATGAGTGATGGTAGGTATTGCAGAGAGCTAGAAAATGAAGGGCATTCTAAATTATGAGCAGAATACTGAAACGGCAAAATGCCACTTCATGTAAAACAAACATGCTTGAGGCCAAGGCAATATGCCGTGATTTCTTATCCTTAGATTTGGTTTAGGGCAGGAAGATTCAGAAACACACACACATGTTCAAGGAGGTGTCTTGTCTCCAGTGAATCCAAATTTTGCCTCCATTAGATGAGATACAAGGAAGACTCCCGTCCACAAGTGGAGGTTTTTCAACTTCCTCTGCAGCATGGGGCACGGGTCACTTGCTGGAGGATTCTCTGCAGCTTGAGGTCTTCAAACCACAATTTGAGGACTTCAGTAACTCAGACATAGAGTAAGATTTATTTTCTTCAAGCAGTCTCACCATTCCTGACAGAAGGTTACCTCGCAGGCAGGACCAGACCTGACAATCTGGGGAAAGGTCTGGCTGCACCCCTTGCACATCACGTAAAACTGAAAACCTTGTTAAACGAAATAAAAAAAAAAAGAGCATGCAACTACACCTAGCATTACCAGTCTCTTCATAATCTTCACCTACCTACATAATCATTTACGAAGCGATTAGTCCAAAGATGTTAGCATAAAGCTCCAAAAATCAGGTCATCTTCTAATGACTCTGAGGTAACCAGGGAGAATGTGCATTTAATCTAACAGACAAAAAACACAACAAGATCCATTGGCTAGAAGCTGGAAAAATTCAAATTAGAAATAACATGTCATTCTTAACTGTGAGGGTAATTCATCATTGGAACAACTTTCAGAAGGAAAGCGGGAAATTCATGATCACTTGAAATATTTAAATTGAGATTGGATATCAAAGATATGCGTTAGTTCAATCACAAGCTATTGGGCTNTTTACAGGGGACGAGAGGAGTAGTCGCCTGCAAATATTTCTGATTACAGTGTGTTTCAAGTGAAAAATAGAGGCTGGATTGAACACCTATTAAAAATCCAGCCCTTAAATAAACATGAAAATAATAGAATAGGGGTTAAGACCTCTGAAAAATGTTAGAACTCCTGTACTAATTTAAGCAACCTTTTAATTATTTCTTTTAATTTAAGTGACGATAAAATCTTCATGGTCTGCAGAACTTCCAGGATTATTTAAAATGTAGTTAAAGAAAATATATTTGAAATAGGACGCTCAGAATGATTCTCTGAGAAATACAGAATATGTTTATCACAACACACTTCAGATCCTAGCAAGGAATATTTTGCAATATAAGATCTGAGTCCTGCAATGATCTTCATGCAGGTGACCCCTTAACTTTGCATGGAGCTTATTCCAGGATCAGCACCTAAATCTCTAGAACAATCTTTGCTTGTTCAGTAACTAACAATCACAGTATAAACATAGATCCACAATTCTTGGACCCACAATTCTTGCACCCATACAATCCACCTATCTTTTTTGTTAGGATTTTATACTGATTTCCATCACTGTAGTATCGGAGCAGCTACCATGTAAAGCGGATTAGCAATAGATTAACCCCTAGCATACTTCATGGAGTTCTGGAATATAAAAAGGGGGAATGATCTGACTCCGAATTAGAATTTAAAGAACTGCAGAAGCATCTGCAACTATTGGAATTAAGTGTTAATACTCACATATCAGCATTGAATTCAATCAGTTGAAACACGCTGGCCTTGAGTTTTTCTAGTTTTGTCTTGAGGTGTATGTGATTTGATAGCAAACAATTCTTGTAAGTAATTAGGGTATTTTACTGTAGGTAGTCTGTGGGAATTTGTAAAGTCCCTTTATTGTCAGAGAATAGGCAAGTACAATATTCAGGACACAAATGCATTTTATTATTGGATCAGCATTTTCTATTGTTAGAAAACGTAATAAAATTCTTTCATTGGGTTACCTAATCAAGTTCTATTAAATTAAATATTCAGGGTATTGATTAAATTCATTTTACCTCTTGGACGACATGAATGCCAAGTACCTAGTATTTGAAGCATTATATGAGTTTTATATTCGGTTTATATTACATCTGCCTACACAAGGTTTTTTTGGTCCATTCATTGATACATGAAGTGCGTTGTGGTGTTCCCAGTGCGCTGGTTATTGAGCAAGAGTACATCAGAAAAAAACATCATCCCAATTAAACTTGTGTGTCCACTCTCAGCACAGATGCCATTGATTGAATGGAGATGGAGTTTCTTATCTTTAGTAATGATAAGCAGAACAGAGTCGAGACACATTGCAAGAGTGTTACAGGGAATCATGGAGCAGAACTGCCCTTTCTGCAGCTGCTCTCTAGATAAATGAAGTTGTTTCTCTCTAGGGCTGTTGGTCTAATACATTAAAGTCAAGATTTTCAAAAGTGATTAGTAACTTCTGTTGCCCAAGTTGAAACACCTCTCTGATTTTCAGAAAAACCTGGGCACACAAAATCACAAGTCACTTTTAAAAATTGTGCCTAAATTTACTTAACTCTTTAACATTTTAGCGATGTATTGGTCTTTCTTTGGCTAGCTGAAAATAGCATTATGGGGAGAGGTCACCGTCAATTGTTTTGGTGGAACCAGCGCCAGTGACGGGCATTCAACTGAAAAGAAAATACTTCGCAGCCATGCCACTTTCACTTATTGCAAGCACTGGCATCAATCCCATGATGCTCCGCTGTGCTGACCCCATCCTGACCTTGCTGCCAAGGCTATAAAACCAGGATGAGGGTCACCTTTTTCCATTGATTGGGTTCCTTTTGCCAAGTTGCTTGACAGTTGCCCATATTTCTGTAACTTCGACTGTGTTTCCAGAGCTCTGGAAGCTTTCCTGATCGATAGCACTAACAAAAAAAGCACCGAGCTAATTAAATCACAGTACTGCTGCCCAATGCGACAGTCAGAGGCTGACCTAATTTTGACACTACAAAGCTTATCAGCAGAGTATCTATTAAGTTAGAGGAAACATAATTCTGTTTCTAAGAACAGTTAGATTTTTTTTCCTTACAACTCATTACACTGCTGTTTATTGTTCCTCCTGCTGGGCAAAGTATTAAAAACTTACGATCTATGACATATGGTCTGTGTCTGTCAGTATCTGCTTCTAGAACAGTAGGGATGCTCTAGTTTAAAGGAGGAATGGAGAAAAAGGCCATGTTATTTCTTCAGACAAAAATATGCTATTTCTTGGTTTGTCATCTTTTAAAGTTTTAATTTCCTTATCACTGTGATTTGAAATAATACAAAAAAATCATGGTTGCAAATCATTAGTTATGCACTGAAATCCGATGTACTAGTTGAAATGATGCGCTTTAGAGCGTGGGAAGCAGTAAATTTGCTTTGTCATTGGAAAAATATAGTAGCAAATCATACTAAAGGTGTCATAGGAGTTAATTCTTAGTGGAGGCATTGTGCACTCCAGTTTTGCTCTGAGATGCCCTAGAGTCTAGGTCCTAAATAAATCAATATGCTAGAGACCTGCACATTTCTGCAGGAATATTCAAGGAGAGAGATGAAAGACTTGTGCTTTTAACCTGCTATGTAAAGATTCAAAAACAAGATGGCACAGGAAACTTTTTAACTTTATAGTAGTTTTCCCTCCTGAAATATAAGTGTGGGCAAATGAGGGGCAAAATTACTGAAGGGTCTGTGATCATCTAAAAAACTGATTGTGCTGGAATTGGAGAACAATGAATGAAGATCAGATTTGATTTATTTGAATGGCCAATAATGGTTTCGTTTTACAAGTGCACTGAATACCATGGGTGACCGTACTCCTTTATGACTAGGATGGTCATAAACTTTGTTGCCTTGGTCTGGTATTTTTAAAAAAGGGCATTGAAATGTCCTCTTTCTCTGATCATTTATATAGGTAAGAAAACACATTTTACATTTTGGACCCAATCCTGTTTTTATTGAAGACAAAGGACAAAATCAAGCAGACTTAATTGACAGTAGGATGCAAAACAGACATGAATTAGGCACTTTCATTTTGTCCCCATTAGTGCAAGAAGAGGTAAACAAGACTGTCTTTGAGAATTCTGTATCTCTCGTAATCTTTCAATACAAACATGTTTTAGTGGAACTGGTTCCATGAGAAAACTATCTACAATCAAGAATTCTTAGATCTTTCCCAAAGCATCAAAATGTTTGATCACTCTACTCAAAACCCAAATGACCTGCTGTGTTTTTTTTTGACTCAGTCCCATTCAAATGGAAGTATCTCCAACACCAAAGGTTAAAATAAGAAAGCGAGGCCCTATTTAAAAAAATAATAAATTTTTGATTTTATTTGTCTTCTGGTTTTTGAGCCTTTGAGGTGCACGGGGGTCATATTTTCATTTTCGTGTTTCATTCTCATTTTCTCTCCAAGCACCAAGGCTAGAAACTTACTTTTTTTAAAAAGCTGGGATTATCATGTATTAACACAACTCCAGTGACTGACATACATTCAGTAAAACAGTGGTTTTCAACTTGTAGTCCACCAACCCCTGTGGGTGCATGGACTGCGTCTAAGGGATTTGGGAAAATGGTTGTTACCATAGAACAGTGTTTTTCATCCAATGGTCAGCAGACCCCTGGGGGTCCATGAACTATGTCTAAGATTTCCAAAGGGGTCTACACCTCCATTCGGAATTTTTTAGGGGTCCACAAATGAAAAAAAGGTTGAAAAGCACTGTCATAAATTCTACAGGACCCAACTTTCTGATTTTTATAAAAATCCTTTAGTATTCCTTGGGCATGCTAAAGTCTATAAACACAGACGTTGTGTTCCCTGTAGGGACATGATACCTTGCTCACACAGTGAAATGAAAAAAAAAACAACTTTAACCTGCACGCTTCTCCGGTGCACTGCTCATCCCAGCATCCGTTTAATCCTTTGTTCTGCTTTCCTTAAATCTGACCAGTTACCTACATATGTCTTCAAGTTCAGTGGCATTTCTAGTACTCCCCTGACAGAAAACTTAAGATACATTTTCACTGGACAACTGTTGTGTCTAGTTAACAAATTACCACCCTCGTTTTTTTGTGATCAATTGCGGTTGCTGGCCGAGAGCAGCCTGTGCAGTGGATACAGCTAATATAAGGATCCTGAGATGTGGGGATAGGTTAGAATGGCCACATCTTCCATTTGAAAACAGGGGCTATCTTGGTACCACTCTGAGTAATATGGATTTTTATTTTATTTATTTTTTATTTCTGACCCCATGCTTGTTTTTGTTGCATTAGGTGTATATACTGAGGGATATAGAAGTGTAATGAGTTCTTTCATGCAATATTTACTGTGTATAATAACAAGACAAGTTCTTCTAAAATGCCACAGACAAAATAAATGCCAAGTAGTATATTACTGTAATGTCTCATCTGGTATTTAATCTTGGGAGGCATATTTCAGAAAGAGCTGGAATGAATATTCCTATAGTTGAGAAAGTGGTGGCATTTCATAATTACGTAATAACTTCTGAACCATAAAAAGTAATAATATAAAAAGGAAAGGGATATTTTTGTGTTTGTTTATTTGATCTTTACATGCAGGAATGTGCACTTTTGCCATAATTGTGCATCATGGGTAATATTTGCATGTATGTGTTTCTTTTAAAGACCCGGTGGTTATTGTATGAAAATGTATTGACGCTAAAATTAAGGGCACTTGAATGTAAAAAGCTCCATTTCTGACACAGTGTTGCCAGCTGTCTCACTTTTATTGGGAGTCTTGTGGTATTTGCGTTATCTAAAGCATCAGCTCTTGAAATCCTTTGATTATTGGACAATCTCAAATTTCCTCCTATTATTTTAAAGCAAGGATGTAGCCTTCAGAGTTGCAGAAAGGAGCTTGAAAACAAAACCCAAGTGTACCCCAAAGGCTCAGAAATCAAAAGCCAGCTAAAGAATCCAAAACACATCATTTAAAAAAGTCTCATGATTTTTTGGAATCTGACCTCATGATTTTTGAACACTTGAGGTTGGCAATGCTTCTGATAGACTAGACAAGAGAGACAGAAAATATGGTACATTTTGATTTAATAGACCAGATTGACAGAAAATAATCAAAATCAGGGTCTCAATCATTATTTTTTATTAAATCTACAAAATACTTCTGAAGCATATAAAAAAAACATGGTGACCCTTTTCTTACCTTGCTGCATTAGGGCTCTGATTCTGCTCAACACTTGTTTATTATTTATTATTTGTATTCCGGGAGTGGATAGGAACCCAGGAGCTAGGCGGTGTGCACAACCGACCAAAACGACTGTCCCTGCTCCCTGAGGAGTTTACAGTCGATGTGTAAGACATACCTGACTTTAAGCACGGGAATAGTCCTAGTCCCATGCTTAAATACTTTGCTCAATCAGTGTCTAAGGGGCCAGTCAGAGATTCATAGCTTCCAAGATTCGAAGGGACCACTGTGGTCATCTAGTGCAGTGCTTCTCAAACTAGGGCCGCCGCTTGATCAGGGAAAGCCCCTGGCGGACCAGACCGGTTTGTTTACCTGCAGCGTCCGCAGGTTTGGCCGATAGCAGCTTCCACTGGCTGCAGTTCACTGCTCCAGGCCAATGGAGGTCGCAGGAAGTGGCGCGGGCCAAGGGACGTGCTGGCCACCCTTCCTGAACAAGCAGTGGCCCTTGTTTGAGACCCACTGATCTAGTCTGAACTCCACCCAAATGCTTCCTACAATGCATCTATTAGAAAAAACATCCCTTCTTGATTTTAAAAGTGTCAGTGATGGAGAATCCACCACGACCCTTGGTAAATTGTTCCAATAGTTAATTACTCTCACTGTTAAAAGTGTATGCATCATTTCCAGTCTGAATTTGTGAGTTTCATCTTTCAGTCATTGGTCATGTCATACCTTTCTCTGCTAGATTCAAGAGCTCATTATCAAAATTTTCTTCTCCATGTAGATACTTACCAACTGTAATCAAGTCTCGCCTCCCAGGTCATTGATAAAAATGTTAAATAGCATAGGGCCAAGAACTAATTCCTGTGGGACCCCATCCTCCCCAGAATCACACTTGCTTGTTGATCATTCCCTTGTACAAATACATTTTGAGACCTGTCAGCTAGCCAGTTTTTAATCTATTTACTTTGTGCCACATTAATTTTACATTGGTTTTTAATCAAAATGTCGTGTGCTACCAAGTCAAGTACCATACAGAAGTCTAAGTATGTTACATCAATACTATTACCTTTACCAACTGAACTTATAATCGCATCAAAAAGAAGATATCAAGTTATTTGAGAGGCTCTATTTTCTAGAAACCCACGTTGATTGGTATTGCTTAATTACCGTCCTTTAATTCTTTATTAACTGCGTCCTGTGGCAGTCTATTATCATGCCTGGGATCAATGTCAGGCTGACAGGCCTATAATTATCAGGGTCATCCATTTACCCTTCTTAAATATTGGCTCAACATTCACTTTCTTCCAGTTTTCTGGAACTTAGTGTTTCCAGGGTTATAAAAAATCAGCAGTAACTGTCCAGTGAGTTCTTCAGCCAGCTCTTAAGCCCTTCATAACTTGAACACCTGCCCTTCCACTGTGACTGCAAAGGGAACGCTAGATGCTCAAATAGAATTCTGCTATATGGAAGGGTGTGCCATGAAATTCAGAACTGAAACTAACAAAAATCTAACAGGAAAGACCAAGTTATTTGTGCCCAGAAACCAGATTTGTGCCAGCATATAAGGTATTTGTGTGTATAACTCAAATAATTGTGCATGCCAGGCTTTGAAAAGTAACCCAGAAAAGCACAGAGTAGAAAATAACTTTACATCATGATATATTTTCTGTGTTTGAAAGGGTGGCAGAGAGGGTGGACCTGCTGGAACTCTGAGAGATGAAAAAACGTATCTGCTGTTTGCAAACTAAACTTATCCATTATAAAGCTGAGGAAACGGCAGCTTAAAAAATAAGGCTTAGTTCAAAAAGCTCCAGCCAAGTTCTTTTGCAAACATCGCTTCCATCTTCAAAGCCAGCCAGCGGCATCTACTCATATGTCAATTTCAAAGGTTCTGTTGACAGATGTGGAGTCAATTCACAGTGAGCTGCCATGGTCCTGACAGCAGAAACAAAATTTAGGATCTAAACACTTCCTAATGCCTGCCATGCTTTAAAATCAGTGTGATCAAAATACATAATGAACATAGAAATACAATGTTAGACGAGGAGCTATATGTTTTCCTAATGTCTTTTCTTGCCCTGATTTTTCACTGGTGATTGGATATGAGGGAAAGTGATATTGTGAAATATGTCCCAAGCCGTGTGAGTGCGCCAGGGAGGGCACATGTTCAGGAAAACTACAGCCCCAGCCATTGGGGGTATGTATACAATGCAGATGGAGTGAGCCTCCTAGCCCAGGTAGACAGATCACCTTAGTTGGGCTCAAGCTAGCATGCTAAATATAGCAGTCTGGATATTATCGGACCAGCTGAGCTTCGGCTAGCACTCCGGAGGTCAGACATATGTAGGGTGACCAGCTGTCCCAATTTTATAGGGAAGGTCCTGATTTTTGGGTCTTTTTCTTATATAGGCCCCTATTACACCCCACTCCCATCCCGATTTTTCACACTTGCTGTCTGGTCACCCTGGACCTAGGAGATTGGGAGGGTTTGGACTCAAGTGGCTAGCCTGAACCATCAGCAGTTTTGCAACATCCACACTGCTTTTACTAGCTCGAGCTGAGCTAGCAGGCGTCTCTCTACCCAAGCTAGGAGGTATGCTCCCAGCTGCAGTGCAAACGGACCTTCAGATTCCTAAAGTCACGCGCTCAATGAGGTGGCTGTGAGCCATCATAATCTGATAGCACCCTCTGCTGGTCAAATGGCAATCGTTTTTATCTTAAAGAGGACCAAAGATCCTACCTCCTAGAGAACTGGTGGCTTATTTAAAGGAGGTTTAGGGAGAAAATGGTTATAGGTTAGAACTAGAAGTCAGCCTTGGGCTTCTGGGTCTGGATACAAACCCTTCCAACATTTGAGGGTATTGGATCTGGGTGTAAGGATCAGGTACATTGCTACTATCGAATTAGACCCACATTAATATCTTTGATGCCTGTGTTCAGTGAATTAATTATTTTTCCATATGAGGTATTTTCCTTTAACGTTAAGTTAGGTAAAGCTTTAGGAATATAAGTGGACAAGCAGACTGCTCCATAGCCAGTAGAGGTTGGCCCTCCTTTCATTTTCCAGACACAAGTGTATTATTTCATTTTTGTAGCAGTAAAGCTCCTTCTTGAGCAGGTGGCTTTCCCATTGGCTCCTAAGGTTCTGGGTTCAGAGCAGCTCAGCCCTCTCCTTGTGTCCTCTGTGCCTCAGACACAAGGCCCCCGTGTAAGATTACCTACTTGGGGACCTGGTTTCCTCCAAGTGCATTCCATCCACATTTGATAGTGCTGCAGGTGCCATTGTTTCGCAGCTGAAGACAGAGAAGCCGCTCAGATAAATGGGAAAAATGTAGTTTATGCAAAGAGGAGGCTTGGCTCATCTAGGCATAATTAGGGGCAATGCAGATCTGTCCTGCTCAGGAGAGCCCTAGCCAAGAGGGGTTCTCTGCCTCAGGAAGCATAGTTCCTCTCCAGGGCACAAAGGTGCAAAGCCTCCGCACACAATGCCGCATACCTTTGTGAGATGCAGCCTATTCCTTTCTCCCACCTCTGGAGAGACTGGGTAGAACCTAGGCGGATGTGGGGATTTGCCTGCAGCCTGCCCCGGCAGTGGACCCCAAGGGAGCAGGAAGGGAGCAGTTTCTATACTCCCTGGAGCACAGGGCTTGCTGTTCTACTCAGGCCTTTCACAGGCTGCACGAGGCTCATGACACGCTGGGCCCACCCTCTGCACTGCCTCATGCATGGCACATTGCATAAGGGCTGGACACAGCGTGATCCCAGAACTGCACTCCTGGAGCCTCTCTCAGTCTGAGGACCATGAACACAATGGTCTCGTGCTGCACGTCTGCTTGAACAAACAGCTTGAGAATACTTAAGTGAGGTGACTGTAAATTTAAGCAGCTAGTGAACTGGCTAGTTTCCATGAAACACAACCCTTTGTTGCAGTGAGCTACTAAAGACACACAAGTCCAGACCCTGTATGTGGGGAAAGCTGTAATGTGAATGGCTATATTATTACTCGGACGAATAGATTAGTAGGGTTGAGGACAAGGTGATCGTTAGGGGTTAGACTGTGATGCCTTTACTCATGTTGAATGATACCTTATGCCTCAAGTCATCTTGCTGGAGTCAATGAGGGGGCGTAAGGCTTTACTTAGGGCTGGTGTATATGGAAAGTTAGTGCACAGCAAGCTAGTGTGAGAATTCAGAGCACACTCGCTGCTCCGCACCAACGCCCTCTGCACATTCTTACTGTGCACCCAGGCTTATGTTCATGCTATGAGCGAGGGGTGTGATTCCCCAGCTCGTGTACCCACACTCACGGCAGCCGCCATTGAGCTAGCATGTGTATAAGTAGCAGCACAACCACAGGAGCCTAGTTAGGAACAGCAAACTCACAGCTTCGCCATGCTGAGTATGTCCCTGCCTGAGTCCAGTGCGTACGGATGTGGCATGGCTCAGCCACACCTCCACCGGTGCTATCACGGCTACACTATTTACACTTGCACTGACTCGATGGCACTAGCACAAGGATGAGCAGGGGAATCGCACCCCTAGCTTGTAGTGCAGACACAGCCTAAGAGCGCGCCCTCGGCTGGTCTAGCTTAATATGCTTCCAAAGTGCAGTGCATATAGAAGCATTCTCAGAGCACAGCAAAAATGTCCACACAGCGAGTTAGTCCGGTGTAGGTAGTGAGCTGTAAATTCACACCCTCGCTTGCTGCACATTAACTTCCCATGTAGACCAGCCCTCAGTGTGACATAGATCTTTAATTTCTTTCTTGCAAGCACTAAACATCATCTTAGGCCAGAGAGAGTTTATAGGTGGACGTGGGCTAAATTCATACCGCCAGATGCTTTTGAATGGACCTCAACATCTTTGTATATACTTATTATTGTTTTTCTTTCTTTCTTTCTTTCTTTCTTTCTTTCTTTCTTTCTTTCTTTATCAGGAGTCTGGAACTTGACTATACCTTGACCAAGAAATTTGGACCTTGACAAAAAATAATTTGACTATCGCAGCCCTAAGGTCTCAAAGAAGCCAACCCAATAATAGTGTACGGACGAGCCCTGTTGGGCATAATCCAATTCCTTTTTATGCGGACAACGCTGGGTATTGGGAGAGTGGGAATTCTGAGAGAGACCCCAGGACTCTAAGTAGAAAGAGAGAGAGAGATTAGTTCTATCTCTCCTTATATATCTGCTGTTTGATCTTTAGAATATATTGGGTATAACGTGTGTATTGACTCACTCATTCTCCACAGAAGATAAGTAGTTTCCCTGGGTGTTGTATCCTTTTTGACTGGGGCTACTTTTGTCCAAGTAGTGTCCAAGGAAAACAATGGGTGATATTCATCCCAGAGGACATGAACTCAGAGTGTCTGGAAGGTAATTTGCGTTCATGCCTATTTGCTTATTTTAGGTGGTCTAACTGGAATCTTGTTGCTGCTTGTTACTCATGTAGAAAACCTTCAAAACTGATATTTACCTTCCATCATTTGAGTTGTGAAAACCTGATAAGCCATGGGATCCACCCCATTATAAATAAAGCTATAACATTCAGCCTGTGCCCTTGGGATCGGTGAGCAACAAGGCCAGATTTCTTAAACACTTACCAAAAAGGTTGGCATAGGCCAAGCAAACTGAAAATTATTTTAAATAGAGTAGACTGCAACAGATGCAATTCAGGGTAGATGAGAGAAAGGGAGTGAGTTATATTGGCCTTAACTATCTTATTCTAGTCCTGTTCATTCATGCTGTCTGGACAACTGTGTCTTAGACTCATTTTCTTAAGACTTCCACGGTTTATTAATTGATTAATTGTGCACTTGTAATGACCACAAGAATAGGTGCAGACTGGATGTTTTCATGTGAAAAGAAATCTCTGTTTGATTATTGATTATTTAAGCCTGGATTTCTGCTCAGGTGCTAAAACCCTGATCTGCAAAGATTTAGGGATACGCTTGGCGCATAAAGCTATGCAGTGTGACAAGCCAGACCTGAAAGACAAGGTGGGGGAGTTGATGTCTTTTATTGGACTAGCTTCTGTGGGTGAGAGAGACATGCTTTTGAGCTTACAGCTTCTCTCTCTAATATCCTGGGACCAACAATGCACACAACAACACTGCAGACTGCCATTAAACTCAGACCCTGGCTGTTCCAGAAGGGTGTTTGGAGGGTGGTATATTAGTCTTAGAATGATTAAAGTCCTTTTTCCTATACACTGAAAGAGGTTACCTCAGGTTAATTGTGGACACCTGAGTCTAATTAAGGGCAGCCAGGGACCATTAAAAACCAGCTCCAATGAATGGGCTACGAGGAGACATGAGATGCAAGATGCAGAAGAGTTGTGTGCGGCAAGGAGAAAAGGCTGTTTTTTTCTTATAAGGGAAGCCTTGTGTTATTTCCTATAAGGGAAGCCTTTGTTCGCAGCATAGCTGGGCTCAGGGTGAGTGAAAGAGGATGGCTGGTGATAGGTAGTTGGTGCAAGAAGAGGCAGTTCTCCAGTGGGAGTGAGGCAATTTAATATTTTTTGTTGCTGTTTAAAGAAGCGCTCGGGCTAACCTGTAGGCCTACTCTCTGAATACTGTAAATAAACCAATATCCAGTACTAAACCTCCGGAGTGGGACAGATTTACCACAGGCTCCTTCAGCGCCGGAGGGAGAAACACTGAGTCCTGATGTGACAGAAGAGGGGCGTTCACACAGTGTAAATTAAGCATGTGCATGAGTCTTTGGCGTATCAGAGCCTACGTAGCCTCCATTCAGTGAGGCCGGGGCTGAGGCTTCCACATCATCGACAAAGTGGGCTGCTCAGGCCCCTGCCTCACAGCTCCTTTGGATCAAGACTTGGCCACCAGATCTAATTTCACTGTCCTGCATGCTTGTGCCAGGCTCTCTGATTGAAGGGCCACCAGCAGGTTAACAGTCGGGTTTGCCCCTAATAACTAATGGCATCACTCCGGAGAGTTTTAAAGCTGACTTATTTTTTTATACATCTGATTTACCTTTTGCCATTTCTGCCGTTTAGTGTCTTGTTACATTTCATTCAGCGAGGGCACCATAATGAGTACTTGACCTTATCCTCCTATTGAACTGCTCATGTGGAATTTGAATAAGTGGGAATTGCATGGCACAGAATTACTGACATCCCACAGAACCATTGTTATTCTCTCCTAGACTATTAAAACAGTACTGTGAGTTGTGCATCCGATATGACAACCATTGCAATTTTCCGGCATAGGCAACGCATGTGGGACACATGGAAACATTTCGCTTTTCTTAGTGCAGGTTAAATATACCAGGAAAATGGAATCTGTCCTAACTGAAACTCTGGTCCTGTTCCTGGTCCCAATGAAGTTGATGGATGTTAATATTCACTTTAAATGGGAGTAGAATCAACCCCATTGTGCTGACTACTTTATTTTAGTGGTTCAATTAAAGCTTCTTATTTACCTAATGAGTGTTATAATAGAATTGGAAAGATATATAATAAAAAGAACAAAACCAGAAAGTTGATTTTTGGAAAGGAAAACAAAAATAACAAGAGTGCAAATGAGTCTGAAAAAGCATCCTTTAGGGGACAGCTGGGTGTACATGACTATTACAGCCAATTTTCATGGCACTAAACTTGTCTCTGGCAGCCTACTACTGCTGCCAGCTAATGGAGTTAGTCTTTCAGTTCCTGGGGGAGGATGCTGTGCTTTGGTGCTGAAGTTCCTGTATTCAAATCCTGCTGGAGACCCCTGGATGGGGTCATTATAATTGTGTTTTAGTGCCATGTTTCAGGGCAATATGTTTGCAGTTAAACATCTTTCTCTTTCAGCGTTAGCAGTCACACTGTGTCTTCCACTGTTCTTGAGGTTCCCCAGGTGTAAAGAATAAGAAATAGCGTCATTAAACAAAGGTGTCAATCCTACTAAAACTTACCGTTAATGCCAGTGGATGCTAATCTAGGTTGGGAGATAGCCACAGTAGAAATGGGCTTGGGCCAAACATTGAGTATCTGGATTTTGGATCTGAACTTCCCGTAAGTTTGTTGTTTTCAAGTTTCAGGCACCCATCTCTACCAGAAAATATGGACAAAAGGCCACACCGATTGGATAGGTCACAGAAAAGGGAGTGGGATAGTCAGTGAATCTGGGCACTGGTTCTAATCTAGTCCAGAAGTCAATATTCTTCAGACTGTTCCATGCCTTTGCAAAGCAAGCAGGTGATTTCAGGCCAGTCGTTATGGTAAAGGTGTCTGAAAAAGCACCATCCTAACTGTGCCCCATATTCACAACTTCACCGGAGAGCCCAACAGGTGAATGGGCAGAAGACTGAAGTCCTGGCATCTCTAGCAGAGGCCCCACCAGGACAAGGGTAAACCCAGTTTGTGAGGCTGTGAGGGCAGATCTGCAATGCCCCTGCAGCTCTTGTGCGCATACGTCAGGGATATCATTTCAGAGTCGCTTGCAATGGAAGGGAAAAACAATCAAATGAAACATCAGAGATGGAGCTGTTACCTGGTTCCTTGTTTGTGGCCCAGCTTTTTTATGGGGGGAGGAGCAGTGGGGGAGGGGAAGGTGTCTGTATGAGTAGTGATATAATTGATTTTGCATCTAAAAACAGAGTATCGGATTCTTCCATCAGAGAAGGGCCTTACTCCTCACGTGAACTCAGACTGTTGGCACTGAGTTGGGCTGTGTATGGCTGGGACTATGTCTAGCAGTTGTTCCTGTGGGGACAAGGGGCAAGGTGTTGTGTGGAAACATTTTACTGACATGTTTCTCTTTCTGGTTTGACAGCCCCACCCACGGTGCGGATCGTGCACTCAGGTCTGGCGTGTAACATCGAGGAGGAGCGCTACTCGGAAAGGGTATACACCATCCGTGAGGGGGAGACTCTGGAGCTCACCTGCTTGGTGACGGGCCACCCTCGGCCACAGGTGAGTCCCACACTGCGACCCAGCCTCTTCCAGTAGCTGTACTGCTATAACTCTCCTGTCATTCGCCCTTGTAGCCATTTCAGGCCATCTTGTTTGCAGAGGTATTGATGCGACTTGCTCTTATAAGTGCTGGACTGTTTTGAGTGCAATGAAGCTCGTTTAGCCCAATTAGTGTCACAGTATGACCAGGCCCTGAGCATGGGATTGCTCCAGCTCATGGTTTCCAAGCCTGGCATTGCAGGAAAGTTTCAAGGGATTGCAACCACCCTCTTCTTTTTTTTTTTTTAATAGCTAGAAGAGGTGGGATCCTGAAACTTATGGCAGTGGGTTCCTGAAACTTTTTTTGTTGTAACTTCAGGTCATGCTGTGGAAGGGTTTGAGAACCACTGGTCTTACTGAACCTCACATTAAATGTTGCTCAGTTTGCTAGTGACTCAAAGCACGTACAGTGCCAGGAAAATAAAACAGCAGACTAAGCAATTGAAGCAGATGCATACATAAGCCTAAGGGACATCTAGATTTCTTTCTGAAGCAGGAAGGTTGACCAGAACAAGGAAGCTGCAGAGATGTATAAAAATGAAACATAATAAAAAAAAAATCAAACCAACCTTTTCTGAGCTTCAGGTTTCATGTTTTTCATGGACACATTTTAAGCAAAGGTTCTGGTCCGTTCGTGTTCTGTCCAGGCTGATTCATCTGCCCCTACTCTGCACATCATTAGCTAATTTCATGGAACCAAGGTCTTTCAAACTCTAGAGCTTGGAAAAAGTGTGGTTTATTCCTTTTCATTTTCTTTCTGCTTTTTCCTTCCTTTAGCTTCTCAGACCTGCTTTTTTTGGGTGGGTTTCCATCCATTTCTTCATTCGCCTGCTTTCTGAACTCATTCCTTCTTTGCTTCTTCTGATAGTCTTTCCTTCTGCTGCATCCACTTCCTCCTTTCTGTATGTGACAAGGGAGTTGTATTGGGAATTTGGAGATAAGTAGGGGTGAGGAACGAGGGTAGGAGACACAGTTTTCAAAAGACAGAGCTTGAAGGTGTTCACAGTAGGGATAGGCTAATTCTTGGTCCCGATCTCAGGACAAAAGACATAAAAAGCTAAGCAGACCCTCCAACCAAGGCCACAGCTGGAATGTGTGTGACAACTTCTTCCCTAGCCAGGCTCACCCATTCAGATACATTTTGTAGCAACCCATTAGCAGCCTAATAAGATTAATCAAATAATATTTTGTTTCAATAAGGTATCAGGGAACAAAATTTCATGGGTGAATTCTTGGTGTATCATTTGAACACTCAAATATAGACTTGCAGAGAGCTCTTTACAGTCACGATGAATTAAACTTCTCTCGCTTTCATGAGGCCCAGTTTTGCCATCACGCATGGAACTTGTATTGCAATAAGTGGGAGTTTTGTGATGTGTGGTTAGCTGAGCCGGGAATTGGGACAGTGAATCCACAGGAGATCTTCAGTCTAAACCCGGGCTCTTCTCCCTGGAAATATTTTTGACATATAGATGCTTAGAGCTTCATTCTATAGATGTTTGCATTCTAGGGTGGGGTTCAGAACTGCTCTGTATTAGCCCAATATGGCTCCTGTTGAAGAGTTATGTCAGCACTATGCAAGTTTGAGAATCCCCCTCATGCAGTCAATAATCACAGTCACGTAAGGGCAAATTCTGTTTGTTGCGATCAGCAAATGAAGACAGATTACAAATAGAAGACACTTTTCTTCTAAATTTGGTGAATCTCAGTACAACTTGTGCGAGGTGAGGGGAAAGAAGCCATGCATTGATTCACTGCTCAAAATTTTTCCAAATTTTAAAAAAAATAGATAAATGGAGGGTTGTAAGTCAATTCCGTCTTAAGTTATGTTTTGGGTTTTTTGTTCAGTGTTTGCAATACCTCTTAAAAGTGGGAAGTAACGTTTATTTCATTGCTGAATTTATCCTCTGTGGCAAACAGTGATTTCTCTCGCACCACCTTTTCTTTTTTTTTCTCTCAGTTGTCACAGTCCTTTAACATCAGTGGCATGATTAATGTCAGTGAAGCTGTAGGGAAGGGCTTTGGTGACTTTCTGATGCTGCTGTGCTGGCTGATTGGTTCCCCATTAGCTGAATTTAATTCCCTGAATAAATATTAACTCTGTTTTAAAGATACTGGTACATATTTTTGTATATATCCACACAGTCTAAAATACTTTGCAAGAGAGGAAAATGACTAGAGACCCATATTTAGATACTTTTACTCATAGTGAGAAGCCCTTTACTCCTCCAGTAGGGCCTACTGACTTCATTGGAGTTACCTATGGAGCCTGATACTGTTCCATGTAAGAGTGACAGAATCTCATCCGTCTCGGATAACTTCAATTATCCAACCAGCTGTCATCTGAAACAGCTTCATATCCTTCAGTGCCTGTTAATTACATTGAATATTCCCTCAATTATCAGAACCTTTATCATGCAACCTTTCAGAGTCTCTGCAGCATTCAAATAATCAAGCTTGTACTGTATGCACTAGTGTGTTGACTTCTGCCTAGCATCTGTTTGAAGGAAAATACAGTGTATCACCTGGCAAGCATACAAAATTAGAATAAGTGTGTGTGTCTTTCTGTGTGTGTGTGTGTGTGTGTGTGTGTGTGTATACACACACACACACATATCACACATTTAGGTTTCTATTTCAAACTGTCCTGTAGTTTACAAAACACTGGGGAAATGGGCAAGTTTGCTACCTCCTACATAGCCTGTGGGAACAGCATGAAGGCTCCAGTCCTGCTCCCATTGAAGTGAATGGTAAAACTCCTGTTGACTTCAGTGGTGCAAAATCAGACCCTAAGGGCAGGTCCACACTACAGTCGGGATCAACGCTCTGAGATTGATCCACCAGCAGTTGATTCAGCAAGTCTAGTGAAGACCCACCAAATCGACAGCACATTGCTCTCCAGTTGACCCTGTACTATACCCCCGATGAGAAGAGTAAGGTAAGTCAACGGGAGAGTTTCTCTTGTCACTTCCCACGGAGTAGACCCCACGGTAACTCCATCTAAGGTACGTTGACTCCAGCTACGTTAGTCACATAGCTGGAGTTGCGTAGGGTAGGTCGACTTACCACAGCAGTGTGGACATAGCCTAAATCCCAAGCTCATAAAACGAGATGTTCCCTGCACTCTCTCTGCAAAGACAGCCTTTTTGCAAGGAGTTATTTCTTATTAACCAAGGCCTCTTCTTCAATGCAGTTCCATTATTATTCCCGCACACCAGGCCAGAATAAATCGTATCAATAAGGTTGAAGAGAGACTAGAAAGATCGCCCCTCAGAACAGTGGATTTGTAAGCAGCCAGCTATTCTAGTTTTGGCGCATGTTCTCACCACAGTATAACAGTTTCAAATCGGAGGTCCGAGATCAGATCACTTTTCAGCTGTGCCCTTTTAAAACAGAAGATTCCGTTTAGAAGCTGATGTCCGAGGACACGCTGACTCATCAGTTTCCAGTATTTTCCCCTTCTGTCGGTTCTGCGGCTCCTGGCCCAAGTCATAACAGAGGAATTTCTCTCCAATCCAATAGCCTGGAGGAAAAGTTCTGTACTTATTTTTATCATAATTTCGTGTATTTCTTTTCCCACAAACAGGCAGCTTCTCCTGCTGGCATGTTTGCTGATCTGATTGCAGTCTTTCCAGTCTTTCTGCCACCACGAAGAGATGGGCTGTTGCCTTCTCTGCTGTCTGGGAGGACCTTCCCCCCTTTGTGGGGAGGGGAGGGCAGGGCACTTCCCCGGACTAGCGGGAAATCCTCGGCCTCATTCATGGTTGAGCAGCCTTAGCATGCTCAGCAAAGGAGTCTTTTTATTTGGAGCACAGTGTTGTGCTTGGGGCAGAATATCTTTGCACTGGAGGCTTCCCCACAGCGCTTACCAGCCCAGGGGTATGTGCTAGGATGGACACGCCTACCAGTGGCTGAACTGCCCCCTGCTTGCTGGGCAACAGATAAGGGGCCCACACAGGCTCCAGCAAGACAGTTTAAACACCTGACACTGGGTGGCCTCCAGTTTGCTCCCAACAGCCTGCCTACGTTGAGAGCTGACCCTCTGCTTTGCTGCCAAACAGCTTGGGGTCCCCATGGGGAGGACAACAGAGCATGTTTTGGATCAGAAGTACAGAGAGACTAAGAGTATGTCTACACTACAGTGTAGAGGCAGCAAGTCTCAGGGTTGGGGTCAACTGACTTGGGTTTGTGGGGCTCGCGCTATAGGGGTAACAATAGCAGCACAAGCAATAGGTATTCTGGAGCCTGGCCTCAGAGACCCACCCGCTTCAGCAGGTGTCTGAGCCCCAACTTGCACACTGCTATCTTTAGCCACGCAGTGAGAGCCTGAGTCAGATGACCCGGGCACTGACATGCACTGTCACGTTCTTGTTGGTAGTGGAGATGTTCCCTAAGGGACTTGCACAGGGTCACGCAGGAAGCCTGTGGCAGAGCAGGGAGTTGAACCAGGGTCTCCTAAGTCTTTAGTCTAATGCCCTTGGATAAAGCCACAAAGCCATCAGCAAATTCGGCTGGAGGGAGGAAAATTCCTTCTGTGGGTCCCACACAGCCAGTGCTGCACTGATCCCCCTTTGTCCTGGGCTTTAGCACCAGTATCGTTTTTCTCTGCTTCTGCATGGTCCTGGGGCCACTTACACTCACTCTCCATTTGCTATCTGTGCTGGATTGACAGCTTGCCAACTGGATCCCCAGCCAATCAGCAGATGCGAGAGGAGGAACTTTCTGTGGCTGTGTGTTTGTGTGGGCTGAGACAGCACGATGACCTCTGAAGCTGCAGATCCTTTCCAGACCTGCGTGTCTTGAGGCTCAAAGCAGCCTAAAAAAAGGCAGGGCTCTTAGGCTGCCTTCAGACTGGCTATAAAAAGTACTTTCTTAAGCAGTCACGAAGCTGCTGCTGTGTATCAAAAAAGCTGTTCAACCAAAATGTTGTATCAAGACAGCATCCGTGCTGCTGCTTTCTCATAAAATCTCTATTTTCTTATCTTGGATCCAGGATGGAAAATTGATTTCAGTTCATTTGACCTGTTTATGGATTTTTCTCACTTGTCTAGCACCTCAATCATCTGTCTCTCTCTCCCATATGTTACAGCTCACAAAAAATCAAGGGACTTGCAATATTTTCTGAAGATTAATTGCTTGGAGCAGGGGGATGGGTCTGATGGTCTCAGAAGTGTGATTCTGCTGCAAAATGCAGGAGGTTTGCAAGACTGAATTTGAACATTAGCCTTCCTTTATCACCTTCCTATTACATTTTCATTGAATTTTAGTGCTCCCAAAAGCAAATGTATGATAACAGACTGGAACTTGGCATAATGCAGCCAGGCAATGTCTAAGTTCATGCACACATCTGCCTATGGAAACTTGAATCTTCCTGACCTTTATAGCCTCTGCCTGTCTGTTGATCAAAGGCATGGACCAGTCTGGCCTAACTCCGAGTTGGTTTTGTGAATTTGACAAGCAGAGGAAGAGAGAAATTACAAGATGTGGGCACGTTAAACAGATCCATGTTTTCATATGAAATCAGAAAAAAAATGGTGACTCCTTAAGGTTAGCATTTGCCAAGTATCTTCTCGTCGAAGAGGCAGTGGGGATTTGTGTCTCATTCATTACTCTCATGTATTTTGTTTCTAAACTAGACGGTGGTTACACTTCAAAAATTACTTAACGTAAATGCAGTGACGAGATTGAGATTTCAAAGGAATAGAAGTTAGGAAATTCAAACCCATGGTTGTGATTTCAGCCAGACCTTGATCATCCTGGGTGCGTACAGTGTTTGTCTTCGTGGGCCACTAAAATGTCAACTTTTAGATCCCCACAGTTCTTGACATTACCAAGAATCTAGAGTGTTCGCTCGTCTTCATGCGCAGAGAAATAGCATGGGGGAGCCTGGCGAGAAATAACTGCTGCAGCTAAGTGCCAGCCACTGTGTGGTAGTGGGTTTTTTTTTTCTTAATGGGCCCAATTCTTAAGCATCAGGCCCATAACTTTTCTGTTATAACCAAGTGGTGTTTTTTTTCTTTTTTCTTTTTGAGCTGGGGTTAGGGAAGGAGGGGGATGTCTATTCTGAAGTTTTTCATAGATTCATAGACTCTAGGACTGGAAGGGACCTCGAGAGGTCATCAAGTCCAGTCCCCTGCCCTCATGGGAGGACCAAATACTGTCTAGACCATCCCTGATAGACAT
>NC_133772.1:143801091-143801982 GCF_003597395.2 Chelonoidis abingdonii | reverse complement strand
TTTGCCCTTTTCCGTCTTCTGGATCTCTCTGTTTCCATGATTTTCCAAAGATAATAGCTAGAGGCTCAGTTCCTCTATTTACTCCTGATTATTCTAGGATGCATTTCATCAGGCCCTGGTGACTTGCAGGCTCTAATTTTCTAAGTGATTTAACTTGTTCTTTTTTTTTTTTTTATCTTCCAAACCTACCCCTTCCATAGTATTCACTATATTAGCATTCCTTCAGACTTCTCGTGAAGACTGAAACAAAGTTGTCATTGGAGCATCTCTGCTTCACCGTTTCCTGTTACTGTTTCTCCCTCCTCATTGAGCAGTGGACTCCCTGTCCTTGTCTTCCTTTTTGCTTCTAATGTATTGATAAAAGTCATCTTGTTTCCCTTTATCCTGTAGCTGTTTGAGCTCATTTTGTGCCTTTGCCTTTCTGATCTTGCCCTGCATTCCTGTGTTTGCCTATATTCATCCTTTTATTATCCTAGTTTCATTTTTTATGACTCCTTTTATTTGTTTTAGATCATGCAAGATCTCATGGTTAAGCCACTGGTCTTTTGCCACATTTTTCTATCTTTCCTACCATCGAATAGCTTGCTTTTGGCCTTCATAATGTCCCTTTGACATTGCCAATCTCCTCAGTGTTTTTTCCCCTCATCTTTGTTCTCATGGGACCTTACCTATCAGCTTCTGAGCTTACCAAATCACCTTCCTGAATCATTGCTTCTATTTTTGCTTGTACTCCCTTTCCACCCCCCCACCCCCCTCCGCCCCCCATAACCTCCCCCCAGCCTCCCCGCCCCGCCGCCCCCCCTTCCTTAGAGAATTGGTTGACTCTTTGATTTCATAGATCACTTTCACCCAAGCTGGCCTTCCACTCTCTCGCAATTTTTCAGCGCGATC
>NC_133772.1:143769525-143800991 GCF_003597395.2 Chelonoidis abingdonii | reverse complement strand
CTAAATTATTGTTTTTGCTGCACTGCTATTTGGTGGATAAGTTTCGAGACTGATTCAATTGCTCCAAGATTTCTGTCGGTCAGTATTAGACTCCGTCTTTTGGTGTTGTCTCCCTAGGCACAGAAACTGTTTGGGATGCTGTATCCCCCAGGTTTTGCGGTCTATGCCCTGCTCCGGCGACTCCCTCCCCAGCTAGATCCGGCTCCAGCTTTTGCGGGAGCAAATTCCGTGCCCCCATCCCGCCTCACTCCGCCCTTTCCCCGACCTCCAACCTTACCACATCCGGCCTGCCTCTCCCCTGGGCGCGCCCATTTCCCCTCCTACCCTCCTTCCCTCCCAGGCACGCCTGGGGGAGGGGAGTGAGAGTGCGTGGTGCGGCATAGCTCGGGGGAGGAGGCAGAGGTGGCTGGGGGAAGGAGCGGTTCTTTATGCTACCCCCGGGGTTACTTTTTGCGCCCTTTCCCTGCCCTTCACTGGTAGGCAGCTCCCTCTTGCTCAGCTGTTCCCCTGAAGTGTGCATTGGCCACTCCTTCTCCCACTCCTCCAGGCTTGCGAAAACAGTGTTTCGCGCGCGCCTGGCCGCAGCAAGCTGGGAGGGACGGGGAGGAGCGGAGGCCGAGCGCTGGGGGAGCGTGTGAGCTGGCGGGAGTCATAGCGTGGGGAAGTCGTGGTTCCTCTGCGCCCCCCCCGAGTTACTTCTGGGCCTCCCCGCGCCCCCCACGTGCGCTCACCTCCTCTCGGGGCTCCTGGCTTTTTGTGCCTCAATCAAAAAAAAGAAAGGAGCTGGAGTGCCGCCCCTTGGAAAGTGCCGCCCCAAGCACATGCTTGGAGCGCTGATGCCTAGAGCCGGCCCTCTCCGCACCCTGCTCCCCGGGGCTGGCCCCGTGCCTGGGGCCCTGTTCCCGGCCTTGCGCCTGGGACTCCGCTTCGTGGCCCTGTGTCTGGGGCTCGGATCTTGTCTGCTGTCCTCACTCCCCAACCCCACACCTGGAGCTCGGGTCCTGGCTACCAGCCTTGGCTAATGGCCCTGTGCCCAGGGCCCCACTTCCGGCCCCGCACCCGGGGCTCTGCTCCTGGGGCCCCAGTCACCATGTAAGCAGAGAACTGCACCAAGTAAGCAGAGAACTGCCACCAAGAGGGATTTTGTAGCTAATTGGCTGGCTGGGTATCCATGAAAGGGAGCTCCCCTCTCCCTCCCCTTCATTTATCACACATGCACTGAACTAGCAAGGATCTCGCTTGCTGCTACACATTTATTCCTCAAATATCATTTAGTGACTCAATCATGTATTTCATTTGTATTTCATGTGCTGCTAATAAAGACATAACATGATTATGATGCAGTGAGTCCAAGGAAATTGTTGACAATTTTGTTTGATATAAAATGGTTTGAGCTGATGATGTTTAGGAATAAAAAGAGAATCCCCTGGAAATATGCAAAATATCCTTGGATATTACACTGCACTTGGAGAAGTAGCTTTATTGTAAGCAATTACCTTGTGATGTAAGTTAATTTATTATACTAACTGGAATACATAGAGTACCTAAAGTTGCCTAAATATACACAGTGGAAGTTTTCTGAGAAAATCTGGTTAATGAATTAGTTGTTTTCCCCCATTTGCTATCTTTTTAAATTTCATTTCAGCTTATACTTTTTCAGGCTGCAATCATTCCTGCTGGTAATCACAGACAAAAATAATAAACAGCATTTATTTCATTCTTCATGGGAATGGTTCCTTTTATGAACTCATAACAGCTTTTTATAAAAAAAAGCAACAACAACACTTATGGATGTGAACAGCAGAGCAGCTGTGGCATGTAAAAATGAGAGAACTCAAACAGTAGTAGGGTTGTGGCTTAACAGTGATTCACGGATAGATTGGTATTTGCCCATTACAACACTGTGGAGTACGACTCCATGAAACTCTCCAGCCCACTATGATCTATTTGAGAGCAAGCGATGAGAGACATAGATCAGAAATTCACAAGAAGAAGGACACACAACTTTTTAAAACAAGTCAGACTGTTTTGCTGAGTGACAATCCATAATTGATGCACATTAAGGGAAAGAGTTAGTAGCTTTATTAGATACATCCAGCCCTGCCAGTGACCAAACTCCCAATATACTTGTCCCTTGGATACACTGGTTCCGTAGAGTCCCTTTCGAGTATTTGAGAATCATCATGTAGAAGACTTTTTACTGTGATGTACGATCATTAGCTTCCCAGTATGCCAACTTCCTAATAATTCTTGGGCATATGTAGCCACCCTACCAACCTTCCCCCCCACCTCCACACATGTCCAAAGAAAAATACTTGGAGATATATCCCAACACTGGATGCACCAATTAGCTGGTTGTGATCTACTGGGAGGAATGAGGGATAACTGCACAGTTTGGGGACCAAGAGCCTGATCCAAAGGCCAGTGAACTCCTTGGTAAGACTCTTTTTGACTGCGGGGGGCTTTGGATCACGTCCTGATCATTTGTAGGCCCAGTGGCAATTCAGAAGAACAGTTACCAGGTTTCATACCCTGCCAGCCCCCACATCCCAAATTATAATCTTTTTATACTATGCTGTGTACATCTTCAAAACTTTCCTTCCTTTTGTTTTCTGAATAATGCCCCTTGACCTTTCTGAGTGTTCAGCAGCCATTTTGTTCTCTAAGCTCAGTACAGAACATACAAGGAGAGGTTTGTCTAAGATCTGCCTAAGCTCACAAGAGGCATATGGGCAAACCTGGGCATTGAATCCAGATCTCCTGAGTCCACGCTCAGGGCCTCAGTCACAAGATTATCCTTCTAATATAAAAATAAGCTGTACAAGAAGAAAATGAAGGGTTGAAAATGGTGTGACGAGGCTGATGAAGTAGAAACATCTGTTATTATCAGAGAGAATCTCAGATGCCTGAGAACTGTTAAAATGCCTAAAATTGCTCTACAGAATATCCCTATAGCCATTCAAAGTAAAGCAAAATAATGTATGTTCAAGTGCTATTTTGAAAGGTTTTAAAAGAATGGCTGGAGCAGACACTTATGTACTTTAGAGTTTAACACAACTGAAGCCCTGAGGTCTACAAAGCGCGTTATGGAATTACACGTTCTGTTAATGGAGATGGCACCATACTGTGTTTTTGCTGTTCTGACTGTGGAAGTAATAGCTAGTAATCAAGCCATAATGCCGTAATCACAACTCCAGGGTAAAACTGTCTGATGTAATGTATAATATATTAAAAACAAAAGTCTTTTTTCCCCCAAAAAACTATTTTCCCTTTCTCTTTACCTGTTTAACAATGCTGTGAGAACTGGTGAAAGGCAGCTCCAAGACTTTAAAACACACACAAAGACGTACCGTAACCATAGAGTTTTGTATGCAGTTGATGTTATTGTACAGGTAAAGTATACATTTAGACGTAGTACACCTGCATTTAGACGTAGGTGTTTTTGCACTGAAGGGAGAGCTTTTTGTCTGTGTCTACTCTTGTAAGAGAAAGAATTCAGGGAGGAAAAAAAAAATAAGACAGAAAAAGAAAAGAAAATGCCACATTAATTAGTTTTGCAAGCCAAACCAAATTAATGGGAAATGTTAGGAAGAACATGGGAACATCAGCCGAAGCCCTGAAAGAATTACAAACGGGCTGATTTTGAGGAGGAGGAAGACTACAGACCAATCTGATTGACAGAATAGTCATAATGCCAGCTGAAATGCTTTCACATGGACTCCTGATAATCTGAGTGATTAATGAGAGCCTGATGGGATCTGGTCCTCTTTGGTTAGAATCTATATGTAACACACAGGAAGTTGGGAGTTTTTATCCTCCTCTAGTGGCTGGTCCATAGAACAGGGCAGCTGTACAGACTCATTGTCAGCTAGAGGCGATAGTCCTTTAGTTCTAACATCAGAAGCTCCTGCTTTAAGTACAAGAGGCCCACGTCCACTTCTTCCTGATGTTCCAAGGGTTGATTATATGTAGCGTCTCCCCCAAGGTGTCTCAAGCCTGCTGCTTGGGGTGGCATCTCACCTCAAGAGTATGGGTCCTGGGTTCTTTATATTGGTGCCTGGTGCCTCCACCCAACGGGGGAGGACCTCACCTAGTACACGGAACACAAGGGTGCTGTCCCTTGGGAAATGCTTACTACCAAACAATACATGAGGAATGCAGTCCAATACACAAAGAATAAAATTATTGCTACTCCCAAAGTATCAGTACAGCAACAAGGGATGCTTAATTAGGTCCAGGGAACAAAGGATAGGGGGATAATGAAAGAACAGGAGTAGGTAACATCATAAAGCATCCACAATGCCTTAAAGCCTCCACCCCCAACATCTACAATGGGCCCAATCCCCTCCGCTCCCTCCCAGCACCTGTCTAGGCAGATAGTGAGTTGAGAATCAGTTAACTGATGCTGTGCTATAATAGTTAGCTGGCTTGAAACTCACAAGCAAAATAAACATAGGATTTCTTCACCCCTAAAGGAGAGGGTCGTCCTGAAGTGCCCTGCTCTGGAGTCCAGTGTAAAATTAGGCTGGTTCTCAATAGCCCAATGTGGAATCGCTCCTCAGCTTCCTGGCTTGCTGGTCTCTGCTGGACTGAAACCTTTCATCAAACCAGTAACCACCAACAGAGCTCAAAGTTTCCATTTTGGTAGCAAAAGGAAGTTTGCTGGGAATCTCCCCAGCTGTGTCACTTCTCTCTCCATTCCACTCCAAAAATAGCCCAAACCAATAGCTTTGCTTGCATTGTGGCTCACAAATATGTTCTTGTAGTAGCTTCCAGAGTGTTCTAGCTCTGCCCTAAACTCTAGGAAGCCTGGGAAATAGAGTCCTGAGCCCCTGTAGCCATTGCTGTTGTAGAACAGGGGTGAGTCTCCTAAAGCATGGGAGGAGTATGCTATGAACAACCAGCTCCAGCGGGGGTTACGTGTGTGTATGCTTCACTGAAGACACAGAAGGTCCTAGAATGTGTCTAATTTAGGTTTGGTCAGGAGGATAAGGATCGTGGGTTCATCAGTGTTGCTTTGTGATACTTATGTGTTTGGTAACGGTGTACATTTTTCCATAGTCTTGAAGGCAACATTTCTAATAAAAATAATCTTTAAAAATGACAAATCTGTATAAACCAGTTGAAGACATGCTGGAGTGACATGTCAGCCATTTTTAGTGCGGAATTGTTGTCTGTGCACACGGCAGCATGAGGGGATCATGGCAACAACACTCTCAGAACACCGATAAGTTTATTTCCCAGTCTATTTTCACTTCAGTAATTAATGCCAAGGTACTAGTGATCTATCCTGAATGGAGCTCTGCTGGGATGAACCTCTTGAAACATCAGTGAATAGGCCAGTACCTGGATAGATGACCCTAATGTCTAATCGTTCAAGAGGAACTCTTTAGAGCAGTGGGAAAGTTTGAGAATGAAAATTGCCCTGTATCTGAAGCCAGCTAATGCCATTTAAAGGATTGGGTGGGATATTCAGCATCCACAGGGCTCACTTTGTTAAATTATCATGAATAACACGTTCTCTAAAGTCAATTGAAAACTACAGATGAGTCTGAACCCTATATCCCAGTACACGAAACATTGTCAAGACATTTTAGATTAGGATCTATTTCCAGACTTTGTGGCTTGGGCCCAAAACATTTGAAGAGAAAACTATCCAAAGTGTCTATCAATCTGGAGGAAATTTGTCATCTTTGTCAGTTAATCATTGGGAAACTTGAAGGGTGAAAGGGGAAAGTAAATATACTGATGGGGAGTGGTAAGTGTAAACCGCAGACATAATGTTTCTCTACAGTGTTACCAGAGCAAGCACTGCACTGCGAAGACAAACACAATCAGTAAAGGTGATGAGAAATGTAGCAAGTGTAGAACATGCAGAAAGGGGAATGGACATCACAGAGAAATTAAGAGTCTTTTTGCTGGAGATTTGCACAACTTCACAGCCTTGCCTTTTCAGTAACTCGCTCACGTAGGGTGACCAGACAGCAAATGTGAAAAATCAGGACAGAGGGTGGGGGGTAATAGAAGCCTATATAAGAAAAAAGACCCAAAATCGGGACTGTCCCTATAAAATCGGGACATCTGGTCACCCTGTGCCCACAGCAGGTATGGAAATGTGTCCAAGCAGCTGTCTTTATTGCCAGAAGACGCTTACTGATTCACCAGGACAAGGGAAGGGTTAATAGCCTTGCCACTGCAGGGCTGTAGGGGGAGCCACTGGACATGTGTGGGTGCAGCAAAGATTCTCTGTTTGTCCAGGGGGAGAGACAATGGATAGAAGAATGAGTGGAAATGGGATAGGAGGATTGTGGGTGAGAGATGGTGGCTCTCAGTGGGAAAAGCCTCTTGTCATTCTGAAAGGGAGAGAAAGAGAACACTTAGAGGGAAGGAGAGACAGGTCCCCAGTGTGGGGTCAGGGGACAGTGAAGTGTGGTAGAAGCAGGGCACGCTGAAGTTCATCTGGGGCCATCCCTGTAAAGGGCCAGATCCTTTGACTTTACATCCCATGCAATCCTGGTGCCTCTCTGGGCGTAAGTCCCAGCACAATTTTCCCCATCGCTTTTCGGGTAGTCGGCTGCGTTAGTGTTTTGTTTTGCACTTCTCTGACATTTGTACACTCCAGCGATTTCCACAGCATGTTAACAAATAAATACAAACTTCACATTATGCCCCGATCCATTATTTTCTGGAACATGCTAATTTCTTGGGCATGTCCCACTTTGAGCATGGTCCGTGACTTTTCTGTTCCCCCTCCTTTCATTCGTTGTTGACAGAATGCTGACCAGGTAGGACTTTTTATCTAAAATGAACCCTGGGGTATGTCAAGGAGAAGAAATGGCACATCAGCACAGCGGTGAGTCAGATTCACATGCCCTTTCACATCCGAATAAGCAGGAGACCGGCATGCTTATGCTTAGCCATGTGTTCCCTAATTACTAACAGCAGTAACGCCAATTGCCATCCATGAGTACACTTGATCGTGTTCACTCTATTGCTTTATATCTCTATTCATTAATATTACTCTTGCCATCACCAGGGAGATGGGAGAAAACAAACTGAAGCTGCCAAATTCTGCCCTTAAACACATGTGCAATGGCCAGAGCATCAGTTGGAGAGCTGAACGCTGGCCCTTAGTCATCGTAAACGATTTGGTCATGCGTTAATGGAATATCAGCTTTTTCTGTCTGATGCTGCACTGCGCTCATAACAGCAGGGCTTAAAAAAAAGGAGCCTGAGATGGCATGGAAGTAAAAGAATCTATATATGGGCCCCTGGAGCCAAATTTTTAAAGATGCATCATTCAAAACATTCCCTTCTGGGACTGCCTTTGGATGCAAATGCTACCACTGAATCCACCTCCCTAATCTGCAGGCACAGTCTGGTAATTAAGCCTTTAGAGTCTAAATACTAGTATTGGCCAGCTGTTAATCTCCCCTGCAAAATGAGAGACTCTCTTAAAAATCATGCACTTTGCTTAACACAGTGGTTTTCTTGCTTTTGGGGCTAGCTTAACTTCCTTCACCTGCTACTTCTGAGCCACACTAGTCTGGTGCACCAATTTCAAGGCAAGAAGCTAAACCCAATGTAAAGAAAATCTCCATTTAGATTCCTTAATGTGGATGTTGTTAAATGATCAGCCAGATCGCTAGGACCAACTGGGTTGTCAGGTGACAGATACAGATATGGTCTTGGAAAATAGGTTTTCAATAGGTGTTGGCATTGGCCAGATTAGCAAGAGGACAACTGCTGGGAGCTATCACAGAGCACAGTGAGGAGAGGCAGCAGCAACCCCCATCCTTCCCACAGACCAGTCAGAAAGGGAATGTGGGCCCTGCTCCAGTGGGAATAGTTCATTTTGTGCGTGTTGTCAGAAAATCCTTGGAAGGGGCTCGCCACCGGAATGACATAGGGTAGCTCAAGTTTGACAAAACCCAGAGTTCCACCTCCAGCTGGCCCAGGACAGGACATTGCATCCCCTCACTTGATGCCCACAGCGTGATGATAGGAGTCAGACAGTCTCTCTTCTCAAGGCATGGGAAAGGAGCACAGTGACAAGTGAGTGCTAAAGATTACTTTGAAGGCGCTTGCTGTACAGTTTTAATGGACTCCAATGTTATGCTTCATCGTACCCCCAGCACTCAGGGATTTGCTAGAACAGGAGCATGTGGCATCCCTCAGACCACTGTTACAGATTGGTGCTGTCTGTCAGTCCAGCATTCTCCGAGCGTCCCAGGATCCTATGCTGCCCTTTCTATAGACCCCAACATGAACAGTGGGGGGGGGGATAGAAAAGTTAATTCTATCTTATCCCAACTGCATTGCCTCCTTAGCATCGATAGATGCCACGCTCCTGTCTCCCACGCCCAGAGTAGGCTGCCCTTACGAACATGGGGCCCTCAGACTCATCAAAGATGTTCAGTAAGGTCTGGTGGTACAAATAGCATCCCACAGGACAGGGGTGGGATTCACTGGTCTTTTCTCCCTTTCGAGGATGATCTCACGGCACCCAGCTCTGCACTCTGCTATTTATGTCACCCACTCTGCTCTATGATTTGTACATGAGGAGGTCAGTTAGCTATGGAAAGTTTTGTGTGGGGAGAAGGCCAAAGGGCAGACCTGGCAACCAGTCCTGGCTAATCTGTGACTGCCTTGTATGTGAGCAGGAGTGAGCCAGGGCTGGCTCTCCACTGCCTTGCACCTTGTGTGTTCACTGACACCAGTACAGAGTGTAAGGCCTGGTCTACACTACGCGTTTATACCGATTTTAGCAGCGTTAAACCGATTTAATGCTGCACCCGTCCACACAACGAGGCCCTTTATATCGATATAAAGGGCTCTTTAAACCAGTTTTTGTACTCCTTCCCGACGAGAGGAGTAGCACTGAAATCGGTATTACCATATCGGATTAGGGTTAGCATGGCCGCAAATCGACAATATTGGCCTCTGGGTGGTATCTCACAGTGCACCACTGAGACTGCTCTGGAAAGCAATCTGAACTTGGATGCACTGGCCAGGTAGACAGGAAAAGCCCCGTGAACTGTTGAATTTCATTTCCTGTTTGCCCAGTGTGGAGCTCTGATCAGCACGGGTGGCGATGCAGTCCCAAATCCAAAAAGAGCTCCAGTATGGATCGTACAGGAGATACTGGATCTGGTTGCTGTATGGGGAGACAAATCCATTCTATCAGAGCTCCGTTACAGAAGACGAAATGCCAAAGCATTTGAAAAAAATCTCCAGGCTATGATGCAGAGTCCACAGCACAGTGCTGTGTGACAAGCGTAACGGAAGCCAAAGAATCAAAAGGACGCTCATGGAGGAGGAAAGGGTACTGAAGACTCCAGCTATCCCACAGTCCCCGCAGTCTCTGAAAAGCATTTGGATTCTTGGCTGAGCTCCAGTGCCTGTAGGGTCAAACACATTTTCCAGAGTGGTTCAGGGTATATCTCGTCAATTTACTCCTCCCCCCCTCCCGTGAAAAAAAAGGAAAAAAATTGTTTGTTACTTTTTTCAATGTCACCGTATGTCTACTGCATGCTGCTGGTAGACACAGTGCTGGGCAATGAACAGCAGCATCCTCTCCCCTCCCTTCCCCGGTGCAGATGGTACAGTGCAGTAGGACTGTAACCGTCCTTGTTGTCAGCCCGGTGTAGTGCTCCTGGCTGGCCTCAGGTGAGGTCGGCCAGGCGCCTGGGTAAAAATAGGAATGATTCCCGGTTATTCCCGGCAGATGTACAGAACGGCTGGTAACCGTCCTCATCATAGCAACTGGGGCTGAACTCCATCAGCTCCCCTCCTTTCATGTCTAAAGAAAAGATTCTGTACTGCCTGGACTATCATAGCAGTGGGATGCTGGGCTCCTCTCCCTCCACCATTTAATGTCCTGCCTGGACTATCATAGCAGCTGGAGGCTGCCTCTCCCCTCATTTTATCTCACCAAAAGTCAGTGTTGCTTATTCCTGCATTCTTTATTACTTCATCACAAAAATGGGGGGACTCTGCAATGGTAGCCCAGAAGGGTTGGGGAGGAGGGAAGCAACGGGTGGGGTTGTTTGCAGGGACACCCCCTAGAATGGCATGCAGCTCATCATTTCTGTGGGATCTGACACGGAGCAGCTGTGCTCTCTGATTCTCTGATACAATGGTTTCACTAGTACACTTGCCCCATATTCTAGCAGGATTGACTCTATTTTTAGATATTAACATAAAGGAGGAATGACCGGGGAGTCATTCCCATTTTTGTCTTTGCCCCCGGCTGATCTCAGCGAAGGCCAGCCAGGAGCACCCATGACAGCAGCAGACGGTACAGAATGACTATAACCGTCATCTCATTGCCAATTTACAATGGCATGGCAGACAGTACAGAATGACTGGTAACCATCTCTGCTACCTTGCAAAGGCAAATGAATGCTGCTTTATAGCGCTGCAGTACCGCCTCTGTAGCGGCATCCAGTACACATACGGTGACAGTGACAAAAGGCAAAACAGGCTCCATGGTTGCCATGCTATGGCACCTGCCAGGGCAATCCAGGGAAAAAGGGCGCCGAAATGATTGTCCGCCATGCTTTCACGAAGAAGGAATAAGTGATGACATTTACCAGAATCACCCGCGACACTGTTTTGCACCATCATGCATTGGGATTCTCACCCAGAACCAATGGGTGGGGGCGACTGCGGGACTATGGATAGCTACGGGATAGCTACCCACAGTGCAATGCGCCAGAAATTGATACTAGCCTCGGTACATGGACGCACACCACCGAATTATTGTGCTTTGTGTGGCTCGTGCATTCGACTTTATAGAATCTGTTTTACAAAACCGGTTTATGTAAATGGAATAATCCCGTATGTAGACATACCCTAAGGTGCTGCCTTTCTGATTCGTAGCATTTTGCTTTGCCCAGGTGCAAGTCAGTGCAGAATCTCACAGAAAACCATGCTCTCTTGGTAAACCCAATATATTTCTTTTCTTCTTGAATTTGAAGCGGCTTCCTTTTTAGGAGGATTCCCCTGGCACTTGATATCTTGCTTAAAACAACACTGGGGCTAATATGGCTGCAGACTCTGCAGTGGTGTGGTGCAGATCTGCCATTGTGCCATCTGTTTAAGCTTTTCATGACATACTGTATCATCTGATGCTGCCTTTGGCAGATGTGTGTCACAGGCAGCAGTTTGTGATTAGAAACCCGAATCCTATCTTCCTTGATGTCACTGTTCCTCTAGGTGTTACCAAAGTGCATGTTTGAGCCTTGTTATCTTTTGACTTTTCACCTGACTGATGTGTTTTTGTAACAAACTGGCAAATGGTGGGTGCAGCTCATCTGGTTCTGCTCACAGACTCTTGTGGAAATGACACTGATCTGTAAGGGCCTCCTTTGTGAAAACATGTTGCTTTTGTTTGCAGTCACAAAATTGTCCTGGCAGTTAATTGCAGGTGGAAATTATTACCATTTAGATATCTAAGTAGCTGGCTGCATTTGCAAAAATGGAAGCAGGATTAGAGCCTCTAAAAATCTGGATCCAACAAGAACCAGTAGGGTCTTCAGGGAACAAAATAAAGGAAAGGAAAATATCCTCCAGGAAAAATAATATAACCTGCTGATATGCTAGATAATCTTTCTGCAAAACACAGCCCGGCTTTTCACTGCATGGAAGGTTCTGTGCAGCTAAATACATTTTTTGTCATTATCTCTGCTGTAATACTATAGTCTTTGGTAAATTACTTTAAATCATATTTTGTGCCGTTACCATACTGACTATTGACTCAGTGGGCTCGATGCTAATAACTTGATCCATTAAATGGCCCATTAGTTGCCATAGAAACTATTTTTTCTTGATTTAGCCTTTAAAATATTATTGGTATTCGTATTAACGTAGGTGACTGTTATCATGTGGTTGCAAAAGACTTTTTCTTTCTAATCCCCTATGCTCAGATGCCCATAAATTACCCATGCTTGGCCGCTGCCTGAAGGTGAATTTTTCTGCAAAGTTTAAACAAACTCCTTTGTTATTTTACAGTTATAGAGGAGTGAAAAATACTCTCTCCCTGTTAATATGTAAACTCATTCTATTGCATATGTATACACAGCTAGCTTAATACAGAAATAATTAAGTGCCCATTGGTTCATTCACAAAGTCAGTTTGTGTAATCTGTAAATTTAGTAGCTCCAGCATCTATCCTCTGGGGTTTCTTTTCCGTTTCTGGTAAATAGCGTAGAAATTCAAAGCAGTACTATGGCTGCACAGTCAAAATGGCAAAAGTCAGCAAAGTACATGTTAAGGTTAATTAACTGAGCTGCATTGCACGCATATAATATTTTCTATTCCTGTTGCAATGTGCTGTTGTTCGTAGCTTGTTATATTGCTTCATGTCATAAAATGTTAGTCCTAAACAAGCAGGATGTGCAATGGAGATGAATGCATGTTACTGCTGAAAGCTTAACTTGTGCAACTCCTGATTTTACGTGATTTGAACTGTGATTTATACTTAATTGTAGACAAACACTGCATGTTGCCTTGGGGGCCTTTGTTTAAAGGGTGTTTTGACAACATCAGATGTGTTTAATATGAAGAAATGGGCTACCACTGACTTCGAGCCTGCTTCTCTGTGGTGTGTTTCAACTACAATAGTTTAGTTTTTGGGAGCAGGTGGAGGATCAGGTCTGCAGGGCACATGCTGAAAACAGAATTTGTGGTATAATAAATTCCTTGCACTCTCATGTTGATTTTCCTGAATGATTATGTCCCAAAGATTTCTAATAAGTCTTTGAACCTGGAAACCATCAGGCTTATCCAAATATACAGGAGATGTAGGCTTCCTGTGCTCAGCTTTTCTTTCTTTGTACTTAGTGAAGTTGAAAAAGCTCTATTATTGCTGATGTATTCTAACGATGGACTACGAATGATCTAGATTCTGATCCAGATGTAACCCGTAAGGTGTCTAGCAGTCTGTTTTTAAGGAGGCAATCTGACTTTCTGCATGCCATTCCCTGCAATGTCATATTTTCTTTAGCATAAAAATACAGTGTATTTAAAACCAAAGTAAAGCACAAAATAAACATCCTGAAGCTCTGCTCCGAATACACCAATGAGATCTCTGAGTTGGGCAGCACGCGTCCTCAGGGCAGTAAGGGAGAGTGAGAACTGCTGGATCTCTGCCTGAAGTGCTGAAATCTGGTTATTCTCTTCCTGTGGGCAGGGAATAGTAGCCTTGGCTTCCCCCACCACAAAGTATGGCCCAACATATTGAGCTAGCCTGGGCAGTATCATCATGGTGCTGGTATAAGAGAGCAGCAGTTTACTTTCTTGCTTTTCCCGCTCTCCCGAGCTGAGCAAGAAGGAACAGGGACTGAGCCCTGCCTCAGAACGGTGTGTCAGAATCATCATATCATACTGGACTACTTGTGGAGTGTGGCACTTTCCACGCCATCTCTTCCATGAATACCTGGGATTTGTTGGGAATCGCTAGACCGCTGATTTAGCTTCTTGCAGCACTCAACTACGCTCCCAGTGCTGCCATCCTTGTGTGCCCAGAACTAGGGCTGACATAGTCCTGAGTGGTGGCTGTGCAAGGAATGGAAGATCGATTGCTGCAAGAAGCTAAATCAACTGTCTAGCGATTCCCAACAAATCCCAGCGAGGGAGCAGTTCTGCATGTCGCTTTGCTGATGACCTGGCCCAAACGTGATTCCATCCTGGTCCTGTGGGTTGGACATCAAGTCACGCTCACCTGGTATCCCTGCTCCAGGGGACTCTGAAATGCTTTGCACTGCTCCTGTTTTGAGGGCCTGGCCTATTCTAATGTCACGTTTCTTCCTTCTGTACAGCTCCTTGCATGTCAGGTATTGGACCTCTAGGGTCTGATTTTTCTTCCTTAACATCTATTGAGGAGTATTATGACCCATGAGGAATCTCAGTGGAATCAGTGAGTCAAACTGTTCTTTTGTGTGTGTGTAACCATGCAGGTGGGTGCAGGGGCGACATTACAGATAACTATTATAACATCCTTTTTATTGCAGACTTCTGTCTTTTTAGGACTTTTCAGAAGGCACTGCACAGAATTAAACCTTAGGGCTACTATCTGTACAAGCCTGAGAAATGGATGTTAGTCATTCCCAGACAGTTTTCAAAAAGAGAGAACTATACACTTGGTTTTACTAAGAAACATTTCATGCACATAGAATTTTTAAAAAATAATATAAAACATTGCAAATAGTATTTGGAATATTAAGAATAATGTTTAAAGTTATCAGACAGTAAATCTGCATGTGCCTCTCAGACAGATTGTTTCCACCTCATTGCTGTTACATATATTGAAATATAAGCTGTTTCACTATCATATTAACACATCTGTATTGTAACACACACATCTAAGATATTTCCCACTGGTCTTCTCTGAGATGATTTCCCAATCTGGACCGTGTGGTGGTAATATGGAGTGTGGGGCAACTTCAGAGCTTGAGGAAAGTGGCAACATCTCGGTCCTTTCAAACACTTCAGAATCTGGGCACCAAACAGACAGTCTGGGATCCCCAGAGCTAGCAGCATCCCATGCCAGGGGCTAATAAGTGACTGGTGGTGGTGAATCAGAAATCTGTTGCCTGTATCCATGTGTGCAGGCATTGGATCCCAACGCACATAGCTGACATATCTGTTGGTGCTGAGTCCACAGGGCTGTCTTTTACTCCTGTGTTTATAACCTGGTCCCCCATCATTGCGCTCTGATTGGCTCAGCTCTCAGAGGGTGATGAGTGTGCGAGTTGCCGGGCGGATTGCTCTCAATATGAGCCGTGTTTTCCTAGCTACAATCGTGTCTATTGGGAGTACTCATGGAGTAAGGAACTGATCAGTGTGAGTAAAGAAGCAGGATTGGGCCCTTAGGGTGGAGGTGGAATATTGAATTCCAGTACTCTTTGATGATAACTTATTTTCCAGCGCTACTTTATGTGGGTAACTGTTTGAAATGTATGTGATGTATCACTGTATTCGCCGTAAGATTTTTGTGGTGTTCGCTGCTGGCATGCCATGCTGTTCTTAAACATAGCTTTTTTCCTTAGGGGGTGGAAATCAGCGAGATGCTTAGTCAGTTCCTGGTGCATGCTGCTTCATCCTCTGGAGCATCGGGGCGCTGAGTACACAGCTTGTGCTAAAGAAATGGGTGGATTTATGTGGTGGCCGATGGGGAATGTTCCCTTAGTGTGTGCTAATTGGCTGAGTAATTGCAGAGCTTGCAAAGACAAAAACTAGCCAGTTAAATACAAACAAGAGCTTAACGTGCTAACCTAATTTGTATATGCGTCTGCTGTGCAGCTAGTGTTCTTGAGGTGCAGGCCACCTGTAGCATGAAGATTATATTTATATTGCAGGAAAAAGAAGGGACCAGTGCAGGATTTGGTCATGTGTTTGCACCGCTTGGTGAGATGGTGCAACATACCAGGGTACCATCCAGCCTGAGAGAGGGCGGGGGCTGTGTCTCCCCTGCCCTGTAACCTTGGGTGCCTTACAATGCCTTGCTGAATTAGCTCCCACCTGGGCCTCTCCCAAACTGCCTTCCAGCATGCAAACCACACCCTGAGTGCCTGTGTGTAACTGCAGCCTGCCAGCCATACTTTGCTTATACTCTGGCTCTCACCAGCCTGGGTTATACTGCAGGGTGACCCTAGCACACCCCTAGTATCAGATTTCCCCCCCAGAAGTGTATGTCCTATACTGCCCAGCCCTCTCCTAAACAGTTCAAACATTGTGTCTGTTATTCCTTTAAGGGAATAATATGCCAGTTTATCATCTCCAGTAGTAATTCAGACACTTCAATTTAAACACACTGGCGTAGATAAAACAGTAAAACAAGTTTATTAACAACAAAGACAGATTAAGTGAATACAAGTAATGAGGCATAAAAGTCAGAAATGGTTAGAAGACAAATAAAGATAGGACATTTATTGATACTGATCTTAATAAACTAGATCAGATTAGGGTAAAGTTTCTCACTGCATGCTTTCAGGCATCTTACTGACCAAACCTTGTAGACGCCTCCCCCCGAGTACAACCCTTGCTTCCTTGGTCGCTGGGCAGGGAGAGAGAGGGTGGGGGTGTTTGTCCCTCTTTTTATAGTTTCAGTCCTTCTCTTGAAAAACTGGGCACTAGGAGACAAAGTGTCTATATAGAAGGATGCTCCCTGCTGGCGTTTTCTCACCTGTTTGAGCTTTCTTTGCTTCCTTTCCTGCTTGATTACTCTGCTTACTACTTAAATGCAAATGTAGCCGAGCATACATTGCTTTGTGTAAGACAGATCTGTTTGCCAACCTGTTTGGTCCAGGCTGTGGGGTTTGGAACATGTGTTAATAACATTATACAGGGAAATCTTACAATTCTATAGGCAATGTTGCCACATACAGTTTATCAGGATAGTGCTGACCAGCAATTTACAAGTTATCAAATGATACCTTACAAGACATGCCTTATATAAGAATGATTACAATAGTGTGTAGGGTGTGAATACAGGTACATTCCATCACAGATAGGAAATGGAGGTTTGGAAATGACACTATTGCCCAGTTTCTGCTGGGTTTGGGAAGCTGGGAGGTGTAGGGGCAGAGTGACCAGCCAAGATGGCCTTTGTGAAGGCCCCACTTGAAAGCTCCATCCTGTGCATGTGTCGATCTGGTGCTTGAAAGGAGAAAGAGAGAGAGAGAGAGGGAGCCAGAAGGGAGGTGAGGAGAACAGGAAGAAGCGGGGATGTGTATCTGGGAGGAGGGGAGAAATATAGGGCTGTCTGGTGCTAGAAAGAGGAAGAAAATCTCGTGTGGGAGGACAGAACAGAGTGGATGGAGATTGTGTCTGTGAGCAGGGGGTTGGACTAGATGACCTCCTGTGGTTTCTTCCAACCCTGAAATTCTATGTTTCTATGAGGAGGTGGTGCCATTGGCAAGTTGGACATGGTGCAGGGTGTAGGAAGGGTGCAGGGGGCTTGAGTTATTGCAAGGCAGAGGGAGAGCCCACTTCATATTGTTGCTTTGTGTTCCAGGTGCAACTCACTGCACCCTGGTCCTGTAGGTAGGCTACTGCAGACATAGCACATAGCGCTGGTGGTGTTGGTACAGAACATTGTTACTGAGTGCAGTGAGTGGCCAAAGAAAACAATAGACATGAGAAGGAAATAACTACATACAAAGGAAAAGGCTTTGGGCTCTCTCATTTTTCAGTTCCGAAGCAAGCCCAGCAGATGTGCCAGTAAGCCCAAGGCAAAGTATAACAGAGTCCATACTCTGGTCTCAAAGTGCCATGAGACTTCCCATTAGGAGGGGCTTAGTCGATGGTGAAATGAATGTCTGCTATGCTTCAATTCTTTTGCTAACCTGACAGTGTCTGGCTCAGAGAAGCTGCCAGGAGTGGGCAAGCTTCAGTCAGAGAGAGGGAGTAGGGAGGGAGGACAGGCCGAGGTGGGGAGGCAGGTGGATGAAGGGATGGAGTGTGCATCTTTAGGTTTAGAAAAGAAGGCAAGGGAGGAAAAGTCAACAAAGTAAGGGGTGAGTGGTTGTGTGGAGACCTTCCTCTGATTTCAGTGCATGTATATCCAAGGGCAAAATTTACTCAGTTTTGTTTTTTTCCCCAGGATGCTGGCAGAACTAGGGGTAGGGCATGTCTCTGCTTGTCGTGCTCTCTCTCTCTCTCAAAGACTAAGCGATCCCTGGAGAATTTGAACTGACCCCAAGGGCCATTACTAAGGCTACATTTCAGTTACGGGTATTTTTAGTAAAAGTCACGGACAGTAAACAAAAATTCACGGCCTGTGACCTGTCCATGACCTCTACTATATACCCCCGACTAAATCTTGTGGGGGGAGACAGGTCGGAGGCACCACAGGTACTTAGGGGGGGCAGTGGGTGGTGGCACACAGCCGAGGACCCTTGCTGGAGCTGGGAAGGAGTTGGCGGGGCCGGCAGGCTCCTTACCTGGTTCCATGCCTCCCTTGAAGTGGCGACATCCCCTCCATTCAGCTCCTAGGCAGAGGTGTGGCCAGGCAGCTCTGCACATCGCCTCCACCCCAAGCACTGGCTTCTCAGCTCCCATTGGCCGAGAACTCAGCCAATGGGAGCTGCAGGGATTGTGCCTGCAGCCAGAGGCAGCGTGCAGAGCTGCCTGGCTATGCCTCTGCGTAGGAGCTGGGCAAGGGGGATGTACCATTTCCAGGGAGCACTCCCAGGTAAGCACCGCCCAGAGCCCGCCTCACCCTGTCCTGTGCCTGTGCCCCCTCCCACACCCAAACTCTGCTGCTGTGAGCAGGGTGGAGCATGGTAGCCCAAGACTGTCCTAACATTGGTCGGTGCAACTGGTGCAGGGGCTGCCTGAGCTGCCCCCATGACCAGGTGCACTGGCCGCTGCAGAAGTCACAGAGGTCACAGACTTGCAGCCTTAGCCATTTCTTCCAACTCAATTTCCGCTAGTCCCTAGCTTCCGTATGGCCAGCTGCACATCTTTACACCAGGCAGGGCTGTCATTTTCCATATCATGCATGACACTTCCAATGCATTCAGACGTGTGAGTACTCTTTCTCTAAGTTGCATGGTGTAACTCGTCAAGTCCTTTGATTGCCTTTTTCTCTCTCTGCAAAATTGCTACCCTTCAGAATGGATGGTGTTGCTTTGTCTCCAATTTTCTTCACACGTATCACTCATTTCTCTTGTCAGACAGATCAAGAGAAGCTTGGAGGGAGCGCTGGATGTACCTGAAATATTTCAAAGAGGCATGACTCGCACTGCTGTGTTGTTGGAAGAATACAGTAACAACAGTAGAAGCATGTAGGGCGTAATCACTGATTCTTTCGGTTGCTGAGGAGCAACGGCAAAACAATGCATAAATGCTGGCCTCCTTCAGTAAAACTTATGAAGATTTTGTCCAGCATAAAATACAGCCTGACAAACTTAGTCATGAGTCAAATTGAATTTTGTCAGGTGTTTAGTGAACATTTGTAGAATTTTCCAGTGAGTTGAGTTGTATCCCACAAAATCATAATAATTTTTATTAACTAGAGTGCAATTATGGTAATAATTATAAGCAAAGTGTAATAACAGAACAGCTGTTTCAGCGTAAGCAATCTCCTTCTCAAATATTACGTTTTCTTGAGCAGCGATAGAGGTTAATGCGAATTCCTAGCAATTAAAACTGAACTTCTAATATCCACTTTACACCAGAGAAGTCTTTTATGTTTGTCTTAAAATCAATCAAAGCAAATTGCATGTGTTTCTTTTTTTCCAAAAGTTGCTTTTTAAGTAGAATTTTTCAGTGGATGGACGAACAGAAAATGTTAATATTTTCTTTGCAAACACTGAGCAGATGAAGGTCGCAGTCTGTACTGGAATGTTCTGAAGCAGGGTGCTACAATCACTCCACAGAATAATTAAACTGACACACATGTAAAGGAATGATGGTGTTTCAGTAACATGCAGCAGCTTTGAGTCTGCAGAATGCCTATTCTGAAGAATAATCCTGCCGTATGTGTCTTGCTGAATGCTGATTCAAGCGCTCTTTGCAAGAACGTTGCTGGAGTTCATTCTGGAAATCTAGGAAAGGGCTGAGGTATGATTGTGTGTTAGTTATTTTATCTGTGTCAATTATGTAATGAACCATTTAGTGTATTTATTATTACAATATTCTTTATTTGATACTCTCTGAATGATTTTGTGTAAATCTACATGTCGAGATGCACAGGTTCCAAAATATCATAAGAACGGCCAAAGGTCCATCTAGCCCAGTATCCTGTCCTACAGCAGTGGCCAGTGCCAGCTGTCCCAGAGGGAATGAACAAAACAGTTAATCATCAAGTGATCCATCCCCCGTCACCCATTCCCAGCTTCTGGCAAACAGAGGCTATGGACACCATTCCTGGCTAATAGCCATTGATGGACCCGTCCCCCATGAACTTATCTAGGGGTTTTTTTTATAGTCTTGACTTTGTAGTTCTCATTTCCTGATTATCTTTGTACCTACTGAGTCCCAAGGTTTATTCATATAAGCCCAATTTTTGAAGGAAGGTATTTCAGCGGGAAGAGGAGGGAAGGGGAATCTGGACTAGCCGGGGTGGAGAGAAGGGAATGACTCGATTCTTTTCAGGAATACTGAGAACCTTCAGTTCCCATTTCTAGAGCTGGAGTTGTCGGTGCTCAGCACCTCTGCAAATCACTCCAGGAGGAACTACAAACCCTACTCAATTGTTTTTTTAAATCCCAAAAATATTTTTTGGCAATGTAGAAGTCAGTCTTATTGTGCAGCCAGCCCAATGCTGCAGAATTAGAGATTTTGAGCCTGAGCAGGTGCCCGATGCTCGTTCTTCTGAGTTGCAAACCAGAATGTGGGGCCTGGTGGTTCTATCTCAGTGTGAAATCTGACACACAGGTGGGGTAATAACTTGATTTCCATAAATAAAGCAATCTCCCTGAACAACCATAAGAAGGTGCAGCACACAGGTTTTTGCAGAAATCTCAAGAGACATTCCAGCCCCAGGCCCAAGAAGTGCTTCCCTGCAGAGTCATTCTGGACCTGCTCCTGCTCCTGCTCCTGTTCACTCACCCAGCATGGAACCAACACCCAACCTGACACCTGGAATCTAGGCATTAACCCTGCTGGTGCAACACTCCTGCTGGCAAACAGGGCAGGCTCCAGGCACAATCCTTCCTTTGCATCCAGCTGTTTTCCCCGTCTGCAGCATCTTAGTTTTTCCTCCTGTTGGGGATTCTGGCAAATGCTCAGCATGCCCATTTATTTTAACAAGGTCTGCGATTTTCCTGCATCCATCAGCCTTTGCTAGCACCTTGAAGCATAATAGCATCATGGTGATCATGAATATTTATTTCAATTCTGAATAGCTCTATAATTCAGCCATGTTCAGACCTCTCTCCGAAAAAAACCCTCTGCACACATGTATATATTTTGTCCACACAGATGTTTGAAGAATGGCTGGTTGCTCTCCCAAGGAATGCTCATATTAATGTATTAATGGCATTTGCATGCCAATAAGTGTATTTGCTGATTGCTAATTTTTGTATTTACTTTTCATCTTTTATTATTAGTTATAAATTACCCTGGGTTTTTAAAATACCATAAACCAATTGAGAAGCAGGAACATCATTTTACTTAGGCTACCAATCACATGCCTCAAAAAATTATAGTCATGGTTGCAAACAGGGCATAGACTGAAATGTATTCACATAATGTTAAGCCACGCTCACACACACTCACAGAAATCAGGGTTAAGATGTGGATGATTTTTGCAAGTGGATAACAAAGTTCAACTCATCAGATTTATTTGTAATTAATAATTTCACCAGATCTTCTGGGAGGCTGCTCTCCTTGATAGGAAGTGCAGTTTGTAAGCAGAGGTTGGAGGTGGAAAAAGAGATGAAGTTAAATCAGGATAAATGCAGCATCAGAGCAATTGAAGTAAAGTATTTTGGTCGTATTCTCTCAGTTGGTAGGATATCAAGCCCTCTCCCCCTTACCCCTGGCCTGCTAACGTAGCAGCAATCACTGAAATGAGGCCATCAGAGAATCATGCTCAGCTAATTATCTATCTGTATCTGTATCTATATGGGATGACGATTTACCTTGCCAAGTTTTGGATGTGGCTGAGACATCTACGAAAGAGCATCAGTGAGACACCCAACAGGATTATGCTTTTGTCAAGACAGACTGAACAAAACATTCCAGTGGGGGGGAAAATGTTACAAGCAGCCTCTCCTCTGTCTGTCTCTCCTCTGCTTGTTCTTCCTCTAGATCTTGAGAGGATGGCAGGTTGATTGTATCCATCGCAAAAGAACAAAGCAAACAGCAACGTATCCACAGTGACTGTGCCCATCCCCCATAGCCCAGCATATAAGAACATAGGTTTCATTGTTCATGAAATGGGAGGAGTGGGGAAAAAGTTCTAGAGTTATGAAGTTACCTGCACCTAGAAGGCAGAGCCACAAGGAGAAACAGAAGCAATTGCATGAGTAAGCATAAAGAATAATTGAAGTAACTTATAAGTGATGCAGCTGTGGTCTACCAGAGCCTGGCTGTAGAGAAGTGTTTTTGGTAATGAAAACAAAAAATCCTATCGGTGAAAATAAATCTACAATTCCTTGAGAAATAAATAGAACCAATCAAGACATTATTGGTGGGGGTAGCGCCAGGAAATCACTGTTTCCATTGCTGAATTGACCTATCTGCAGGGGAGAATACCATGTTCTGAAGCATCTGGAAATAATATCACAGTGCAGTGCATTCCTGGTATTAGTTTCCATGGCAGCAGAACATGCACATCGTTGAAGACAACCAACATCTTTAATCCTCCTGTGGATTGACGCCATTTTGCTTTAATATTCGAGGAGGGGACTGAAAGAAGAGACCCAGGTCCAAGCACAACTGAACCCTGGTTCTGAATCTGAACTTTGAACCTCAGCTCCTGTATACATGACATCAGACTCTGAAGCGTAGCCAGTCCTGGAGGTCATATTCTGCCTTTGGATTTTAGAAGGGCTGCTACATTTCCTTGGGTGGATATACCTGATAGCCACATGCAGGGTTATGCTATCATAGAAGTATTTGCTGTGACCGGCATGCACTTTTAAATACACAAAATCTCTTGCTATGTCCACAGTTTTGAGGCCCGCTATCCCACGTTAAGAGCTGATGTAGCAAATTGCACACAAGAAGATTTTTGCAGAGTATGAGCCATATGGGGCCATCAAAACCCAGGAATTATCTATATATTCTTGAGTGTCATCTACTGGCACTTTCGAGCTACACGGCGCTCTGAGAGGTCTGTGTAGCTCAAAAGCTCGTCTCTGTCTCCAACAGAAGTTGGTCCAATAGAAGATATTACCTCACCCACCTGGTTACTCTTATATTCTGGGCCCAACATGGCTATAAAAGCACTGCAAACTACTGATGTATAGATCTGTCTTACAGAGCACATCTGCAACACCACCTTTTAGAGTTTTGAGAGTGAGCGCTAAGAGAGATGGGTTTGTGTAGAAGAGGCCGAATGGATCTCGTACCGTATTAAAGTGGTCAGCCCACTGCATCTTCGAGAGTCAGATTCTGCACCCCAGAGAATGGGATTTAACTGGCTGAGATGGAGGACATGTTGATGGGAGAACTGGCTTTCTGTTCCTTTATAAAGTGTTAACTTTATGTAATCTCTTTCCCTGTAAATTTTTCCCACCAACTGCCATGCACTCGCTGTACTTGCCTGCTTGAATCCCGACTGGCTCAGGAACTCCTTAGAACTTATTATTATATAACTCTTCCTCCATGGAACCTATTTTGTGCACATTTTCGCATGAGCTTGGAGGCACTGCTTTGACATCTCTAATTGACCCCAAAGGCAGTTGCAGGTCAGGTCAGCAACATCCCAGTCTCTTAACCCAGGTCTGTCATGCACATTGGCTAGTGCCTGCCAGCAGGGTGGGAGTTACCCAGAAATGCCGGTTCATTTGAGCATGAGATTATTTCTAGGAGGCTTTTTCTTTCAAATGAGGCCTGATGGATAGAGGATGTTGGGTAATTTTGGTTATTTGGTATTTCCTTGTCTCAATACTAGGTTTTTTCTTGTTACTTTATTCTCTGGACTCCTGGCGGGTTCTTCCAACCAATAAAGTTACACAGTAGCAGAGCCGTACCTCCTCACAGAATGGCTGCCAGTTGCCATTTCTGGAAAAACCTGAAATATTTTAGGCACTGCGCATTCTGCCGGCTTGTACTCGGAAGCTCTAAAGAGAAAATCAGAGGAGCTAAGAGATCTGTGTGTGACATTCCTTGTCCTGAAGCATACTGTATAACCAGGCTTGTTCCCAAGTGTTATTGAAGGGTTCTCATTATGTTGGGCTTTCTTCGGAGATTCTGGAACTAGTTCCAGCACAAATTTTTGCAAATTGCTCTGTTTGTTAGTAGCAGAAGGAAATCTTATCTAGGGAGGAAAAAGCTGAACTTTAAATAAGCTTTAAGCATTTAATCTGTGTGCAAATATTTGCCCTTGTCGCAAAAGGCAATTAGGGAAAAAAGACTGAATAACCCTTGTCCTAATTCATTGTGTATGCACCAGGTACTTGTTCTTTGTACTGTACTACAGGATGAACAAAATGAAACACAGTAACTATAAAAATAAAACAGAATAGGGTATCTTAAGGGTGAAGGACAAATGGCTTAAAAAGCATGAGCTAAATGTACTTATGGGTGCTGAATGTCTAAAACAGTGTGGATCTGAGGCCCTTTCTATTATCCAGAAGAATAGGAAATAATGCAATTTTTGAAGGAAAAAACAAACCAACCAACCCTTTGCAAAGCCATGCTGTGTATCTGTCCCTTGCTCAGCCCTGCACTGTTGGGAGAGATGAGATGTAGGCTTTCTCAGTGGCTGCCTCCCCCTCTGCTAATACATCCACGACTGACTAGGCTCAGGATGAGATGTTAGACATGTTCCTTTGTCTAGGCTTTTCAGTAGTGATGTATGCTGGATTTCCCACTTATTCTCCTCTCACCTTCTGTACCCTCTCCTTGAATCCCTCCACTGGCTTTCTCCTGTTTCACATCCACAGTATCTCATTTCATCCTTACCTTCCAGGTGACATATTACTCTGCTCCTGCACCCATAGCTGCTCTCATATCTAACTCTCTCTGCACACACTCACCCCCCCCCCATGTCATCACATCACTCCCTCTGTATCCTTCCACACTACCTGACCTCCTTTCCTAACCACATACCTTCCACCCCTCTAATCAAACCACTCTGTAAAGTCCATTCATTTCACAGAGACTGGAAACACTGTCCTCCATCAATTAAGTATTTTGTTAAGAGAATCATAGAATATTAGGGTTGGAAGGGATTTCAGGAGGTCATATAGTCCAACCCCCTGCTCAAAGCAGGGCCAGTCCCCAGATTTTTACTCCAGTTCCCCAAATGGCCCCTTCAAGGATTGAACTCACAGCCTTGGGTTTAGCAGGCCAATGCTCAAGCCACTGAGCTATCTCTCCCCTCTGTGGGAAGCTGTGTTCTAAAGTGTGACCCAGCCTCTGGCGGACACAGTGTAATTTGGGTGTGTTGTACTGGATGTAAGTGCTTCACAACAGGGCTGCTGCTTTCCTTTATCATTTGTATTATCCCAAACACAATCAGCACATAACAAAAATAATTTCCTAGGTGATACCTACCATCTGAGGTTTCTTCCAAGACACTGCTGCCATAGTGAGTGACTGCATCTGGTCCTTGGTTGTGGGTAGATGGATTATTTCTAGCTCTGGTAATGCTGCTTTAGATATAACATTGATAGGGCCTTGTAAACAATTGTAATAAAAGTCTATGTTAAATGCTCTTATGCTTGTAATTCATGAGATCCAGCAGATAAAAATAACAGGAGTGAATCTTCCCACCCCTATTCATCTATCAATCAAAATGATAAGGATATTTATGACTTGCACATTTTAAGGGTGTAATTAGGTATAATTACATGTTAAAATGATTACACCTATGAACTCTAATTACATAATTGAAGACAATTATGCTAACTAGGTAAACAGACAATTAACTGAAAATCACTTCTCAAATCAAGGAAATTCGTACACCCATTCAAAGAAAGTTAAAGTTCTGAGATTCCTGCCAAGGTGGTAATCGCTAGCTCTAGTCTGCCATGCGGTATCTTCAGTTGGCCCCGTGTCCTCTCACCATTGGCTGATAGAAACATGTTTCAACTGCCTTTTATGTATTTTAGCTTTGCCTTACAAACTTCTTTTTTTCCTTACTCCTTTGATTTCTCTTGGTGTCTGGTAGCAAGCTTCTTGGGCTCTTGGGTGTGTGTATGTTTGATGGGTTTTTGTGTGGTTGGTGGGTTTTATTCTTTTTGTTTTTTGTATTTATAGGGTAATAAGTAATAACTAGGGTGACCAGACAGCAAATGTGAAAAATCGGGATGGGGGTGGGGGATAATAGGCACCTATGTAAGACAGAGCCCCAAATATCAGGACTGTCCCTATCAAATCAGGACATTTGGTCACCCTAGTAATAACCAACATGGATTTGTCAGGAACAAATCATGCCAAACCAAGCTAACGTCCATCTTTGACAGAGTTACCGGCCTAGTGCATAGTGGGGAAGCAGTAGACATAGCATCTCTTGATTTTTAGTAAGGATTTTGACAGTCTCACATGACAGTCTCATAAGGAAATGAGGGAAATGTACTCTAGATTAAATTATTATGAAGTAGGTGCACAACTGGTCGGAAGAACATAGAGTAGTTATCAACAGCTAACGGTCAAAATGGGAGGATGTGCCTAGTGCAGTCTCAGACTGTTTTGATCATGTCCCCTCCTTTGTGTTTATAGTTAGTTATGTCCCTCATTGTCAAAATAATACATATAATGCCATCCAGTTCTGAATGCAGAGCAGAGAGCGGCAGCTGCTGGCCAGGCACCAGCTCACAAGGCAGCACCGCCACCAGCAACAGTGCAGGAATAAGGGAGTCATGGGATGGCATTGCCACCTTTACTTTTCCACTGCTGCTGGTGGCAGCACTGCCTTCAGAGCTGGATGCCCAGCCAGCAGCCGCTGCTCTCCTAAAGCTTCTCAGGCCCCCACAGAATACATTCTTTGCCCCCCAGTTTGAGAATCTCTGGTCTAGCGGTGTCATAAAGAGATAGCTAAGGGTTAATGTTTCTTTTACCTGTAAAGGGTTAACAAAGGGAACCAAACACCTGACAAGAGGACCAATCAGGAAACCGGATTTTTCAAAGCTTAAGGGAGGGAATTTGTGGGTGTTTCTTGGTCTTGTCTTTGTCTGTTCTGTGCTCTCTCAGCTATGAGAGGGTCTATTTCCAGTCTCTAATCTTCTGTTTCCCAGTTGTAAGTACAAGGTAGCAAAAGTACAGTCTTTTAAATTGTTTTGCTGTATTTGCATCTGTGTATCTGGCTGGTGGAGTCTTTATGTGTATTTGGCTATAAGTACTTTAAATTATATTGTTTTGGGTAAGGCTGTATCCCTTTTCATGTTTATCTATTTTCTATCAGTTGAAAACCCTGTATCTTACCATCTAGGTTACAGAGAACTGTTTTATTCGTTCTTTCTTTTTTTATTAAAAGTTTGCTTTTAAGACCTGTTGATTTTTTTCTAGTTGACCGCCAGGAAATTGGTGGGAGAAAGGAAAGACGGGGAGGGGAAGACTGCTCTCTGTGTTTAACTCCTAGTGTCCCAGGGCGAGAAGAAGCTATGGGGAAGAAGGTAGAATCTTTTCTGTTTCCTTGTCTTTGGGTTGTCTCTTTGTGGAAGAGAGGAGACACGCTTTTGGTATTGTGATGTAAAGAGGTTGCATCAGTAACTCTCAGGTTAGCCCAGAGAGGAAATTCTGGGTGGGAGAGAGGTGGGGGGAATGGTTTATTTCCCTTTGTTAGGAGACTCAGGGCATCTGAGTCTTGGGGTCCCACAGGGAAGTTTTGGGGGACCCAAGTGTACCAGGCACTGAAATTCCTGGTTGGTGGCAGCCTATCAGATCTAAGCTGGTAATTAAGCTTAGAGGCTTTCATGCTGGTACCCAATCTTTGGGACGCTAAGGTCCAGATTTGGGAATTATACCATGACAAGTGGGTACCACAGGGGGCTGTCCTATGTCCAGTAACATTCAATATGTTTGTTAATGGCTTGGATAATGAAGTGGAGAGGATGCTGATAGAAGGATGGATGACACCAAGTTGGGAGGAGTTGCACTTTGGAGGAAGGGATTTGAATTCATAATAACCTTGAAAAACTGGAGAATTGGTCTGAAATCAACAAGATGAAATTAAGTAAAGACAAGTACAAAGTACATCACTTAAGAAGGAAATATGAAATGCATTATTACAAAGTGGAGAATAATTGGCTAGGGCAGTGTTTCTCAAACTTGGGTCGCTGCTTGTATAGGGAAAGCCCCTGGTGGGCTGAGCCGTTTTGTTTACCTGCCCTGTCTGATCTCAGCTCACACTGGCCACAGTTTGCCGCTGCAGGCCAATGGGAGCTGCTGGAAGTGGCGGCCAGTATGTCCCTCGGCCCGCGCTGCTGGACTAAACACTGAGCTAGGGGGTAGTAGTGCTGAAAAGGGTCTGGGAGTTATAGTGGATCACCATTGAACAGGAGCCAAAAATGTGATGCAGTTGCAAAAAAGGATAATATTCTGGGGTGTATTAATAGGGGTGTCATATCTAAGACATGGGACCTAATTGTCCCATTCTACTTGGCACTGGTGAGGCCTCAGCTAAACTATTGTGTCTAGTTCTGTGGCGCTGCACTTTTAAAAGAATGTGGACAAATTAGAGGGAGTCCAGAGGAGAACACCAACAATAATAAAAGGTTACAGAACCTGATCTATGACGAAAGGCTAAAAAAATTGGTCATGTTTAGTCCTGAGAAAAGTAGACCTGGAGGAGACCTGATGGCTTCAGGTATGTTATTAAGTCTTCAAATCTGTTATAAAGAGGATGGTGGTCTCCACTGAAGACAGGAGAAGTAGTAATGGGTTTCATCTGCAGCAAGGAAACTTTAGGTTAGATAGCAGGAAAAACGTTCTAACTATAAGGATAGTTAAATACTTGAATAAGCTTCCAAGGGAGATTGTGGAATGCCTGTCATTGTAGGTTCTTAAGAACAAACACCTGTCGGGGATGTTCTATGTTTATTTAGTCCTACCTCAGAATGTGGGACTAGACTAGTTGACCTTTCAAGGTCATTTCTATGACTCTAGATCTGATCCCTTCATGAAACTGAGAAAAAAGTTCAAAGTCAATTATTTGGTTCTATTTTAACACAGACAGTCTGGCTGTAATAAAACAGCAATACATTTATAATGACATTGGAGACCTGCTGAGGATGCTGGATGAAAACTGATTAAAACATTTATCAGCAGACCAATAATAGGCTTTTTCCAGATGTACAAGGTTTGCCTGGTTTGTTCTTCACAGAATCATGGAAGTTAGGGCTTCTCTACATTTGGAACTTTACTGAAATAGCTAAGCGAATTAAGCAAAATTTTTTAAAAAAAGGCACAGTCATTCTGAAGTAAGAATGCCTACATGGGGTCTTCTTCCAAAATCAGTATTCTGGAACAGTTATTTTGGTAAATTTCCAAGTGTAGACAAGTCTTTGAGATGGAACATTAGTTCATCTTGGCCATCGGTCTGACAATACAGGAATTAATTATTCCCTATAACACCACTTCCAGTGTTTTATCAAATCTAGTTTTTAAAGGCCCAGTGGTTTGATGCTTCTACCAATGCCCTTGAGAAAAAACACAGCTTACTTCATCTTATGGTCATAAGCTTTCTCCTGATAGGTACTTTAAAAGTCCCTTTTTAAATTTAATACCTTTATTTTTACTTACATCCTACATTAACATTTTTATAGGGGCAGTACCTTTGATATTTGTGGATGATTTCCATGTACGCTCTTCATTACTAACAGGAGCAATTTACATCTTTGCCACATTGCACAGTCATTTAGGGCTGTACCAATGCCCCAGTTCAGTAAAGTACAAAATCCTTAAATTAATGGGAGTTAAACACAAGCTTAAATTTAAGCATGTGCTTAAGTGCTTTCCTGACTTGAGGCCTTGGAGCATCTTTAAATGACTATGCAAGATGCAGGAGAGTGGAGAATCAGGCATCACTTGTCATCTAATGGGCTTTTTTGGTTTCTGTTATTTTCTGAGCATGCGGCATTCCCATGTTGGTGACACTACGTGACAAAGGACAAGCACCTTCCGTAAAAACTAATGCAAAACATACATGGCCATTGCTGAGTGCCTGTGATCTGCACCTCTTTTGCATGTGTGAAGGAAGATGGTCCTTGGACATTGCCGACTATAGGATTATGAATGATGCTTGAAAGAGCCCTGCCCCTCTTGCTGAGAGAGCTTTCTGAGCATGTGCAGCTAGGTTTAGAACTCAGCAGTTGGATGGCAGCTGAGAGGGGCCTTCCTAATTCTGTTTGAGTTGTTTGTTCATTTTTGGGTATTGTAAACCTGTATTGTAACTGCCTAATAGTGTTTTAACAGTGAGGGTAATTGACCACTGGAATAACTTACCTAGTGATGTGGTGGAGTCACCATCATTTGAAGTCGTTAGATTAAGATGGGCTCTAAAAGATATGCCCTAGCTCAGCCTGCAGCTATGGGCTTGAGGCTGGAATTACTGGGTGAGACTGTTGGCCCTTGTTTAGCAGCAGGTCAGATTAGATGATAACAATGGTCTCTTCTGGCCTTAACATCTATGAATTGCCTTTCAAATGGTCTTTTCTACAGCTATGTTGTCAAGGTTTTCTTCTTTTTAAAATCTGAATTTTAATAAATCCCTTCTGGTGTCCCACCCTCTACATGATCACAGATCTCACCCTTGCTACTTAAATGAACTGTGCTAAACCAATTCCCTCTTCTGTGCACAAAACAGAACACTGGCATTTGTAGCCCAGAGAGTTTGTTAGAATTAGCTCAATGCTGATGCTGGTTCTTGTATCGTAAAAATAAAATAAAACAAAAATGCTCCTATAATATTAAGACTTTGTCTTAATTTGTAAAGATTATCAAAAACAAAGTAGAGACTCCTCCTTAATCTATAGCATGGTGCATATAGTGACGCAATGTTGCAGATAATGCAAAACACTGCTGATCAAGTTTTAACTGGACACCAGTACAGAGTAGGACAGTGCTTGGTGTCCATCAGGTTCTTCTGTTTCTAAGGTTCAGAACATTTTTCAGGGTCTTTTCAGAGTTTCTTCAAACACAAGGAAGCCCATAGAATGAGAAGTACTTCTGGTAATTTAGAGACTAACAAATGTATTTGAGCATAAGCTTTCATGGGCTACAGCCCACTTCATCAGATGCATGCAGTGGAAAATACAGTAGGAAGATTATATTACGTCTTTTGCATAGCCATGATGGCTTATATCACATTGGTAGATGTGCAGGTGAACGAGCCTCTGATAGTGTAGCTGATGTGACTAGGTCCTATGATGGTGTCCCTTGAATAGATATGTGGACAGAGTTGGCAACAGGCTTTGTTGCAATGATAGGTTCCTGCGTTAGTGTTTTTGTTGTGTGGTGTGTTGTTGATGGTGAATATTTGCTTCAGGTTGGAGGTCTGTCTGTAAGCGAGGACTGGCCAGTCTCCCAAGATTTGTGAGATTGAGGGATCATCCTTCAGGGTAGGTTGTAGATCCTTAATGATGCGCTGGAGAAGTTTGTTCACCTGCACATCTACCAATGTAATATATGCCATCATGTGCCAGCAATGCCCCTCTGCCATGTACGTTGGCCAAACTGGACAGTCTCTACGCAAAAGCATAAATGGACGCAAATCAGACGTCAAGAATTATAACATTCAAAAACCAGTTGAGAACACTTCAACCTCCCTGGTCACTCTTTTACAGATCTAAAAGTCGCAATTATTCAACAAAAAAGCTTCAGAAACAGACTCCAATGAG